>NC_056739.1:951442358-951602358 GCF_019279795.1 Protopterus annectens | reverse complement strand
AAAACCAAAATTTTATGAAAAACAGACCAAAAATATGAGACAAAACTCTGGATATTCTATGAAAATCTGTACAGTTGAGAGGCATGCCTGCACTAAGTTATATCCTTCATCCCTATTACCAAACAGACCCTTTAGTTCTGATGATAAACAGCTTCTCACAATCTACAAACATCAAAAAGTAATTGGAAATAGCTTTTACTCTACTCTATTGCCAATAAAAGGAATTCATTTCCATAGGCTATTAGAAATGTAAGCTACCATCCTTCCTTCAAGCATCTTCTGAAAGCCCACCTATTGACTCTTGGCTCTGCTCATGCTATACCACCAGATGAACATCAGTCTTATCTACTTTTCTCCACCCCTGTCTGTAAAGGTTATCTAGCCATCTATACTTGGCTATATTACTCTCTCTACCACTTTACATAACCTTTTGCTATCACTTCTTCCCCATTTATACTAATATATCATAGTCTCTCCCCTTTATAGTTATAATTAAACTAAACACATGACTTTTACTTATTATTACTGTGAATTGCCAGAAGGACGGCTCCCCAGGATTTACATAGTGTTTTACTTTGCTTTTTCTCATTGTTCTCGTTATAACATATTTTTAGTATATCTCTATGCCTTTCAATATTTTAAATTATTTTTAAAATGTATAATTTTATTTATTTATTATTTATTTATTTTACATTTGTTAACCGAGAGACCTGGGGAGAAAAGCTCCTCAGGGAAAAGAAGTTCACAAAAATAATTTACAATCAGCAAAAGATTATGAAACTTGTTACAATATCATTTTAAATGCATAGTACAAAATAATTTCTAATCAGAAAAAGATTATGAAACCAGTTACACATCATTTTATATGAATAGTGCCTAGTTGTTATGGGTCTATATTAGATGAGCGACCGTTCCGATGTTCGAACCATAGATGGTAGCCATCATATGATCGAATGTCGGAAAGGTTGAAAGTGAAAGTCAATGGCTTTTCATGCACAGAATGAGAAAGTTTCCCTTTCTGCACTGAAGTGCGTTCTTGGAGTTGGCATATTTAAGTAGGAGGTGTGTGGGGGGTGCAGGGGGGCTTGCCCCCTGCTCATAGCAATAATGTAAGTTTTTTTAATTTTTTTAAAATTTTATTACATAGTCAATGTTTTGAACTTCGCTCATATGAGTTCGCTCATGTGAGATTCGAAGTTTCGAAACTTCGACTATATAATATAAACCCATTGTTTCAGGGTTTAGAAAGCAAATATACAAACGGTTAGATGAAGAAATGAAGGAAATAAAGTAGAGGTGACCTATTAGACAGACTTGTTAAAGTTAGTTATTTAGGGTAGTCAGACTGAGTCTAGATAGGTTAGAGAGCGGGGAAAGGAAATAGTGGTAGGGTATTAAATAGCAAATGTAATGAATGAAGGAAGAGGTAGGAGTACAAGGTTAGATATACATTTAGAGTGAGGTGGAGAATTTGGTGGAAAGATAGTAGTTTCAGGGTGGATGACTGCAGTGGCAAGACCATTTTTTGTTAGGTATTTTCTAATGGCTAATTTGAAACTCTTGCTATGGTGAAGGGACTTTCTTTCTAAGGGGAGTTTTTTTCAGGATGTAGCTGGGTTATAGTTATAGAGAAGACATCTGATTTTGGTTTTGGGTTTGTAGATGTGTAATAGTTCTTGGTCTGAGCTGTGAAGAGTCCTAGCGGGGGAATATTTAGATATGATGGAAGAAAGGCTGGGAAGAAGGAGGGTAAATAGAGGATGGAGTGAATGATTTGTAGTTGACGTAGTTGGAGCAGGTGAGGGAATGCAAGCCAGTCTAGTTGCTGTAGTGATAAGCAGTGGTGAGACTTGTAGGCTTGGTTTGATGCAAACCTGGCCACCTTGTTGTAGGTAGTTTCAAGTTTAGAAATGAGTGTGGTGTTAAGGTTTGTGAATATGTGACAGCTGTATAGGAGTGTCGGAAGTAGTAAAGTATGAAAGGGAGTTTTTTGGGCTGTGTTGGTTAAATATTTCTTGTTATGGAAAAGGTGTCCAAGTTTCTGATGAGCTTTTTGGATGTAGTTTGTAATATGTAGAAGAAACTTAAGCTGATCATCTATTGTGACCCCTAGCAATTTAGTACTAGGTTCAGCTGAGATGATGGTGTTATTGCTAGATAAAATGGTAAATGTACTTTTGAGACTGGTGAGGTTTTTGGGGAGGAAAAGTAGGAGCTTAGTTTTCGTAGGATTAAAAATTAGTTTTTTATCACTAAGCCATGTCTCAATGGTGTTGAATGATGCCTGGGTAGTAGAGTGGAGGTCAGATGGGTTGTCAGCAATGGTTATAACAGTAGAGTCATCTACATATTGCACAAGTGATGACCGGGGTCAAGAGGTGTAGAGTAAGTTGGTGAAAATATTAAAGAGCAGTGGTCCGAGGATGGATCCCTGGGGGACACCCATTTGTACAGTGAGAGGGGGAGGGCTAATGCAGAGAGCCATTTGATAGATTGTTGGTGGGTAGAGAGATAGCTAGAGAACCCTGAGATAGTAGGGGGAGAGAAATTTAAGTTAGTGAATTTGTCTAGGAGGAGAGGGTGGGAGACAGTGTCAAAGGATTTAGAGAGGTCAAGGAATAGGCATAAGACAAGTTTATTGTTATCACAAGCAAGAGAAACTGTGTTGATGAAGCATAAAATGATTGTTAAATTTAATGGCTATGTCTTCAGGGGTTATATTCGGGCATGTACTAGGGGGGGGAAAGAGTTTCCTTGGTGTTGAATATGATTGATAGAGTTCCAGAATTTTTTAGTTGTACTATGATTGAGATGGAATCCATGCTGAGTGGGTATGATAAGGTTTTCCTGGTGGAGGTAATGCATTACCTGCTTGTTCATTGGTTCATAGGTTCATAGGTTCATACTAGGCTAGCTGCCCTAGGGCATTTATAAGCCTAGCCAGAATGTGTTTGGCTTTCGCCACCCATTTTAAATTAATTTTGCTATGCCCTTTTTTGAGGTTAATATACTGTGCCTCTGTCTAACAGTGACACAGAAGTGATACCCGGGGTAAACCTACGATCTCCCATCCACTCATCAAGATTCCTCTTGAAGAGAGTCAATGAGGGACTCTGCCTAATCTGGACTGGGATTTTATTCCAGAGTGAAGGGAGCCTCTGGGTTATGAATCTGTCCCTCCAGCATGTCCTATTTATTTCAGTGCTGAGGTTCAAGTCTCTCGAGCGTGTATATCGATGGGATTTGGATTTTCTGAGGTGCAGCATGTCCATTAATTCCGGGTTGGACATGGCTTTATACGTCAGGCACAGATCGCCTCTGAACAGGCGGTATGCCACAGAGTAGAGCTGGAGTTTCTTTAACTGGGCAGCATATGGCATCTGTTTGAGCCCTTTGATCCTCTTGGTGAGGTACTTTTGGGGTCTTTCCAGTTGCTGTAGGTGTCTGGTAAGGTACATCCCAAAAGGGGCATTGACTCAATTATGGGCCTGATGAGGGATGAGTAAAGAGGCACGATGACCTCCCCTGATCTAGATGTGAATCCCTTCATGATTAGGTGGGCTATATAAAATGTTTTTCTAACCACTTTGGCCACGTGGTTGTCAAATGAGAGATTGCTATCAACTTGGGTCCCCAGGTTCCTAATTACTTCTTCGGTACTTAATGGATTACCACCTTTGTGGTAATTTGTGGGCACTTTGTTTTTGTCAAAGGGGATGACTATACACTTTTTGGCGTTTAGCTTGAGGCCATGGCTCTGGCACCAGTTGTCTGTTTCTATGAGGCTTGTGAATTCATTTCTCTAGGATTTTGGAGATAGGAGAGAGTATGGCAATTGGTTTGAAGTTTGGTATGTCTGAGGTGTTACCCTCTTTGTGAATGGGTAATGTAAAGAAATTTTTCCATATATCCATATAATGGAGACATAGGATTCAGAAATGGATCAGTTGATCAAGATAGAAACAGGATAGGCCAGAGGTTCAGAGGCAATCTGTAGGAAATAGGAGGGTAAGTTGTCAGCTGAGGGGGAGCAGGATTTGAGTTTAGAGAGTAAAGATTTTATATAGTTAGTCAATACTGCTTTAAGAGAGAACACATTAGAAGGGTTGGGAAGAGGTACTGAGTTAGTGAGGGTGTTAGCATTGTTGCTGGGAGGAAGAGAATTGATTAAGTTAGTTATTGAGTTTATAAAATGATTGTTAAATTTAATGGCTGTGTCTTCAGGGGTTATATTAGGGCATGGATTAAGAGGGGAAGGGTTTCCTGGATGTAGAATATGATTGATAGAGTTCCAGAATTTTTTAGGGTCTGATTTTAGAGTAGTGGGGGGATTAGCATAGAAGTTCATTTTGTCTTTATGGATGATTTTTTAAATTTTATTTCTACGTTCTGAAGGAGGGAAAGGGTCCTGGTTTTAGTCCATATTTTCCATATCCTGTCCCGGTTTTTCATGAGGGTTCGGGTAGATTTAGTAAGCCAAGGAGCAGTGATGGATTTGATTCTAATAGTGCAGAGAGGGGTGAGGCAGTCAAAAATGTTTAGGAAGGTAGTGTTAAAGGAGTGGACAGCTTCATCTAAAGGGAGAATGGTGAGGTGAGACCAGTTAATTCTAGAGAGTTGGTCAATGAAGGAGTCAGGACAGAATTGTGAAAGTTTGCAGGTGGTAATAAATTTGTAGGGTTTGGTAAAGTGGGGAGTATATCTGGTAACTCTTATAGGATTTGGTCACTAAGGGTATTTGGAAGGGTTTGGGGGTTATGATAGTTGTGGGGGTGGGAGACCAATATATAGTCTAGAAGAGAGCTAGGGAGGTGAGATTTATTAATATAAGTAGGGGTTGTGATTAGCTGCTCAAACCCATGCAGGTTAATACAAGAGGTAGTGTTGGTAGTTTGTAATGAAAGCCAATCTATATTTACATCTCCCAGTATGATGGTTTCATTGTGGATGGTCTGAGAGAGGTGAGATAAGATATTTTCAAGTATGTTAATATTATCACCAGGAGGAATATAGATTGCTACAACAGTTATGGTGTTGAAATTGTTAAGTTTAAAGTTGGTCAGTAGAAGTTCAGCTGTTGAAAAGGATGGTAAAGCAAATTTGGGACTAATTAGGGAGAGATGATCAGAGTAAAGTATGGAGACTCCTCTTCCTTTTTTTTTGGTCGATCAAGTCTGAGGATATTATAGCCAGGAGGGATAATTTCACTGTCCAGGTGGTGTGGTTTTAACCATGTTTCCGTTAGGGTGACTACGTCAGGAGTATAGTTAGCTAACCATGCATGGAATTCATGAACTTTATTAACAAAACTCCTCTAGTTGATAGAGCAGAATGTTACTTGCTTTTCTGAATAAGAGAGGTTGGTGGGTTTAGGTACTGGAGGGTTACTGTTCAGGGTAGTATCTATAGGGAAAAGACTCCTTGAAGGCTTTTTGAAGCCGAGGCGCTAGAGAGAGAGAAGCTACTTGGAATAAATTGTTTGGATTTACTGGCAGTTGTTTTCTTTCCTTTCTGGATATATTTTGCAATTTGGTGCTTGTGTTGTTTTCATAGTATCTATAGGGCCAGGGTTAGGATGAACATTGCCTGATAGGAGTAGCGGTTTGTAGTGGAGTAATTGTTTGAGTAGGTAGACTTTAGTTTTTTGTTTTAAAGGGGTTGGGGGAGATATTTTTATTTTATTATAATTTTATTTTATTATAATGACCAACTGTTTCATATGTAATATGTTTTTTTTTTTATTTTCTTTGTTAAATGGGCTCTTCTCCTTGGGCCACCATTAAAAATGGCCTCCTGTGACCCAGTCAGACCTTTCTGGTAAACAAATGACAATAAGTAAATAAATCATTCTTGAGAGCATATACTCCACACAGGGATTATGGTGATCATGAAATGTCTTCAAATGCACACATTCCACGTTTACCTCCTATGCACTGGTCTTACAGGTGCAGCCCTGTCCACTGCACTTTAATTTATACATCACTCAACCACAGTCCATCTTTTCTATATTTCTTCTGTTTTGGGCATAAAGACCAAAAGCACTGGTCAGACTTTATGGAAATCCTATATCTGGTTATAGTTTAGTTTTGCCTTTCTGTCGGTGTTCTTTTGTTAACATTTGCCAGTAAGTGTGATAACTTATCTGTGGCTTATTTGTTCTTGGTTGTCAGCTGCAGCATCTTAACTGAGTAGCATTTCAGTTAAATTTTTTCCCATCTCTAACAGAAATTATACTACTGCTTTATTATATGCATACAAGTTGAAAATGTATCTTTTACCTTCATGTGTCATAAGCAGTGTCATTTTGCCCTTTGGAGATGTTTTCTGCTATATAGCTCTTCAATAAAGTTTCCCTTTTCAAATTGTACACATAAAAATCTTTTTCTTCTTTTGGCTTTTTCCCAGTTAGGGGTTGCCACAGCAGATCACCTGTCTGCTCATGACTGGCAGTGGAGTTTTATGGTGTTGAGTTGCCAGCCTGGTGCCCAACCTTCCACAGAAGGCACACGCATCTAGGGCCAACTTAGAGTGTCCAATCCACCTACAGCATGTCTTTAAGATGTGGGAGGAAACCCACACGACCACAAAGAGGACATGCCGACTGCACACAGAAGGCACCCCAGCTGAGGATTGAACCAGAGAACCTCTTGCTGGGAGGCGGCAATGCTAACTGCTGCACCACTGTGGCTGCCCCACATTGTACACATAAAAATAATCTATCATTATTCATCCAAAGAAATAACAAAGCTACTTCTGTATCTAAATCATCTTATGTTTTACTCCTGCCCCTCTTAACAACCCAAATAATTTCTGTTGTCATTTCAGTTCTTGGTACACAGTTTTCACAAACATTAGGTCATAGATCTCATCTTCTGTATTTGCCCCATTTTCTCTGATTTATTTATTTTATTTAGTTAGTTATTGCTTTTATTTATTTCTGTTTAATAACTGGGTAAGTTGACTGGCCAATAGACCCTTTTCACATATGACCCAGGCCAAGATGGCAAATGATATGTATTAATCACTGAAATGATTAACTGGTGGCAAAATCATAAAATCATGAACTCATGAAGTTAAACGCCAAAAAATGCATAGTCATACCCTTCGGGAAAAACAAGGTTACCCCTAGCTACCATGTAGGCGGCAACCCACTACGCACAGAAGAGGTTATCAGGGATCTGGGTACCCAGGTTGACAGTAACCTTTCATTTGATACTCACGTTGCCAAAGTAGTTAGAAAGACCTTCTACATTGCCCACCTGATCATGAATTGATTCACATCTAGATCAAGGGAAGTCATCGTCCCCCTGTACTCATCACTCATCATAGGTTCATAGGTTCATAGGTTCATACTAGGCTATCTGCCCGAGGGCATTTACAAGCCTAGCCCATCGTTTTGTGGCTTACGCCACCCCTTTAGTATGGGGAACTATACCCATTATTTTGCTGTGCCTCTGTCGAGCAGTGACACTGAGGTTATCCCTGGGGTATATCTGTGATCTCCCATCCATTGGTCAAGATTTCTCTTGAACAAGGCCAGCGAGGTGCTCTGCCTCACATGTACCGGGATTTTGTTCCACAGCATAGGAGTCTTTGGGTGATGAATCTATCCCTCCAGCACATCCTATTAATAGCTGTGTCAAGGTTTAAGTCTCCGCCCTTGTGGCTCTGATGGATCTAGATTTTTTGAGGTGAAGCATATTCATCAAATCTGGGTTTGACATGGCCTTGTATGTTAGGCAAAGATCACCTCTGAGCAAGCGGTGGCGACTGAATAGAGCTGGAGTTCTTTCAGTCGGGCAGCATAGGACAGATTTTGAGACCCTTTATCCTTTTGGTGAGGAACTTTTGTGGCCTCTCCAGCTGCTGCAAGTGTCGGGTCAGATACATTCCGAATGGGGCATTGTACTCAATCATTGGTCTGATGAGTGATGAGTAAAGGGAGACTATGACCTCCCTTGATCTAGATGAGAATCCCTTCATGATAAGGTGGGCAATGTAGAAGGTCTTCCTAACTACTTTAGCTACATGGGTGTCGAATGACAGACTACTATCAACCTGGGTCCCCAGGTCCCTGATAACTTCTTCTGTGCTCAGTGGATTGCCACCTATTTGGTAGCTAATGACTATGCATTTTTTGGCATTTAACTTTAGGCCGTGGCTCTGGCACCAGTTATCCGTTTCTGTGAGACCGTTCTGAAGGATATCTGTATCAGATGTGTTTTCTACTATGGCGGCCAGTTTGCAGTCATCTGCAAACTTTGTCAGCCATAACCCTCCTGTGTTTGCTTGTACTTCGGAAAAGTAGATGCCAAACAAGAGTGGGCCCAGGACTGAGCCCTGTGGGACACCACTTGTGACAGGCTTTGAGTCTGACATGGCGCCAGCAACTCTGACCCTGTGGGTTCTGTCACTCAGCCAGTTTTCGACCCATCTTGTGATGTATGGGTTGACATTTAAGCTGATGAGTTTTTCAATGATACTCGAGTGGGGTATTGTATCGAAGGCCTTAGCCAGATCGAGGTAGGCTGTATGGACTGCCTTTCCTCATCAATGGCTTTGGTGACTGTTTCAAAAAGTCAACCAAGTTTAAAAGGCATGATCTGCCTTTGACAAAGCCAAACTGGGTTGGATCCAAAGTCTGCAAATTCCCTATGTCTTTATTTATGAGGTCCATTATGATCCTCACCATGGCTTTGCAGATAAGGCTTGTCAAGCTAATGGGCGGTAATTTCCAGGGTCAGTGGAGGCACCGCCTTTGTGAAGTGGTACCACAGTTGCAGTCAGAGGTAAGACTTTGATTAAACAGCTGTCCTAGTTGTGGGTTTAATTCCTCATTGAGTTCATGGAGCACAGCCGGGACACCATCAGGTCCCATGGATGCTGTGTTTTTGCTTTGGAGAGAAGTTCTCACTTGGCGCTGGAGATGTTTCAGGGGCTGCAATCGTTTGGTATAGATATCTCTCCTTTTGTGGGGGAGGGGGGGGAAGTTTGCACTGAACCTGTCAGCCAGTATGTTGGCAATGTCTGTAGGATCAGTAATCTTCACATTATTTTGAACTAGCTCTGAGCATATCTGGGAGTTTCCTCCCAGGTTTCTAACATAGCTAAAGAAGGCCTTATGATTGTCTTTTGAGTCTTTAGCTATTTTTCTCTCGAAATTTGCTTTGGATGATTTTATGAGAGCTCTTAGTTTTTTACTTATAGTGATCAAGGGTGTCTTACCTTTTAAGGATTTTGCTCTATCTTGTAGTAGCTTCCTCCTTTTGTTGTAGAGTTGTGGGGATGGTGACTAGTTGTTCCATGGCATTTGAGTTTATGAATTCCAGGAACTTTTGGGCTAGGGTGTTTGGGCTTGAGTAGTGTTCCCAGTCTATATTAGGGTAATTGAAGTGACAGGACTTTGAGTCAGTCCATGTAGGACATATTGTTTAGGCCTTGTATCCTTTAAGTAAGGTATCTCTGTGGACATCCCACCCCCACCTGAAATAAAAAAGACCAGCAGGCCAATGATTGAGTACAATGCCCCATTCGGAATGTATCTGACATGACACCTGCAGCAACTGGAAAGGCCCCAAAAGTTCCTCACCAAAAGGATAAAGGGTCTCAAAAATATGTCCTATGCTGCCCGACTGAAGGAACTTCAGCTCTACTCAGTCGCTTACCGTCTGCTCAGAGGTGACCTGTGCCTGACATACAAGGCCATGTCCAACCCAGAATTGATGAACATGCTTCACCTCAAAAAATCTAGATCCCTCAGAACTACAAGGGCGGGAGACTTAAACCTTGACACGGTTATTAATAGGACGTGCTGGAGGGACAGATTCATCACCCAGAGACTCCCTATGCTGTGGAACAAAATCCCAGTACATGTGAGGCAGAGCACCTCGCTGGCTTTGTTCAAGAGAAATCTTGACCAATGGATGGGAGATCGCAGATATACCCCAGGGATTATCTCAGTGCCACTGCTTGACAGAGGCACAGCAAAATAATGGGCATAGTATCCTCCAAACTAAAGGGGTGGCGAAAGCCACAAAACTCTGGCTAGGCTTATAAATGCCCTTGAGCAGATAGCCTAGTATGAACCTATGAACCTATGAACCTATGAACCTATGAAACTAAATGACAAAAAATGCATTATTGTATCCTTTGGGAAGCCATCTACCCCAGGGAACTACTACACTGACAATATGCCCCTAAGAGTAGACCCAGTTATTTGGCATATTGGAACATGTGGACAATAACCTAACTTTTGACCAACATGTGACCATTGTTGTAAGAAAGTTCATCTGTGTTGTATAAACAACACTTTGTGTCTAGATCTAGGGATGCCATTGCCCCCCTTTATTTACCCTTCATTTGGCCAACTATTGAATATGTTCCCTTTGGCATGTATCTGTCCAGTCACATGCAACAATTGGAATGTCCACAGAGATACCTTACTTAAAGGATACATGGCCTAAACAACATGTCCTACATGGACTGACTCAAAGTCCTGTCACTATACTCGGTATCCCACATACTGCTAAGGTTGACCCATGTATGACATGCAAAGCACCCTCTGACCCATTCCTGATGGATTTACTGTACATCAGCAAGTTAAATGGCTTTCAGAAATACTTGGTCTAGGGATCTGAACCTCTTTTGCAACATTAACAGAATGGTTTGGAGGGACAGTTCATCTCTGTCCATATGCAAGCACGACTATGATCTATAGAGGGGAAACAGATGATCTACTCCAGGACTGTCCTCTGTACTACTAATGGACAGATGCAGCCCCTTAATGATTTATCCAATGCATGGGTCACCTCAAATTATCTATGGTCTGGTCCCATTTATTCTCATTACTGGCAATATATAATTATTAGCCATGGGATGGGTAAGGCCAATCAATGACCAGATGGAATGGTTTATTTTGAGTGCAGAAAGAGAAACTGGCTAGGCTTAAAATGGCCACAGTTTAGTATTTACCTACTTATAAATGGGATGTAAGTAAAGTACAGTATTATAAGGCAATTATAATTAGAAAAGAAAACAAAGCAGTTATTCAAAAAAAAAAGAAAAAGAAAAAAGGAACAGTAACAGAGTGGTATATGAGTCATTCATATGACACGGGGGTATGACATGTTTGATATTTAGAGCCTTAGGTGCACTGTCTATGGAATTTCATATTTACAGTAATCACAGCATTAGGTGCATGCATGGTTTACAGAAATATCATATCTGTTAGAAGTCATTGGAACTACGCTAGTAAATATCTCTATACAGCAGTTTTTGGTATGGAATGTGAGAAACTGTTTTAAACATTCTCTTTGGAGCAAGTGCAAGCTGTTTCTTTTATGAGCTGTTTTTTCATGTGGACTCAAACTCAGCAAGAGTATTATTCGTCCTAATTTCAGCAAGAAGATGGTTCCAACTAGCAGGTTCAGCCTACTGACAGTGAAACATTTATCTGGATCATCTCTGAGGGGATAGGATTTCTGACTGATCAATAATTTATTTTTTAAATGGGGACAATGATGGGCAGACTATAATCTTGAACAAGTCTGTTCGGAGAAGTGGAGTAGCTCTGCTACTATCTGGTATATGTAGAGACAGTGATTGATATGGTTGTTTGTCAGAAGGACAGATCTGCAGATTTTTCTTTATTATAGTTTGAATTTTATTTGGATTTCAGCTAGAATGACAAGTGAGCATGTGGAGGCCATATTTAACTTATGGTATGAGGATGGTTTTTGCTAGGGGAACCCTCACAGGGGAAGGAGGAAGATGAAATACTTTCGCTGAACTGGAGGTGTGCTGGCTATGTTATTAGTATGCTTTGACAATGTTAGTGTAGGGTTTAATGTAACACACAGGTATTATATTAGACCCTTCATTTGATTTGTCCACCATTTTATGCAATCATTTTTATTCATGCTTACAATCCTTTACCCTAGGTTTGTCATAATGGTTCTTTTTGCATTTCTTCATATTGCATACTTCATCAGTAATGGCCTTTTTATGTGAGATTTTCAAACATTGTTTTGTTTAAACTAACACATTTGATCATTACAAGACATTTTGGCTCACTAGAACAAATTGTTTCATCTAGTTACATCTCATGATACAACTATATTTAATATTTGGTGAAGTGGATATCTTGCCCTAAATGTAAGATACTTTGTTCATGTTTGCCTCAGAGTATACAACATACAAATACATCTCTTTACATTAGTTAACCCTTATCTATGTATTTCTGTTATGTGTTCCAGAATGATCTTGTTTCTCACCTCTTTTACAGAGCTTCCGTAAAGTCTTTATAATTTTCATGTTTGATTTTCAAATAGTTTTTTTAGTTTGACTAAACTGTGCAACAAAAATGGTACACACTATTCAAAGATCTGCTAACCAACTGTCCAGGTCTAGTGGACAGACAGAAAAATCCACTTGCCATTCCCCATGGAGTTCTTAAAAGTCTCTCATTCACAAACCCACAGGAATATACAGTTATACTCTAGTGCATACATGGAAGACTGGCATGCAAATGAGGGTCTGCAGCATGGTCCAGAACTCACAAAGGTGTGAAGTGTAGAGTACACTGTGGAAATTCTCTATCAAATGACAGCAACCAAAATTCAAATGCAGTGCACAGTATCCCAGTTTCTTTCACAGATTGAACAGCTGACAGTCGCTGACCCACCGCAACAAAGAGCCCCACCCTATGCCACTAGATGAGTACAAATAGGAAAAGTAAATTGCTGCCACTGATTACAGAGTACCAATATATGATTTGAAAGAAGGCAGTAGTGCAGTCATAGCATCAAAGATGTAGACATTTATAACCTGCTCCTTTGTATGACTCTGAAGAAGTGATGTACCGTTGTGCACAGCTATTAGATATTTGATTCCCACTGGAACAAGTGAACTGCTTGGTGGCTTGTAACATTTCATTATAACAGAATAATTCTGTCACAAATCTGCCATCTTTCTCTTAATTACATGCCTGCTTTCTGATTCAGATTATGACTGTAATTCCATGCTATGCATTTCACAGAGTAGAACACCAAAGCTGCACTGAATGATGTTTATCTAACACTTTGTAAATTAACTTAAAGCTAGCAATAGAACTCTTGTGCTGGACAAATTGCCCATTTACCTGTTGCACAGCATTCCTCTGACATGCATGTAGGTTCCTACTGTATGTTCAAGTACTTTGATCATCAGAGCAGTGAGAACTAAAGTGCAGTTAAACCAAAGTACATATATACGCTAAAGCTGCTATGATAGAGTATTTCCCTTTCTCTGAGGTACAGTGATCTTGGGGTTGAAGTAGCAGGTAGTGTGGGCATTCAGGGAGAATTCTCCATCCTTGAAAAACATACCTTTTAAGTATAACAGCAAGATTTGCATTTTGCTGTTATACTTTAATAATCAGAATTACTATTTAGGAGTTTCAAGATGTGAATTAGAGTGTTTTGAAATTCTGATGGCGTAACCATGGGTACGCACAGTACACAACTGTATACTATGTACTTCAATATTTAAAGCCATTTAAATAGTGCATGATCCACTTTTATGAATTATGATACTGACAACAGTATACACTTGTGTACTTCCTTTTTGAATATGCAAAGTACGTTTTTGTGATCATAACATTCTGTAAAACTGGCACCTTTATGACCTAAGAAATTATATGACATGAGGAATTATTTATATAATACAATTTAATTTTTATATTGTAGGTTTCCAAGTTTTCCATAAACAGAAAAGCATTATTAAGTGATATACATTCATTCATTTTAAAATTAAATCCATTTTAAATGATGTTCCTTTTCCTTACCGCTTAGGTTTTCCTGACACACATAAAACAACACCTGAGTACATTTTTCTTACAATGTTATTCTAAACTTGTTCCTGCAGCAATGCTAACATAATGACTTTCCTTGTAGGGAAACATGAATTAGCTCTTTTTAATTGTTATCTATGGCATAATATGAAAAAGCACTTTGCTTTTAGTTCATCAAATGTGTTAATTCATGCAGTTCTCTCATCTCATTTGTTTAAGCTTCTGAACATTAGTTTGCTCATTTTAATGCATACAGTTACTGAGCAATGCCTTTGCATTTGTTTGTACTGTTATACAAAATTCTTTTCATCTTGAGACTTTTTTCATAATCATTATATATAACATTCAGCATATATTAATGAGTGTAATAGTACATTTCTTTGATAGGTAATTGTAATTATTGCTTACAAAAATTCTGCTTGAAAATTATAATGTGTGGTCTGCTATATCATCACAGTACATTAGCCATTTGGTAAACAAAATGCTTCTGAAAAAAAAACAAAAAAAAACAATATATATATATATATATATATATATATATATATATATATATATATATATTTACCTCAGTTTGTTGAAATCCTACTTCATCAACTCTCAGTTCATTGACACTCCAAATACCAAAATCGCACTTCATCAGAGCAGTGGAACAAGGAAGATTTTCCCACAGTAAGTAACCAGTTACACCAAAAAAAAAACAAAAAGCTAAACCACACCATCCCTAACCCACCCAGGTGGGGGGTTATGCCCCACACACCATCCAGTGTGGGGGGCTGCACACCCCACACCTCCCTAACTAAATACACCAACTCTGGAATTGCACTAAGTTTGGGGAAAGGGCAAAGATTATCTCGCACAATAAGTTACTTACTGTGGGAAAATGTTCCTTGTTCCGTTGCTTTGATGAAATGCAATTTCGATATTCTGAGTGTTGATGAACTGTGATTTCATGAAGTGAGATTTTGACAGTTAGGTAGACCCATATGTACATATATGGATATGGCCGAGACCATATGATCGACATTCGAAATGTCAACCATACAAAAAAAAGAAAAAAAAAACAGAACAAAATCTTAGCTTCATGCTGCAAGCAGGTGTATATACATATATATATATATATATATATATATATATATATATATATATATATATATATATATATATTAAATATGTGGTCATTTATATGTCCTTTTCTGTCAATTTTTTTACTATCAGAACTTTCTAGTCTTCTTTTTTGGTCAGCAAACAGTTTTATTCCATCCCCAACATTTGTTCTTTTTCACTCTTTTAACCAAATCTCTTCCTTTTTATAGAGTGGGAAAGCTCTTACTCAGATGTGCACTTGCATAATAAAACATTGCAGTGATAATACGTAAATAATATCTAGAGTCAAGGATGCACTTTATATGCTTTATACCTCTTTTTTACTGATGTAGGAATACAAAGGTGGCACCAGATAGCAAAGTACACTTGTGTGCATGTGTTTCATTGAAGTGAATTATTGTGAGTGGGTCTATGTAAATATAGAAATGTGTGTATGTAGGCTGATTAGTTCATCCTAGAAAAGGTAAACAAACTTAGCCAGACCTACTTCTCAATAGACTATAACAGAAAAAAATTCCACAGACTTTAATTGAAAGATCTCATAGAGTTACTCCCTAACCCAACCCAACATCAAAACAGTACCCCCTAATCACAAATGCAATATGAAAAATGATACCCCCCAAGTCACTTCAGTGTGAACAAACATTGTTAACCACACTTTCAAAAACTTAAAGAATACCATGCAAACACACACACAAAATAAACAAAAAAAAAATAATATTAATCAATAAAAGTAAAAACAAGAAAATGAATAGTTTCATGATGTGTCTGAATGGATTAAAACTAAATCACATGAAGCAATGATACTAATAATATCAGGAGAAGACAGCCTCTGGTTCCAGTCTTGCTTTATGATATTGAGATACTCTGGGGAAGCAGCTAATGCTAATTAACTATAGGCTCTCTGCTAAAAATGCCTGCAGTAAGTGAATTCATGTGGCTGAGTGATTCAAATGTAAAATAGCACAGCCAGACATGATAATAAAATGTTGCTGTTCCCCTATAAGATAAATAGGAGAGAACACCTTGTAGACAAGTTTAATGAAGTTCAGAAGAGAAGTACAAGAGATGGTTGTATGCGTATGCGAGCGAGTGGCAGTGTATGTGCATTTTTGAAGGGGTATGTATGGACTGAGATGAATATGAATGTGTGTGCGTGCATGCACATGTCTGGGCATGCATTCATGCATCTGCCTGGGGGGTCACAGAAGAAAGGTTAGGTACTGGATTGAGAATATGGATGTATGTGTGATTATATGTATGTGTGCATCACACCTCTCAACCTGTTAGAACAAAAATCTGGACAAAGCCACAAATCATGGGGAGAAAGGACCAAAAATAGGGACACTTTTTAAATATTGCTCTTACAAACTTAGAATTTGATAGAATAACAGGTTTTGTATTAGTATGATTTCTTTCTGAAGGATATGAAGTCTGAAATTCAGTTGTCTGCCATTATTTACTGACTTCAGTTCTTAAAGTTTTGTCAGAGATTGGTCAGTAAACCACAGTTGTATGAGAGATAGATCAAAAATATGAAGGATAAATCTGGACATTCTGCAAAAATCTGTACAGTTGAGAGGTATGTAATGCATGGGCGAGTGGGTCCATGAGTTCAATGGACTATGAGGGCTGTCTGAGTGTGTGTGAGTGTGTGCACGTGTGTCAGATAAGAGAGAATATACGGGGGGGGGTGCCTGTGAAAACATAATGCAATGCATGAGCCACCAGATGTAATTACTGCAAAAAAGTTCTTTTTTTAGCATCAGGGCAATTCAGAGACAAGCAAATTAACAGATAATGAGGTTTTCTTCATTGCAGCTAAAGTGGTCTCTTATTCGCATTTTACTTGATTGCATAAACTGACCAACCTGCAGTAGACAGTTTATGTGAATGTCAGGACTTTTTTTCTGAATCCCAGGGCAAAACTGAAGCAAAGAAGTACACAGATTCCTCCCCCCACAAAAATAATACAGCAACAACTAAATTACTATTTAAACACTTGCTTCAACAGATGCAAAGAAGAAAACAAAAAACTGTAAATGACAAAAAATAAAAAAAACACACATAAAAGGACTGCAGGTTGTTAAATGGGGTGACGTTTTATTTATTTACTCATTTACATTCTGATAAACATATAATGTGTGTATGAGCACTCGCGCCTACAAAAACACACACACAGACACACACACACACACACACACACACACACACACACACACACACACACACACACACACACACACACACACACACACACACACACACACTGCAGAGGCATATCTGTCAGAACAGACTGGTTTTCTACAGAATGTTTGGGGACTTGAATATAGCAAGTGTTATATAAGGGGATAGCCTTTTTAAACCAAAAGCAGCTTCAAGGTCAGTATTATTCAAACAAGCCACATTATCAAAAAGTATATTGTGAAAGGCAGATCATGCCTCCTGAACCTGATCGACTTCCTTGAGGTAGTCACCAAAGCCGTAGATGAGGGTAAGGTGGTTCACACAGCCTATCTTGACCTCACCAAGGCTTTCAACACCATCCCCTCTTCTGGAATTATAGCTAAACTCACTAAACTAGGTATAAATCCCTACATCACAAGATGGGTTGCCAACTGGCTCACTGACAGAACCCACAAGTTGCAGACTCCATCTGACCTCAAAGCAGTGACAAGTGGAGTACCACAGGGTTCAGTCCTAGGACCTCTCCTGTTTGGTATCTACTTCTCTGAAGTACAGGCTAACACAGAAGGCCTCTGGCTAACAAAGTTCGCAGATGACTGCAAACTAGGAGCCATAGTCAAGTACCCAAATGATATGGACATCCTACAGAAGGGCTTCGCTGAGACAGATGCCTGGTGTCAGAGCTATGGCCTCAAGCTCAATGCCAAAATGTGCAGTGTCATCCCCTTCGGTAAAAACTCTGTACTACCACATAGGTAACAATCTACTTAACACCGAATGTGTGATAAGAGACCTTGGGACCCAGGTGGACAGTAGTCTCTCCTTTCATAGTCACATCACCACATTAGTCAAGAAGTCCTTCTACTTGGCACACCTCATCGTAAAAGGGCTCTCATCCAGGAAAAACAGAGGTCATTGTTCCCCTCTACTCAACACTCATTAGACCCATTATAAAGTACAACTCCCCTTTTGGAATGTACCTCACAAGACATCTGCAGCAGCTGGAAAGGCCACAGAAGTACCTCATAAACAGGATTATTGACAGCAAACAAATACCCTACACTGACCGCCTCAAGAAACTCCAGCTTTACTCCATAGCATATCGCCTTCTCCGAGGTGATCTCTGCCTAACATATAAAACTATGTAAAAACCCAGAGCTGTTGGACATGCTACACCTAAAGAAATTCCAATCCCTCTGAGCTACATGCTCTAGGGAACTAAACCTTGTCACCACAATAAACAGGACATGCTGGAGGGATAGATTCCTGTCCCAGAGACTTCCCATACTCTAGAACAGGCTACCCATCTATGTCAAGCAAAGTTCTTCATTAGCACTCTTCAAGAAAAATCTTGATGAGTGGATGGGAAATAGGAAATACACTCCGGGGATCACTTCTGTGTCTCTGCTCAGCAGTGGCACAGGAAAATAACTTCCTTGGGTGGCGTAAGCCAGGGAACCTTGTTGGCTAGGCTTATGTAGTCCCTTGGGCCGATAGCCTAGTACCTACCTATGAACCTATGAACCTATAAGGAGAACATGTTTGTGATATGCCACAGTATGTGATTAAACATATATGTAAAAAATAAATATAAATAATGTCATTTGATCTGCTATAACATGCAAATATATATGCACACAAAATATATATAAATAATTCTATGAACTGAAGTGAATTCTAAGAGAAAAGAAGTAGGTGACAATTTTCATACCACAGTGATCTGCAAACTGCATGCTGCTTTAAGACTGTAGATACATTTTTTGATGTTACTTTTCAGAAATGAATTTCTTATCTTGTTCACGCATCACTGTAGGTGAACTTGTTTACATCTAATTATTATCCTAAGTCATGGCTTCTAATCTTTGTTTGTATATTCATAACCATGCCTTAAATTACCGAATGCAGACAGTACTCAGTAGACAAACCCAACTGTACCAGCAGGTTTCACTCAGGATTACACTGATTAATAGTTGGAAATTGCATGCAGTATGGTACATGGAAGTAATTAAACTGTTTATAATTGATAGATTGTGTATGCTTGCCTGTACCCAGAAGATTCCTGTAGTAACACTCAATGCAGAGAAGGGCATTTATTAACAGCAAAACAAAATGATTATTCAAGTTTGCATTTATTATATGCATCTAATGCATTAATAAAGAAAAGCATGCCATGGGAATTTGATGAATTGCTTGTTAGTGCAAGGTAACATAGCACATGGTTTAGGTCTGTCCTTCAAATCCATGTTGGCATGACCTGTTTAGCAGGTGGCAATAAATAAATGAACCACAAAGGCAGCAGCTATGACATTTGTAAATTTGTTGCAGGTCTTTTTATGTGGATATCTGACAGGATGCCAATATTGCAGTTTCTAAAGTTTAACAATTACCAAGGTAAAATTGATTTTTTATTACAGATTCATAGAAACAGATTCAGTCTGCACATGTTCTGCTGTAGTGTGCATCTCCTGAATGCATAACAAATCAGTCCTCAAAGCATGGTGCTTTGCATGGTAAATAAAAGATGTGCATTCTGATGTAAGATGCAGACTTTCTTCCTGTTTCATTTATGTTTTAATATTAGCAGCACCCATTCTCTTATAATGTTTTTCACTAACTTCATTAACTAATAATTTATTCAACAAATGTTCACAATACACTCTTTAAATACTGGAGAAAAATTCTTTCTCTCTTTCCCTAGCCAGGTTTCCTTATCACTGTAGTTCAAAAAAAAATAAATAAAATAAAAAAAAGCATACTATACAGTGGCTTGGTAGAAAACCTTGCTGCTGTCTCTTTACATGAATCTGATGCACCCTTTCCATCAACTAGTTGACTAGTGTCAGATCATGAGTTTTACAAATGAGAATCATCAGACAAAGGGCTGGAATCCTCCAGTCCTTTTTTAAGTACCAGATAAATGTTAATAAGTTAAATCTCCCAAAGAAATATGTAATTATTATGAACTCACTCAAATACCTTGTAAACGCTAAATTTCATACTGAAAATTTTGATAAACAAGATACTAGTTTGGCCCAGTTAGTTCTAAAAAATCTAACTACCAAGGGAAAAACAATCTCTAGAGTCTATAAACTTATAAATGATATAAAACTTCAAAATTGTACTTTATTCTCCTCATACTGGCAGAAGAAAAACCCACAAATTACTGAACAAAATAAAAAAGATGCCATCGAAAACATGCTCAAATTCAGACCATTCAAAAAGTTATTCTACACCCAATGTATAATTAACAATAATGCATACTTTACCCCTCAAAAAATTAGTAAATTTAATAACAAATACTCACCTGAATGTCCTCACTGCAAGAAACAACCAGCAAACATTCTGCATGTTATGTGGGAATGTAATAAAGTTCATAACTTATGGTGTTCACTAAGGGCAAGACTAGAGAAAATGGGCTACCAAAAAAGTACTTTATCCTGAGAAACAGTTATACTGCACATAAATATGAATAATCTTCCCAGAGTCTTACAGCATGTCCTCACCACCATATGTTCTCTAGTCAAATTCTATATTACAAAGAATTGGACTATTGCAACCCCACTCACATGGGAAGGCTTTAGAAATGTAGCAATCAAATAAGAAACGTAAATATTACCAAGAGTATTGGGAATACTTATTAGATTTCATTCTCAAAAGGTAAAAATATTAAATCTAAAAGTGAAATATGCAATATATGTAAGACAATCAATAAGGATATACTTAGATCCTTTTTAACATTGTCATTTTATAAATATTTTGCATAGATAAGTTGATTAAAAAACATATACCCTATAGAAAGAGGTTTTAGTTTGACTCTCCCTAGTATATGTAATAAGCAACTAATGGTACTGTTTTATTCTTCTTATCACTGCAGAATATGTGGTTAGTACAAAAACTGGATTTAAGTGACTTCTTTGTATATATTGTATATAGAATGTTATGTTTTGTTGTATGTTGTGTGTGTATCTTATTGTATATTGTCTTATATGTTGTGACCTAAAAAACTGCAATAAAGAAATTTTTGAAAAAAACAAACAAATAAATAAATAAATGTAAATTATTTCTTCAACTTAAGGTTCCATCCAGCTAAGCTAGTTTTGTGGCTAAGCAGTCTCTGCTCACTATTTTTTCTGCACCATTTATTTCTTTTTTCTGTTCATGTGCTGATCTCTATAGGGGCACTTCTGTCTATTTAATCTCTTCAGGCTGGCACTGTAGAATCTTCTGGGTAGCCAAAATAGTTTCTTGTTTACATAATGGCTTTTCCCTTTCTTAATCATCATCACTAAGGTTATTGAGAACTGTTTCATGCCTTACTCCTTGGTTGAGTGTTTGAGGGTTCTTGTAGTGGTCCGATGAGCTTATTTGTAGGAAAAAAAAGTTGTCGGGACTGTTTACCACATTACAATGCAGCGTGCAGAAGACACACAGACTCTGAACTCTGATCATTCTGTTGAGACTCTGGTATCATTGTGGGGGATACTATATAACTTTAAACTGTGACAAACCACTGGTCTCATCACATCACTGGGAATAATTTGGACAGTTTATAGTTATAAGCTGGAATTTACTTTAACAGCCAGCTTTGCCTATCTGATATAAAAAAGTATGGGTTATTAGTTCACTGGGTAAGAGCACTGTTTAGGAAAATGGACATCTGTCATTTAAGGTGTGAGTTGCAAAATGTACAGATCTGCGTATGTTTTGTCTGAACTGTAAACATTTATGCAAATGTGAGTTGGAGAGGACATGTAAACAAAAAAGAATAAATCTAAAAGAAATGAAGTGCTGATGTAAAGAACTGAGAGAGGAAAATATAACGGTATTAAATTTGTGCAATGTTTTGAGATTAAAATGCATGCAAAACAAAAGTGAAATATGATGGCGGACTAAAGGTTTTAAATGTGTCCATAATGTGCATTGCTTATGTTGTGCTAACAAGGGATTATGGAAAATGGTGAATGAGAGAATATAGTGTTTAAATGAATATCTGACAAAAAGAAATGCAACTAAATGTAAGTGTGCTGGTTGAATGGTGATTGTTTATATTACTGCACATCAGGATGAACAGTAACAAGCTCCGCCCCTGTGGTGACAGTCAAATTTATAATACCAGAATTCTTATTTTTCAAGAAATAAATGTTCCTGTAAATGAAGTTCTAAAGATGATGAGATTATTAAAAAAAAAACACAGAGTAATGTCCATCTGTGGCTATGCCCCCCACACCCGCCAGAAGGCCTATAAGGCACTAAAAACTGTGTAAAGTAGGGGGGAGGGTGGCATCCCCCAGCTGGATGTACATGTCTGTATTTCACTGAAGTTAAGTCAGCAATGCCCATTAGAGTTTCAATTTTCATACTTCTACATTAAGCATTTTAATGTTCAAAAAGTACAGAATTAAAAATGTGTCAAACATTTAACTGGCAACCCCATCAAGATGTCAGTCAAGTCAGCATGCCTACACCTGTTCAAAGTACCCTGTTGTGTCCTAAAGTAATCATTTGGGGAATAGGAAAGGACAAAGAATAAATGTTGGGGTGTTAAACCTGTACAAAACATTTTATTAAATGTATGCATCAGAAAGTGAAATGCCACTGAATGCTCTGGCAATGGACTGTAGTTGAAATGTAATGAGATTGATGGGGAGTGTGGCAAGAGGGATGGAAATGCATTCATTGCTGTGGCACAGGCCCAAGGAAATGAGAGATGTTGGTGGAGAGAGAATTGAAATGCTTGGGTAAAACTGTATTCAGAGGTGCAAATAGATAAGATGGACATTCAGGGATAGGATGCAAACCTGCAATTTGAAGGAGTAGGGGAGTAAAACGGAACAGACAAAAAAGTATTCAGAACCACTACATAATATGAGTGACTAGCAATAAGACTTTAGAAAAGTGAAGACATATCAATGCTTTCAATTACCACCATTTTTTAATTAGTGTGCATTGGGGGCAGTTGCCTTATGTGGAGTGATATGTTTGTATATGTTTGTTTGTGCAAAGTATGACTTTCTTTATTTTTCGTAGAGCAAATATGAAGGGGTAAATATTTTCTGTATGACTGCTGCAGAAGTAAGGGTGTACATAAACTACTGATAACATGACTAGAGTGCGGTTAAACTAGTGATAATGCCAATAATGTAGTATATACATTTCAGGTTAAATAAACATTATTATTTCACCCCATATTTAACTTCATTTTTAGGGTCATCATTGTGTGTTTATGTATATGTATGTTTAGGCAAAGGATACAGTTCTCATTTTATTTTCTCTTTATGTTTGATTTCTGTGTCATACAATGTATCATTTTTGCTGTCTTCTCATTTTATTCCCTTCTATGTTGTTTCAAAGCTGAAGTCTCACAAACAAACACAATGCACTTCATGATGTCTTACCAGCTATGATTAAGACAGGTAACAAGTGAGAGTTTCTACTCATCTTATCTTCATTTGATGATGTATTATAATAATATCATACCTACATATAAGTCTCTCTCCAGGTCACTTTTTACTTTTGCTCCTTTTCCCTCTGCAGGTTTGTACCTTTCTGCATTTTTTTGCTTTGTTTTTTTTTTTTTTTTTTTCAGATGAAGTAATTTGCAGATGTTTAGCATGCAACTATCAGGATACATTTATGATTTCCACAAAAACACTTTTTATTTGACAGAGAACAGGAATAAAATGTAAGCGCTTTCGCAGTGTGTCCCACTGCTTCCTGAGATGTATTTTTGTTTTTGATATATTCCATATCTTTTGGTCTGCAAGCCTTTATTCAGTTCTTCAAGGAATTTGCTTTCTGGATACGTTTATGATTCCAAACTGATAACAAATACATTTTTCCATTTGACTTACCTTATGAATCATTTATATACTGCAGAAATACTGAAGCTCATGCATGTATAAGTTACACTACATGTTTAACTGTTTACTTCTGAAATTATGTTGCAGTTCTTGCATTCCAATGGTAACAGCTGTTGAGGGCAGGTGTTGTAATTACTATAATGCAATAACAGCAGAATTTAGAAGCTGTTATCAAGTAATATGCATTAATAACCCAAAGAGAGGCTCAGGAGATAGATTTCCACAATTCATGGTTTACAAGCATTGAATGCTAATGATTTTGGTTTCAGTCTGCTTCTAAATGGATTTGTTGAATTGTATGGACTAGCAGAGAATAGGAAGAAAATTATGTCATTCTTAAACTGCCATGTGTCTAAATATTTGTTTGGTTTTGTGTTGGTTTGTTCACACATTTGATAATTTACTTATTGGTTATCATAAAGTAGATGGCTCCACATTGCAAGAAATTGTTGGAAATGGTGTTAGTTATATATAAAATATGCTTTTTAATGAATGTTTTTGATGAGATTAATTGTTTTATGCTGGCTTGCTCATCATTCTAAGAAAATGTTGGAAATATAGTTAGTTACATATAAACCATATTTTTTAGTAAATAGTTTTGATAAGATTGTTTTATGTTGAGTTGCTCCTCGTTCTAAAAAGAAAATATGAAGCATGGTTAACTACATATAAACTATGCTTTCGGTGAATGGTCTTGATTAATTGTTTTATGTTGGCAGGAACACTTGTAGAAAAGCAATGACCAATTGTAGAAGCAGTGTATTGTTTTATAAATGTGTCATGGTACTGTGCACTACACATCTGCCAAACAAATTGTGTCTGAGGAAAACAAACAACATTTACTTTAATAGCTACTTTATCTTTGTGTGGTATACATAGGATTACCATAGCCTTTCAAAGTGTTGAATACATATTTCCACAGTGCTGTTATAATTTAATGTGACACTACTGAGAAATACAAGAGCTACTTAGCCAGACATTCATATGCAAATGCAATTGTTTTTCTTTCAGAAAATAATATGTACAGTTGGGTTTGAAAGATGCACAAATTCACATGCATTAGTATAAATTGTATTTACATTCAATACAGAGAATGAGATGTCAATGACAACATAGTGAACCATACAATCTGCCATAAAATCAGAACATTTGCATTGGGTTTGCTTTTAATCCGTATGACCCACGCATTCCACAGTTATATGTGTTTGGTGTTGCACAATTTATTCATTAGAGTCAGTTTTATAAAATTATATGGTGTTGTTCCTGACTCTCTGTACCTGTGCATGGCCATTGTATTCAGCCCTACCTTAAATATTTTTTTTTTTAATTTTTCAATGACCTGAAGAGGGAAGCTAAATAAGTTACCAAGTAAGAGGTAGATCCAAGATGAAAGAAGTCAGATGGTTATATCACATTCATGACTAAGAGGTATTTTAGTATCCTGCAAAGAGTTAAAATAAATAAATACATGTCACTTGTGAAAATATACCAAAACTTTAATATTTCCTGCCTGTTCTATAACCGTCCCTGCTCTATAAAGGTGAGCATGTGCGTGCACTTCACAGATATACATTAACTTGTACTATATATTATAAATGCCCTTTTTATTTTATGTAATACTACAGAATAAACCAAAAAATCCTGCTATTTTCATAGCAAATAAAGCAAGGAATTACAAAAATTAGAAAAACAGAAAAATGTATATTGCCACTGTATCTGATGCAGTAAGAGACTGATAGTGCTGTATGTGCTGACATTGTTATTGTGTTTGGTACAGTGATGTGTTTATTTGGTGCTGCGTCAGCTGTCAGTGCACAAAAGAGGTATCAGGTATGCTTCATTAGGGCTAACAATTGTGTAGGAGAACAGGAATAATATTAGGCAAGTGATCATCAGGAACATAGGATGTCTAGTAATACACACCTTTAAAAAGACTGACTTAGACATTCTTGCCACTTTTGTAAATACTGTTTCCCTCCCAAATTGAACATGGCCCTACATGATAAACAATGTGTAGTTTTATATCTACCTATCCAGTCATCAAAACTAGCCTTAAATGTAGCCAAAGTAGTACTTTGTTTTGACCTGTACTGATAACTTATTACATAGGCTGGGGATACACTGCATTAAAACCCTGTCTCTGCATGGGTCTTTTTCATATTTCTGTGTAGATTTGGGTCACTAGTGCTGGCGTTATAGATGCACTAGTTTTGTGAAGAAAAAGGAGATCAAATAGCACTGGCTTGTAAATCGAGATTCAGATACCGAGGATCATCTGGTAAGCTAATGAATATACTGAGAGTCATGCTAATCTTTTGGGATAGCTGGAGGATTTTGGATCATTAATTTTCATTGTTCAATATCTCTGGGGCCTTTCCAGTTGAATGATATGCTTTGGTTTACATGTATTAAAGGGACATTGTATGCAATGCTGGGTTTGATAAGGTAAGAAAACAGGGGTAGGATGACTTCTTTTGGTTCTTGAAGATATTCCCTTAGTAATAAGGCAGATAGAATGATTTTCTGACTATGGTGAAAACATTATGGCTGAATTAGACAAAGTCATCCATGTAAGTATCCAGGTCTCTTGTGACAGTCTCTGTCTTAAGGGTAGTATCAATTATAGCATATGAGGAGGAAATAGCTTTTTTGCTGAGCATTGCTACATTTTTGCACTTAAAGTTTAAACTGACCATTTTCAGTTCACTGGGTATATATGCATGCTCCAATCCTTGTTGGAGCTGTTAAGTATAATTTTCAGTAGATGAAAAGATAGCAACTCCCATCTTGCAGACATCAGTAGAATTTTCCGCACACAATTCTGGAATAGTAGCTTGGATGTTTACAAAATAAATGACATACAAAATATAATCCATCTCATACTGCATTGATTACAATTTTACATTCAGAGAGTCTACCAGCCAGTTTCATAACTTTGGATTTGTTGGCTAACCAATTTGCAATCCAGTGAACAACATAGAGATTCACATTAAGTTTATCCAATCTTTCAATAATTCCTGCATGGAGAATATTATCAAAAGCATTCACCAGGTCAAGAATGTGACCACTGTCCACAGGTCCCATGCAAGTATTACTTTATCCATTGGCAGGGATTCTAAGATTTATTCAAATGTAATTTCTGGGAAAACTAAATTTTCAGGGATGTGCATTTGTTTTAAAAATTGCCCATCACAACCATAACAAACATTATTTATCAGTCCTGATTAACAGAGATTTTAATGGTGATTTTCTCTGGTAGCGATTTAAGTCATGTGTTAGAATGGAGGTATGGAGGTTTGTCCTCTAACTTTCAACAATTATATCCTTACATTTTTGACAAAATTAGGTTATAACTTCACATTTCAAACAAATATTCATATCTCTGGAGCCACGCGGGTTACTAAAGAAATCCATCTATGCATCATACATTGTTTTCCATTTCTGCACATGTGGTTGGGATGTCACATCAACAGTGACCATCATCTGGAACCAATGTTTGATGTAAATTAAAAACTGTTCAGTGCAAACATCTTAACAGTGGTAGTGTTCATTAGATTCTAGGTCTTAAACTGGATGTTGTAAGTTACAAAAAACACAGTAAATATTAATTGTGTAATAAATTGTAAATGACTTACACTATCTCAATAATGACAAGCTACATACATACTGTAGGGTGCATTTTGTTTGTTCATTTGTGAGTTTCATATGAAGCTGTGCATCTCTGTATTAACTGGTTGTTGAGATAGTTAGAAAAATATGAAAATTAGCATAGGAACAACAGTTAATATTTTTGTAACAGCACAAGACAGAGGTTAAATATCAGTACAATTATGTTGCCTATCCTATAAGCTTTAAGAAGCTTTACGATGAAGTCTTCCAATAGCTTCTATGTAGCATGGTTTTGGAATTTTTAATATAAATATGAACAAGGCATATTAATGCCTAGAGGCATCATTAGGAGGTAAATACAGAAACACTTGGAGTCATATATATATATATATATATATATATATATATATATACACACACACACACACACACACACACACACACACACACACACACACATATATATATATATATATATATATATATATATATATATATATACAGAGAGAGAGAGATGTGTGCATTGTGTATGTGTTTATGGACATGAGTACCCCCTATCTGATCCTTGCACACCAAGAATATAAGGTATCCTTTCCCATCCTTTATGTCTCTCTCTCTCTATCTCTCCCCTTTGTCTTTCTCATGTCTTCTTTAGTCTTTATCTTCCTAGTATTTTCTTTTGTCCTTTGAATTGATTCCACTTTTTTCTTCTTCCTTATTGTTTCCTGCTCGTCAAGCCGGATATGCATTTTTTCTTGTTTCATTTTTCCCTAGATTTGATTATTTTTTCTTTGCACAGTTTCGTGTTCTCTCTTTTCTATACTCTTGCCATCTCATGTCCCTTTGCCAAGTTGTCTTCATTTACACCTGTTGGAGTATTCTTACTGTCTTCTCATTGGGTCCAATGAAAAAGTCTAAGCTTCCTAATTTTTTCCTTGCCATCCATGCTGTCTTCGGACTTTGCACCTTCTACTACCTTATACTTCACAGGCTTAGCTACCATTAAAAAACACATCAGTTTTCATCTTTGCAGTGAGTGGTAACTCGTAGTTCACAAGAGATTTATTGCAGAGCTGAGCAGTATTATTTTCTTTTGTTCACTTTTACGGTTTTTACTTTTGTTTCCATCTCAGGATTTTATATTGTCAGAGCTTTTGCTGTACTACTTGATAAGTGGAATTCACGTTAGCCTACATTCTGTGGACCATGGACAAGTTTGAATACTTTTCCCAGGATATTAATGTCCCATTCCATATAGCTGCACTGTTTCTGTTTTACTGCAGTATGCTCTGCATATGTCAACACTAAAGATATATATATATATATATATATATATATATATATATATATATATATATATATATATATATATATATTTATATGTATTTATGTAAAAATATATAGATTCTGCATCTGTGGCCTTTCTGACACAACAGTGTCTGTCACCTGCTTACAAAAATGTTAAGATGTTTTAATGTAAAACAGAGATAATTCCAAAGGTACGAGCATTGATGGCAGTCCTAGCAAACATTCATGAGTATTATCAGCCTTAACCAGCAGTATTTCACAGTTCACAGCTGACAAAATCCCGTTGGATGGTGGGAACATTCCCAGTCAGGTGATTCCCATTCAAACGCCACTACAGGTCATCCTGTTGACTATTAGACTAACAATAACATTTTATAAAGCAATATACTTTTGCTGTTGCTATATGTAGTTAAGCATACTAGAATCACTGCAGTTATCTCCATTTCTGTGTGTTTCATGTTTACATTAGTTAATAGTTTTATACAGTCCCCGGATTCACAAAGCTTCCGTGCAAGAATAGCTTATTAGCATTCACATCCATATAGAGCAGCAGCATGCCTTGAATATAAATTAAGGCGCGCTGCTCAGCTCTTACACAGACATGGATCTGTGTACGAGCACAGGGGTGGTTGTCTCAGAGCAGTGCTCTCACTATACACACACCTCCTGCACTCCATAATTGCCATACGGAAATGTAATGGTGGTGAGAGTGTCCGCAAAATACCTCTCAACCTCTTAGAGTGTAAGAAATCCAGAGAAAGGAAATAAAAGTCTGGCTCTCAGACTTAAGTTGATAGAATAACAGGTTATGCATTAGCATGAATGTGCTGAAGGTTATAAAGTGTAAAAGGCAAATGTCTGTCAGTATTTTCTAACTGCAATCTTTAATGATTCGCCACTAATCCACCAGAAAGCCACAGTACTATGAAAAATGGACCAAAAATATAAGGCAAATATCTGGGCAGTCTGTGACAATCTGCACAGTTGAGAGGTTTGGCAGACACTGTGAGCTTCCATGGAGCATACCTCATATACAAAGCCTGTCATGTCATCACCATTGTAAAAGCACAGCCCCCCACCGATAATGTTGCAGAAATCAATGTGTATACCCCTACAGTACAAAATAAAACACAACAGTTAAATTTTTTTTTCAGTCCGCAATAAAATTTAAGCAAAGCTGAGTGGGTGTGTGCATAGCACAGCTCTGTTTAGCCTAGCTTACACATCATAAGGAGCTAAACAGGTATATACTCCAAGAAATTTCATTGTGGAAATAGTGAAGTGGTTAGAGCATTCGCCTTGCAAGTAGTTGTTCCTGGTTCGATAACCAGTTAACATTTTACATGTGAAAGCAGTACATAATTTATGTTTTTAATAATTAGGTAGTAACGAACACATATTTGTTCACCAGAGTAGTGTAGTAGGTCCAGATGTGAGGTGCGAGTGTAATAAAGTTATGAAACCCCCATATAAACACAAGTGCCCCATACAGTATATTCACACAATAATAAATATAATGAAAGCACATTGGGGGAAGTCAGGGAGGGTAAACAAATTTATAATATATCAGGAATGGTGAATTAATCCCATACAGGTGGTAGTCCATAAAATAAAACATAAACAATGCTAAGCATTGCACAGATATGCTGACCGGGTGTAAGTATTGTGTAAATATGAATGCTAAGCAATGAGTAGCCCAGCTAAGCGGATTTGCCCATTGGTGGGAGGGTGGCCTAATGGTTAAGGTGTTTGCCTTGCAACTACAAGGTACAGGGTTTGAATCTTACAGGGGATAATTGGCTAGGCTTAAAATGGCTCACGAGGGCAGTTAGCCTAGTACTAACCTATGAACCTATGAACCTATACTGAACCTGCCCTTGTAAGCACTGTCAGCTTTAACTAAGCAGGTTTGCCCATAGCTTAGCTTAGCTCAACATATTCAAAACCGTCCAAACACAATAAAGTGTGGGAAATTGGCTATATTTAAACCTCGCAGGCAGGAATACGGCTCATAACTGGTTGCAGCTCCCCACTGTAGGCAGTATGGCAGGTGTTGGAGAGGGCATGTGCTTTCAGGTGCAGTGCTGGGGCATACAGGAGTCCAAGGTCATGGTAGGACTCGTTGTAAAAAACATGATGTGAGAGTGCTGCAGGACCAGTACCAGGGCTCCCAATACAAAGCGGAGGCCTGGAAAAGTCTCGCCTGCGATCTCACCAGTGCCACTGGTATCCCTCATACTGGTGAGCAGGTCCAGCACCACTATGCTGACTTGAAGTGGAGGAAGAGGGAGTTCTTTTACCAGTGGGTCCAAGAAACAAGACAGAGGGGTGATGTCCCAGCAATGTGTAAGTATTCATAGCAATAACTGTTTACCAAAGTCCAGCCTGTGTATTTGATGGCTAGGTATGCATAAATGTTTCTCTATCTTCATTACAGCTCTAGCTGAGCAGGTTGTGAACCAGGAAGCCCATGCCAGCAGGTTGCAAAGGCTGCATCGTGAGGCTGGTGAGTAACAATCTAGCTTGTAGTATTCTTATCAAATAAATATAAAGGAGTAGATTGTCACCTGGCAGTAATAAAAATGGGTATGGTTTGTACTGAATAAAGCAGACAATATGACAGTAATAGTCTCATATAGGTTATATATAAAGAAAACTGTAACTGCCTGTTAATAATATTCAAAACACTGGACTTGTTGTTTTTACTCTGGTATGGTATGATTTGAAATATGTACAGGTTATGCATAGCAACTATAGCTCTAAAAGCATTAAACAATCAAGTCTCATCTGACAATGTTAGTGCCTCTAAAAGACACGAGATTAACTGATATTAAAAATGTCATGCACCAAGATCTGATATGTGAATAGTAATGTTGTGTTAACCACTGTTTTCCACACTGTGCTATGTCAAAAGGTATGTATAGGAATGTCTGTATAAGAGTGCTGCAATTACAGGGTCAGATAGTACAACAAAGAGAATGAGAAAGAAATCATTCAAGCAAAAGACAGCAGTTTCTCAATACCTCCTTCTGATGAAACACACACTTGTCATATTTTTAGCAAAAACAGCCACAGTTCAAATCCTGGGAGTGGTAGTAAGCTGCATGCATGATTTCAACTAAGATTTTGTGAAAATGTGTAGAAACAGTCAGGTACTGTTAGCAAACATTCTCTTCACAGGTCTTCTAGGCCTGGTAAGAGAAGGTATAAAGTAGCTATAAGAAGGCTGTAGTTATACTGTGTCCAACACCCATGGTCCAACTCCAAGGCTGCAAATGACAGCAAGATAAATACATACACCAAGTGGTCTCCCCCAAGAAATATTCATAAGTGTCATGCTTTCACAGCTACTAGTCCCTGCTAACAACAACAACCAGGGTGACTGATAGAAATCAAGGCAGAGTGTTTCAGTAGCACACACGGGCACCCACACACACACACACACACACACACACACACACACACACACACACACACACACACACACACACACACACACACACACACACACACACACAGTATGAGTGCACATATTTAACCCTGACTGTGGGAATATGGGTAGAAACAATCATGTAGTATTAACAAAAATTCCATCCACAGGTCTTCCAGGTAAGAGAAAGTATAAAGTAGATATAAGAAGGCAGTAATTGTACTGTGTACAAACATACCACTGCCCAACCCAATGCCATAGTTGTTGTAATAATACCTGTAGAGTACTGAGTAGAGCAATGATGATTCAAGCTGTGACCACTGCAAGAATCTACATTTGTTAACTGGCATCTCTTTCTCTCTCCCCACCTTATCTTCACAAATAATCTAAACACATAAATGAATGGGTATGTTTTCCAACAAACCTACTGTTGGGACATGTGTCCTGTTGTTCTACAAATGTCGAAATGTATTCCAGTTAATGTCCCCTGTTCCTATACTATCATTGGTGGCCTGTTGCTATCAATGTAATCTGCATTCTGGTGTAATGCTCACTGTGGTTCCATATATGCATGTGTTCTGTTTGCTATGCAGATGTTACAAATCTGTTGTTTTGGGTTAATGGGAATACTCACGCATGCTGTTAGAACTAATCCTGGAAAGTGTTTACCATTACTAACCAACATATGTTCTAAAACTGCAACACCATACACATCAGGGAAGGCCAATCCCAGCAGATCTGCCTCTCCTGCATCATCTGGCCATGGCACTGGGCCCCAGCACATCTGGGACCCACCCGAGAACCTCCTTTTCTATTGGTCCTGCACCACCTTCGGGTGGAACTGCCTCAGGGGATAGTGCTCATCCCCCAGTGCACTGGGGTGGACAGGATTCTGTTATCCAAAGCCAGGTCCGGGGTCTGGTGCACACCGAGCTCCGCAAGAAATTTGGAGATCTGCTATGCCAGCTTGATGGTCGTGTGGTGCAATTAAAGGGTCAGCCTGCCTCTCCTGCTCAGTCCCCAGCACAGCCACCTTTGGGGCCATGAGCTCAGTCCCACTGTATCTATTTGGGAGCTCGTGGGCTTCTGATTACCAAATACCCCTCCCCATCCAAGGTGTTTACCCCCCCACATGTATCATATACCACCCCTGTATACTGTCCTGTCTGTCTTGTCTGTCTTCCTACCCAACTTACCTCCCCAAATATGCCTACTATCCTTCCCCAACATCCCACTCTCACCTTAAAAATAAAAAAGGGCAATCTGTTCCCCAAAATAATTTTTCCCCATACATAGCTGTCCATTTTGCACACATGTGCACTGGACACATGTAATCTTGTCTAAATGGCTTCACAACACATTATTGTTGTCCTCACCCCTCTCTCTCAGGGATTTGAGTGTCCAAATGTACATCCAAATTCAGTATATATGCACAGCTGTTACTGTAGATGAAATGGACAGCTATGGACCTTCCCTACATCCATCCTGCACATCCCTAGCTATATTTCATATTGTTCTACCCTCTTTGTGCCTCCCTTTTCACCATTTCCTATCACCCCTTTTTTCATTTCTTTTAAAGAAATTGGCGTTGGGGTAAACTTTTTTTGCATGGTGCTAAGCAATGCCTCCACAGATTAAGCACTTTTTAAGGATAACTGTGTATAGGCATAGTTAACCAGAAGTTAGTATTGCTTACAGCCACACAAACCCACTTACAACTGCTTAAAAGTGCCTTAATCATTCCGTATCCAACAGCCCTTGTTCTGCTCAGCAACAACCTAATCAGCCCTACCAAGTCTTGGACCCAGGACCCTCTACACTACAGTTAGTGAACATACCACTGCACTATCTGAGCTCTAAGAAGTGCTCTTCCTTTCTCAAACTTATTATGCAGTCTTGTCATTTAACACTAATGAAAAAGCTATATCGGGTCCCAAAATCAGGACCCTCTACACTACAGTCAGAGACAAGACCACTACGCCATCAGAGCTGTATTAATCATGCTTGTTTTTTCAAACATATCATTCAGTCTGCTCATTTAACATTAATAAAAAAACTAGCAGTCCTAGGTTTTGAACTCAGGACCCTGTAGACTGCAGTCAGAGAGCATATCACAACACCACCTGAGGTGTATAAAACATGCTTGTCATTAGTGTGATATCTACTAAAAATGAAAAGTGAGCAATGGTTAGCAATGCACAGCTGTGGTTAGAGGGTGTATGACTTGCTTAACTATAGATGCTAAGTGTATTTGTGCATTGGTAAGCATCGCTAAGAAAAGCGTACACAGTGTAAGCGCCTATACGTTTAGCTGTGTTTTAGCTCTGCTTAGCTTCACACAAACCCATGCAAACAAACTTAAAGCCACTTTAAAGTGCCTTAATCACTCTGTACAGCAACAACATAAACAGCAGTTGCTAGTTTTGAACCTAGGGCCCTGTACACCATACTCACAGCAGTTAACCACTATGCTCTCTCACCTTTAAGGTATTTGGGGTGATTTCTCTAACATATCATGCAGAACAGTCAGTTTACCATAGGTAATGTACAATGTGGAGGCACTAAACATTCAAATAATGCACACACACACACACACACACACACACACACACACATATATATATATATATATATATATATATATATATATATATATATATATATATATATATATATATATATATATATATATAGAGAGAGTATATATAGAGAGTGCACAGAAAATCAAGCAGCCAGTAATCCTAGAGTTGCCACCTTTTCAAATGGCCAGAGTCTGATTCTTTTCTGGAAATGAGAATTATTGCATTAAAACATATAGCCACACTCAATGCAAAGGAAATAACATCACATGTTTTGCATAAATATAAATGTTTATTGGTGTACTGTTGTTTATGCCATTTTTTATAGCATTTAGGTGTTTGAAATACAAAATAACTGATTTATGCAACTGTCAAAGAAAACATATGATGCATTCTTGGTCCTAACATCTCAGGACATTTGCCATTTGTCAGTTTTTATCAGCTGGACACAGCTGCACAAAGAGGGTTTGTCCTTCACAAAGAGGGACAGGTGGTAACTCAAAGTAATACACAAAAAATAAGATACTCTGCTCTTTTGGCCAAAGCCTTCTAGTAGTACAACAGTAAAAAACACACTTGCCTTGAATATAAGAATTAATCAACACTTAATTACAGATTTAGCTCAACAGCCTCCAATTACTCTCTGTAATTAACCTCATAGGGAGAACGTATCAAATGTTACAATGTAAATGGATCCTTTACAAAACAATGCTTCACTTCAAACTGTACTATCACACTGACAAACAGAACTGTCTTCAAAACAGTAAGCTCTAACTGACCACTGTCCCCATGGTGAAATGTATGAAAATGTACAACCGTATACCTTTATGTTTCTTATTAGTAATATCCCTCACATCTACTAACAGCCTAGGTTAAAAACATGTAATACCCCTCCACCATAAAATGTCTTACAAGGGCATGTAACAGCGTTCTCTGTACACTGACCTCTTGACTGTACAGGGTCATACATGTTGTCCAGCCGTACCCACCATATGTATGCGCTCTACCCCACATGTGTGGGAGTCCACAACATCACTGGGATGATAGCAGGAATGTCAGCACTAAATAATGATACCCCATATCTTCAACCTCTTACTGCATGACATCTGGACAAAGCCTGGTATATAAGTGGAGGACAGAGGCCAAAACACACGGCCATATTTGAAATATTGCTGTTATACACTGTGAAAGTTGCTGGTGTTAAAGGATTTGTTGCAACATACCCTTTCTGAGGAATAAGACATCAGAAACACAAATGGATGTTGCCATGTACTGATAGCAATCAACAGAGAGAATGCCACTGATTTGTCAAGAACAAAACCTGTCTGGAGAACAGAATAAACATAGCAGCCAAACCTCTGGCCATTATGTGGATAGCCCCACAGTTAAGAGCTATGCAGACAGACTGCAATCCATGCAAAACTAGCATGTACACACACACCCTGTAAAACTAGCATTATTCAAAGCATATAACAGCAATACTCACACTCTGTCCCTAGGTCTGGAAATTTATACAAACATTTAGTTGCCCTGTGTCCACAAGGCTTGTTGTAAGAGGTTTTCCTACCTGCTCACTGTAACACTGCTGCCCCTGCACATGAAGGATGTCTTCCATAAAGGCAAGGTAACGGGACAATGCCCACATGAAGTAGTCAATTATAGTAGTGGGTTGCTATGACATTGGCTATCAGAATAACTACACAGCTCCTCTGCATGCAATTAGCAAGTGGGGAATGCCAATTGCTGCAGAGGCCATCACCTGCTCATGAGCATCACCTACAAAAGCCATGCTGCCACTTATTCAAACCAGCTCAATCCCTGTAGTGCAGAGAGAGAGAGAGAAATCAAACAAACAAACAAAAAAAACAAACAAAAACAAACAAAACAAGAAAGATATAAACCTAAACCGGAACATGAAAGAGAGCATAAAAATAAAACATGTATGTGAAACATGTATGCATGTAATTGAATGTAGTACTTGGTCTGTGATAATGGGATAGATGATTTTGAAAGAATTATATGTGCCAACAAGACTTGCTGTAATGATGTCCTGCTGAACAGCTGCTATGGACATAGCATCTGGCTCTGTCTGCAGTGGACCATACCTGTCAACTGTACAAATCTTTACAGAATGTTAAGATTTACCCATCATAGTGTTTGGTCTGTTCCTCCAAACATCTATATTTTTCTGGCAAATAGCTGAGGATGGAAGTCATGAAGTAATGACAAACACTTGAGTTTCATACTCCACATCCTTCAGAACAGTCATGGTAATGCAAAATGTATTATGCTACAAACTTCATAGGTTTGTAACAGGCATATTTAAGATCTGTCCCTATTTATCCTCCATAATTTTAGGCTTTGTCCAGATGTGATGCTCTAAGAGGTGGAGAGGTAGGATCACAGCTGAGGAGCCTGACTCACCCTGGGAAAGGACAGCTCACATATGGCAACCACTAGAGTGACTGTCAAACAGTCGTGACTGTGCCACTGCTAGGCCAGATAATGGGATGTTGTCCATATCTATATGTTACCTGTGAATATTATACATGTTTGTATTGTAAATCTAAGATACCTATATAGGGAATGTGCATAGTAAAGTACTGTTGCAAATGTGTGTGTTAAACTGCATGTGATATATTGAATTAATAACATTAAACTGTACAGTGTTCTGCCGGACAATAATTACAGTTGTGATGGATATCTGCAGTCATATACACATATACTTGTGTTATGTCAGCTATATTAATACATTATCAATATTGATTTCCCTGTTGTCACCCATTGATGTATCCCTGTAGTGTGTGCAATAAATGCATATCCCTGTAGTAGCAATAATTAGATAGACAAGGGTTTGTATTGCAGTCCTGGTAAATGTGGGATTGTGGGTATGTCAGAGCATTATCATGAGTTTCAGTGAGTACTATATCCAATGTGGGGTGGGGGTGCTGGCTATGCTGTCTTTACACCATGGTACCCCCAGTACATGTCCCAAAGTCTACTGTATGAGGACTGCTGTCACCATCAACCATACAGGTAACAGATGACACCCTTCAGGCCAGTAATGCATGTGCTGTGTGCAAAAACACTGCAACAATATGGACTCACTGACAAGGTAGTCAGCACTGTTAAACCCAGGTCTGTCAAATGTGTCAATGACTGTATGTGTTTGTCAATGTGTATATGTCAGTATGTTATACTATGTAGTGTCCATTACCACCCAGTGCATCCCCCAATATCATACTGTACAAGGTCTGGTGATGTTGTTCACTTTACAGGAAGCCCGGGGCACACCTCACCCTATAAGCTCTGTGGTGTGTGCAATTAAGGCTGAATGCATTGATAGCAATAAGTACCTAGGTAGGGGTTCTAATCTCAGTGTTGCCAAGTAAGTGTGTGTGTATGTGAAGGGATCGACTTCAGTTTGCAGAAAAACAACACCCAGGAGATCATTTGCCTGAGAACTAACTGGCAAAAAGTAACATTGCAAAGCAATCAGCTTGTGGAAATTCATTCCATCAGAACTAGTAGGGGATGTGTAAATGCCCTTTTCCCAACTGTACAGCTGTACAGTGATAGTGGAGGTAGTATATATAGTTGAGGGTGGTTGTTATGGGTACAGCCACCCACATTGGAGGTATTATTGTGTGTATCCTCCCGCTTAGTGTGCTGTTAAACTGTCCAGTTTATGCTAAGAGGTTAAGTAGTTGTTAATGACACTATGTGTGGTTTTACACCACCCCACACCCTCCAAAGTGGGGGGTTGTGCCCCTCACATCAGCACAACTATTTATACCAACTCCAGTATTGCACTACATTGAGGAAAAGGACATATACCCTGCCAGTACTATTTTCATTGAAATGAAATTTGGCAGACTGATTATTTACTGATGTGATGTTTTGGCAATTTGGTCTTGGTGGAATTACATAGGCCAAAATGAGTTATCTGCAAAATGAAGTACATCCATGTGAACAGTATTCTCTGTGTGCAGCATCAACACAAAAGCCGCTGTGTGTGTGTGTGTGTGTGTGTGTGTGTGTGTGTGTGTGTGTGTGTGTGTGTGTGTGTTGTTCACAAACATTTGGTGTGTGCCACCCAGTACACTTACCATTGTCCACTGTAGAAGAGCTGCTTACATCAGCCATCATGCACTCACCTGTATACACCCCGAGACCTATCAGCCATGTGGCACATGCAGTAACTATTATGCAGACCTGTTACTTGTGTTCAGCTGTACTCAGGATATGACACAGTTAATGTGTTACCACAGTGCCACACCCCATGTAGGAAAGGACAGCAGACCAACATCCTCCTGACACAGACACCTAGAACACAAACAGAATACATTATGGAGGCTACATTCAGTCAGTGTTAGGAACAGAAATAATGCATCATGGCTGGACAGCTGCACACCCTGATGTGTAAGCATTAAACATTCCAGCTGACAACACTTTAAACAGCTTTAAATTGTAACTGTAGTACATTCACCCTGTGCATCAGAACCATATTAACATGTCCCTGCATCAATGGTTTGGATGACAGGGATGTGGTACAGGTATCATCATATGCAGAGAGTGTGGTGTGCATTTACCAGAGGCCTAGGCTGGGCCATTTGGTTGATATCATGTGTGTGGGTTAGGGAGTTGTTTATTAAATTACCTGTGCAGACGTGGTGTGTGTAAGTATGGGGGTGCCCTAGCTGTGATGGTGATTTGTTTGTGTGTATGGATGCACACAGTGCTGCCATGTGACTGACCTATACAGGGGTATGTTGGACAGCTGCAGACCATACATGTCAGGGTGTACAGTTCCCTGTGTCCGGCTATGGACACAGGAACTGCACCTGCCAGGGGCTGCACAGATACCACCAGGCAGAAGCCAATATATGGTACTCTCCCCTGATGATGACAACTGTCTGCTGGATCCGCATCCCAGTTGTGCACATCTGTGCATTACTACACTCCAGAAACAGACTATCTTATCTGACATATGCATGTAGATACTATACAGATAAAAATAGATAAGCAGCATAGTAGGGTTAGGGTTTTGTCATGGCTCTCCTAATGTGAGCAACATCACCATCCCTTATAATGTATGGCAGTGTTTAGTGTATTTGGAGAATGAGGTCTCAGAATGCTGTCTCCTACAAATATGCACACTCACACACACACACACACACACACACACACACACACACACACACACACACACACACACACACACACACACACATACTCGCATTTGCTAGGACTCAGAGGGTAACCCACACCTATCTACCCATTTGTAGAACAGTGTTATGCTGGTACTGCAAGCTCCAGGTAGCCCATAGTGTGAAGAGTGTCACAAGGTAAACTTAATGTGAATTACAGCAGCAGCTCTTTCTAAACATAGCAATGGAGGGTGTAGTGGGTGAGAAGGCCCTCAGTGTATTTTCAACTACAAGTTTACAAACACACAAACACTGTTATACTCAGTAATGCACACAGACACATTTGTCAGTACTGAGTTCCATAGGGGCAGGTGTTCCTAGGTGTGTACCAGGCTAATGTCCATGGAGAGATGAGAAGAATAGGGCATGTGAGTACACTGGTATCGTGCCACTTGACATTTGTCAGCAGGCCATCTATCAACTACTGCCACTTGGGTGATCCCCAGGGTAGCAGTTAAATTCAATATCCACTCATCTGCTTTTTTCTTGAAGAGGGCCAATGAGGTGCTCCAATTGACATGTATGGAACATATATTGCATAACATGGCCAGTGTCTGGGTTTGGGACCTGTCCTCAAACATGTTCTGTTGACTGTGGTAGCTTGGTTGAGGTATCCATGGCATGTGGTGCATACAGAGTGGGGTTTCCTAACTGTGGCATTCATAACACAGCTGGGCAGACATATCAGTGTCAGTCAATCAGAGACTGCCTGTAAGCAGCCAAGATGTGACCAGGAATACTTGGAGGTTCAGGTCTCTATCCATATATGACAGTTGTGTGCTGGCTAGAGTCCTACATGTGCAGCACACTTCCAGCCTACACAGTTGTTGTAGGTGTCCAGTGAGTTACATGGCAAATGGGCCATTGTACCTGCTGACTGGCCTACTGAGCAGGGTGTAGAGGAGGATATTGACCTCTCCATTCCTCGATGACACACCCTTACTTATGCAATGTGCCACATGGAAGGGCTTTCTGTCCACAGTAGCAATGTGGTGGTCAGAAGAGAGGTTGCTGTCCAGCTGTGTTCACAGACCTCCTATAAGGAGATCTGTGCCGATTGGACTACCACCAATGTGGTCATTTGTGGACAACACATTGATTCAACAGGGGACTGGGACCCAGTTCTTGACAATGAAACTAAGGCCAGTGTTCTGACAACAGTTGGAGGTGTCAGTGGCAACTTTATGCAGGATGTGTACATATTCTGGAGATGTGAACATAGCCCTCAATTAGCAATGTCTGCAAACATTGCTAAACACAGTTTATTCATGTTTGTCTGGATGCCTGAGCCACACATAAACAAGATTTGATCCAGGACAAGAGCCTGTGGTACTCCACTCATGACTGGCAGGCTGCCACCAATCATGACTGTTTGGCAGTCTTGACATGGGGTCTGCTGCTTTCATACTGTGGGTACCATCCCTGAGCCAGGTTGTGGACCAGTTAGTGACACAGGAATTAATGAATAGATGAGTGTGTTTGCCTATCATTCCTGAGTGTGGAATTGTATCCCAGAAATACAAGGGCCACATATGTCGTTTTGTACTCCATACTGTTCTATAGTTATTTCACATGACAAACGGATTGTAGGACTGCAGAGTGTCCACAGCTACCACAAACGTAGGGCCTGTATAGTGGACATTTGGTAGTGTACTGTGTGGACCACACAAAGTTGTAGCAAAACACCCCCCCAATGTATATGGATCACAGTGTTAACAACACAACCACAGACACACTTGCCAGCAATGAGATTCAACCCTCTACCTATCTAGTTATTACTACTACAGTATTACGCATTTATCAGACACGCCATGGAGCTTACATACTTGACAGCTCTCCAAAGGTATCTTTAAAGGTGAGTGACATCAGCAGCAGTGCCAAAGGAGAGGAAAGGGAAATGTAGTAGGTGAGAATGGCCTCAAAATCATGTCTTTACAAACACAGACACTCTCATACAAACAGACACACTTTTACATTTGCCTGGACTGAGATTAGAACTGCTATATAAATAGTTATTGGTACTCTAATGTTACACAGCTATCACAAGCACCACACAGCATATAGGGCTGGGCTAACAATAAGAATCTGTACAGTGACTGAATGCAGCACATATGATATTGGGCAATGGGATGGGTACTGGGTGGGGATGGAGTAAAACAGTGATTTCTATCTACACACACACACACACACACACACACACACACACACACACACACACTCTTGCCAGGACTGAGATTCAAACCCCTACCTATCTACTTATTTGTTCTAGTAAGTTACACATTTATCGCACGTGCTATTGAGCTTACAGATCTGAGGCTTGTCCAAAGGTAAATCTTAGTTGACATACATTAGCAGATACTGTGGAGTGGGACTATGGGATATGTACTGGGTGGGAAAGGCTTCACAATGGGACTGTCTCTCTCACTGTCTGTCGCTTTCTTCCCCATGTCTATGTGTGCGTATGTTTGAATAATTGTAGTATGTTGGGCTTAGATATGTGTGTGCATCACACAAACCAGATGAAGATTTGCCACATATCTGCCACCTACAGCTGGCTGTGGGTTTCCCTGTCCAATGTGTGTGTGTGTGTGTGTGTGTGTGTGTGTGTGTGTGTGTGTGTGTGTGTGTGTGTGTGTGTGTGTGTGTGAGGACCAAACAGTTTACATTTTGGTGTGTGTGTGCAGACATCTGCAGATAACAGATATCCATAGTCTACCGTGTTGTCATACATGGGCTTTATTTCTCTAAGTGTAGGAGCGTGCCCAGTATGTCCTTCCATATTGAGTGTGGGGATCCATTCTCTAAGTGTGGCAGCATGCCCAGTATGACCTTATATATTGAGTGTTTGGATCCAATCTCTAAGTGTAGGAGTGTGCCCAATATGACCTTCCATATTGACTGTGGGAATCCATTCCAGGGAGAGTTGTAATCCAGTCCAGAGTTTTGTGTGCTACAGCCACACCTAGCAACCTGTTTTTGCAGGATATCTGTAGATAGGTTGTTGCCAATATGGACACACAGTGGGCCAAACATGGGGGATACTGTGTGCAACTATCTTTGCTATTACTGTCTGTGTTGCATGTGTGACATGTTCTGTTTTAGCATAGATGTTTGGACATGTGTACTGTTTTACACTGTAATGTATTGTGTCATCAACTACTAACAGATATTTCATTGGTTCCTCACAGTTGTTTACAAGGGAAATACAAGAGGAATGCAGCAGAGACCAATATTGTGATGCAAAGGCTAGACATTCTGGCAGACTCCTGCCATTGTGGAGGGGTGGCTACAGACAATTGAGTGATGGGTCTGTGTAATTGGTCCAGCACCTTGGTGATATGTTGGCTGGGTATCCCCTTCTTGTGCATTTCTCAACTTAACTGAATGGCCATATCCTGCTGTGGGCATACCTCTCAGCTGTACACATTTGCCCAGTTTATACAAAGCCAGGAATCATATATCTTGTCAGTTTCCCTTCACTTTGTGGTTTACAAGCAGGTTTGTGGTTATTCATTCATGGGTTTGCAGTCAGAGGTAAGTATGAGCAGACATGAGAGTTTCAAACTTTACACACTCCATGACATCCATACTTCTCCATTATTCCATCCTCTTCCCAACATTATTGGAGTGATATTTCAGGAGTATCTCTATAGTTGGACCTTTATCACTGCAGTATTTATGTCTTGGTCCACAATTCTTGCACTAAACCATGGGGAGGCATGCTACTGGCATTTTGCAGCATGGAGGTGCATTTATTTTCTGTTTACTGTGTTAGGTTGTTAGTTAGAACCCCATGACATCCCTTATGATGGCAGTATGAGTGAGGCACTGGGGTTTGCCTAAGGCCTGTAGGCCATGTGAGAGTAATGCAGGTCATCTGTATCAGACCAAGGCATTCTGTCACTCATACACTCCAGGCTACAAGCCAGTGGATTCCCCTGGGGTGACAGTGGTAAGTCGGTGAGGTGTTCCTGGAAATCCTTCCTGTTCATGGTGATCCATCAGTCTGGATGTGGGCAGGGTGCTGCTTATGGCTCGAGACACACCTGCATGGGACACCTATTCAGCACACTGAGTCATGTGTGTTTTGCCATAGTCAGTGGGGTCATTCTGTAATCATTCCAACAGCAAGGATTTCACCTGTGAGATACCTGTGGGTGTTGGGGGGGGTGACCTGAGTGCATGTGTGATATGTCAGCTTAGGGCACCTGCCTCATAGGTATAAGTAGGACCTTATTCATATCCCACCTTGTGTATGGCCATCAGCAGTCTGGCATTCATGTGTAACAGTGCTTTGGTGGTGTGGCAGTGATTGGGCAGACAACTAGTATTCCATAGTGGAGGGACAACTAATGTTATGCTAACCTCTAGATATATAATTCCGCATTTGTGTGCAACTGAGAGTTATGGTAGGCACTGAATAGGGTATTTCCACCTGTTTAGTGTTTCCATGTAGGGCCCCCTGTTCATGGTCTGTCCAGCTTTCCACCATTAACAGCTATTGACATCTGGACAATGTACAACCGTTATCATGGGTGTCACTGAGAAGCACATTTGTTGGCACTGCAATTATTGGGACATGGCCCTGTCAAGCCCAGTAATGTACCTAGGCCACTGAGACACAACATGCAGACCTACATTCTGATCACTTCCACACAACATTAAACACACAGAAACCTAGCGCACTGACCCCTGCATATTGTAGACATGCACCAGTTTATCATGTTGATTGGGACATCTCTTGCACTCTGTGCTCCACTGATATTACTCCACAAACTTACATGTTACTGCATTTCTACATGGGATTGTGGGGGGGGGGGGGCACACCTGATGACTTTACACATTTGCAATGACTGCAGTGGTATTTCACTTATCTGTTTACTTCCATTTAGTATTGTATTGCGACCTATCTTGCACAAAGGAGGCATCTCAGTAGAATACAAATGTTAGATTGTATTTGCATACATTTCAGTGTCAGACTTCTTGCCTTCAGAACTATGATGCAACTGCCAGACTTGTTGTACTATGTCTGTGTAGGTCTGTAAGGGGGGGGGGGGGCTGTTCACCATTGCCAGCATTTAAGGGTCTTAGCCCAACCTTTCTCTATGGTCATCTACACCTGTCCTGCTGGGTGAGGCTGGGGTGGGTATGTGAACCCTCATTGACAGCCATGTGTGTGGTCTACAGACACTCAGCTATTTGGGCCACCACATGTACTCTGGTGGGAGGTGTCACCTTGTGTACTACTGCCTAGTATGTTGACACAAGTATTTGTTATGGATTTCCTGCAGTTCCATGTAGCTATCAGCTGTCTGATGCTATCCCATTCAGCCACACAATTCCCTTGCATGCTTGCATCCATACCATAGATATCAGTATCAGAACATACTACTTATATTCACTAATTGATAGGAGTGATTTAACTTGTGCCTGGGCCAGTGCTGCAGATGGTGCTGGAGGGCTGACTATGTTGGATGCACGCAGTACAATGCCTATGCATGGTAAGGCACAGTTAGTGTCATGTTTGGCATCCCTTTTACTGTATGTGCAAGTCAGAGAGAGGTGTAATTCCCTGGGTCCCTACCATGTCAGTGCATGTGCTATGCATTGCCTCTTTGCCAAGGCCTGGGCATACTGAGCATGCCTCCTTCTGCCTACAGGGCCAGGCTCAGGTAGTTCCTCCTCTGAGTCGCTTTGTGCTTGCGATGGCCTTGGCAATGGTGGTGGGCTGTGTGGCCCTGCCCAGTGCTGTTCCTGCTGCATCTACAGCTGTTTCCATAGGATCATATTGTGTAGCAAGGCACATACTATGAACATTTGTGTACATGTAGCTGGAGAGTACTGCAAGGCTCCACTGGATGTGTCAAGGCAGTGGAACCATGACGTGAGCATCCCAAAGACATGACCTATAATGATTCTGGTTTGTGAGTGTGGCCCATTATGGAGTTCTTGTTCAGGTGTGTGCGCATTTCTGAGGGGTGTCATCAGCCAAGGCTCCAGTGCATAGCCAGCATCCCCCACTAAGTGGCCATATGGGATGTCCCCAATGGCTAATGATTGGTACAACTGTGTCATATACCAGATGTGGGAGTCGTGACAGCTTCCGGGGCTGCCAGCACACACATTCATAATAATGCCCTGGGCATCACATAAGACCTGGAAGTTGATGGAGTGGAAGCCCTTGCAGTTTATGTAGACCCTATCCCTTTCATCAGGTGGTGCTTTGATATGTATGTGCATGCAGTCTATAGCACCCACTACCTCAGGGTATTCTGCTATGCGGTGGAAGAGATGCATTTTGCTGGTTAATGGCTCATGCGTGTTGAATAAATATATGTGCTCACTGGTGTGTGCTGACATGGGATCCAGGAACTGGTGGAGTATCCTGGATGCTGATGCCTTTGAGATCCCCATATTATGCCCAATTGGCATTTGGAAGTTACCTGTGGCTAGTATTCTTAAGCCTACACATACCTTGGTATCCACTGGGATGGGTTCCCCTCTGTTGGTTCTGTGTGTGAGGTGGGGCTGGCACAGCTCAACATTTTGCTGTAGAATGTCCCTGTCCACCCTATAGTGCTCCACTATCTCCAGCTCATGTAGCCCCTGGTAGATTACCCTGGGTCTGTATAGTCTTCTCCTCCTCCACACTGTGGGATGGTTGTCAGCATTCACATCCTTACCACCCTCAGCCTCTTGCACATATTGATGTATGAGAGTGACAGCAGCCCCTAGCATTTTGTTAGTTTTGTTAGGTAAAATTTCCCCATCTGTGTACACCAGTGGTGTAAAATTTGTGGGAAAAAAACAGACTGAAAGGTGTTTGCATAGTTTATAGTAGTGTACTGGGCTGCTGCCTGTATAATTGGCTGATTCTGATACACTTCACCTACCAGCTATGCTAGTTCTCCATGATTGCCTTCCTACTGCTGTTTCCGCTTCCCATTTCCTCCCCATTTAAGCCTGGAGGTTCACCGCACATACCCAGTGCTCAGATGTGAACAGTGCTGCTATTTCTATTTTTTATGTTTAAAACATGGTGCACAGCGCACACACCCATTTAAGCAAGGAAAACAGTGCTCAACACACCCCTTTCCTTAGCTTTGCTTAGCTATGGGCAAACACGGGCCACAGAGCTCCAATAAGCTTATAGCATGCATGACACACTCCATTATGAGGTCATCCACCTCTTCTACTTATACAATGGTGTTGCTGCACCTACATGGTTTGGTGCAAGATAACACTGAGAGGAAATCTGTGATTCAGTATCAATCCCCTCATTTACATAAACCAGACTGCTAATTCATAGTTACTACACTCACACTGAGCCTTCCCCCTTAGCAACTACTATACTCTGGTATTGTTGTCTTATGCATGCCATTGACTATTATGGCAAAATGCAGATTTGGGTATAAAAGCTTATTTCCATTTCCCCCTTTTTTTTAATTTTCATGACGATCCTGTTTGCGCACTGCTACCCTACGCTTAAATGGCTGAAATCGGCCAAAAAAAGTAAAACTTCTTTATTATAAAATTTCAGCTATTTTTCATGCCACTGGCCATATATTTGGCCATTGGCATGCCTACTACATAGAATACCGCTTTTTTTTGAGCTGCCATGCCTCCGTTTTGTAATTTGCAGAAATGTATTCGGTTAGTAACAGAATACATTTTTGCAGGTTACACTATTCCTGCACAGATGTCTGCCTGCTTCCTGGATCACTAATTCACCTCATTTACATGGTTTTCCCCAACAAATGAGGTAATTAGCATATGGCAGTGGTGTCCGTGCGGGAATAGTGTCTCAGGGACTCGATCTTGGACCCTGGATCGCTCATCAGATATATTGCATGCACCAGCCCTTGCATTATTCCTGCACTCTGTGCAGAGCTTGCTGAATCCAGGGGATTGTATATTTGCTCTTGGCAATGCAAATCCCATCGCCTGCTATTTACATAATTATGTATCAAACCAAATCAGAACAGTTCTTAGCCACTGTTAATAAAGGCTCATTCAAATGCAAGATGTCTTATCTTTAATCACACCTTTGTGCAAGCTTGACAAAAATCTATTTTACTTTCCAGAATACTGCTTTGCAGAAATAGTGCTGACATTCCATATAATAGGCACATCAGACTGCATTTGTCTTAGTACATGAATGACATGCAAAGGGGTCCAAATGGAGGGATGATGTAATCAGCAAGAAAAGGAGAGTAGTATTGCTGAAAATGAGTTCATTCTTAGGTTTTGGGGAATATCTTCTTGTCATGGACCCTGTTTTCTCGAAATCTTATCAAGATAACATTGATATATAAACTGTATTATACATGGTATGTTTCATGGAGAGAGGTAGGTTAAAAAAATAAAAAAGACAGCTGGGTGCACAGGTCCCAGAATGAAAAAGTACCCAATCCTGGTGTACACACTGGTGGCAAGACTGGATAAAATGGCAGTGTGGAATCCTTAAGACATGGAAACTTTCCAACAGTGGGGTTAGGCCAAACTCAGGGTGAAGATGCCTCCCCACCCATTGTAGAAGGAAGTAGTAGTCCAAAAGAACCACAAAATCTGACAGGGCAAAGAAGACCATAAAGATGACAGAGTAGACTACGGAAGAAATTAAGTATGGTTGCTGTTATGCAAGAAGTCCAGAATTTCCAGATAGAAGATATTCAGAAAAATTAAGAGAGAAATTAGAGGAAATAAAATACTTGTACAAGAAAAATTTGTCAAATGCTTCAGATGCAGATTTGCATTCATTAATACAACAGATCCATGCAAAACATTTCACATACCTTGATATCCGCAAGCTAAGAACGCCACCAAAGTGGGTCGTAACACACGTGCAAGTCTTCACACACACTGAGTGCAGTAGTACTTGCTCGCAACTCATCCCTCTGGCCAGTATTCAAAACAACTTACCTAAAACAGATTTTTAGTGCTCGACCACCTTATATGATACTCTCAGGTAACGCATATGGCTCCGTTTGGGTTTATCTACACTTTTAATGCTTAGTCAGCCTTAGCCTTAGCTTAGGCATGACACAGCCTCCCTCAGAATCCCTTTTATGGTACACTTAGGTAGCGCATATGGTTCCGCTTGGTTATATATACAGTCTTAATGCTTAGATAGCCTTGGCATATTACAATATTCTAGCTTGTTCTCTGTTATGCTATGTTTTATTTTTGGTGCTGTGCATTGCCTCTTAATTGTTTATCTAAGTGCTTTATCTGCCTGTAACTGCTTAATCAAGTGCTCTGTCTACCTGACAAATGGAGAAGGCATAATCATGTACAGATACCATTTTCATATTTCTAGGTCATGTTTAAGACTTTTTAGATAATTCCAGGTAGTGCTTAAGATTGTGTTTGGATATTTCTATGCTATTATTGATGTCTAGACAGCCTTGGCAGAATATAATGTGCTATTTTTCTCTGTAAAGTCAACTCTATTTATAATGTGCTCTGTATTATCATTTAAATAACCTTGTTAAGTGCATTATATGCCTGTATTTGCTTTATTAGTGCTATAACTGACTTAATATTCCTCTGATTGTTGGTTAGCTACTTCTGTTAATTCCCCTATCCTTTTTACCTGATTGGGGTACTGTTGTCGATCTGTTTTTTTGTAGAGTGATTGTATTTTTAACCCTGTATCATTTTATAATTAATCTGCAATATTGCTGCCTTTTACTACTATTCTCCTACACCACTCTCCCTTTATATTTTCCCTCCTTCTATGTCTATTCCTTGAGCTCTCTATGTTCCTACTATACTACTTCTACATCTATCCTTAAGCTCTGTATTTACCTATTACACTACTAGCATACTTCTCCTCCTCTTTTGAATATCCCCTTGTACTCCTTCCTCTATTAACCTGCAACTATAACCTTTTAAAGAACCTAACCTAGATTGTCTCTCCTCTCATTTTACAGTTCCTCTCTCCAGAATCTCCCTCCAGAAGCTCCCTCCCTACCTCAAAAACCTAAGGAATACATCCTGCAATTACCTCTGACATTTACCTAGAGCTGCTGGCTAAATTGGGCTAAAGAACTACTGTGAAGACTGCCCTAAAGTAAATTTTGTGAATGTAGGTAGCCTTAAACCAACTACTGTCTTTGTAACTACCTACTTAATAACTCATATTTTTCTTTAACATCCCTTGTAAGCAATTCAGCAGCCTGCCGCGGAACAAATGAAAATACTCTCCCCCCCAGGTCAACTGTGTCCTAGATATTTCTCTCAGTGAGGGTTAGGTGTCCCACACCCCTTTCCTGCCTGCTTTCTTCTCTTTCACCACTAGGTGGCAGCACCTACCGACCAAAAGACAGTACAACTTTTATCTTACTTTGGCTCCTCTCCTATGAAGCTGTCTAAATAGCTTAAAAGCCAGTATTATCACTGCTAACAATCTGGTAATTTACCCCCTGTACAACATTCCATAACTAAATTGAACACATTATTTTCATTCCTGAAAGTTATCTCTCCTTACCTAGTTTTACATCCACTATACCTGCTTACCTTTCTATCTCATTTGCAGTGGCTGATACTTTTTTGCTGCTGGTTTTCTTTTTTCTTCTTCCCCGCTCCGTTCGCCCTGTGGGCTCACTCCACTCCCCTACCCTATCCCCAATTCCCACCCAACCCCACTACCTCTACATTTATACCAACATAGCCACTCCTACTTCCTCTCCAACTACTAAACTCCACCCCTTCCTCCTCCTATCCCCTCCCCATCACAACTTCCATTCACCACAAATCTCACTTCTTCCTTAGTCTTAACTATATAATTCTCAACAAAACCTAAACATGTCTTCAAAATTTACATCCTTCTCAATTCAACTACTTCTCTTACCGAACATAACCTACATCTACTACCTTACCCAGCCTAACCCCATAACTCACATCCCACTCTTTCACACAACCTGCTCTCTCAAAACACCTCACTCCTACCCACTCATATCAATATCTCCTGCACTTTATCCCATCAACCACAATCTATGTTTTCATTACAAACTTATCTCTCCTTATAAAACCTCAACACCCGCTCTACCCTCCACATCCCCCATAAATCTTTCTACACACATTACTTATGAAAAAAAAAACAAGCACATCTACTACATAATCCAACTTCTAACATCCCTACTCTTATCTGGAGATATTCACCCTAACCCAGGCCCAAACGCCTCCTCCTCTACATCTAAATCCATGCTACTAGCATCCCTTAATGCACAAAGCTTAGCTAACAAAATTCCAAACCTACAAGCCTGGCTACTCCACAACAAACCTGACGTCTTAGCCATATCTGAAACCAGGTTAAAACCTCATATAAAAGATGTAGAGATAGTACCACCTAATTACTCCATTATCAGAGCAGACAGAGCCCAAAAAAAGGGTGGTGGAGTAGCTCTACTCTACTCATCTTCCCTATGCATTACTCCCTACAATAAAGCCATTCCCAAATTCACCAATGCAGAATTAATACTATCTCAATTTCAATTAAATAAACACAAACATATATGCATAGCTTCCCTTTACATTCCCCCTGGCGACAATATCTCTGTACTTGAAGATATCTTCTCCTGGTTTTCTACCAATATCTCTAATGAAACCATTATCATGGGAGACACCAACATTAATTGGTCCTCCATTCAGTCCCCTACCCTCTCCCTAAACATCAATCTGTATAAATACTCTCAACTCATCAACTCCACTACTAGGCCCTCTAAAGACTTCACTAGTGGCAGTATTCTAGACTGGATCTTAGTCTCTCACCCCCACTACTACCCTGATAGTGGAGCTCTTCCTGACTCCCTCAGCGACCACCTTCCCATCTTTGCTAGGCGTCTTCCTTCTCCCTTACAAGTTACCCATAATTACGTCAGTACCAGATGCCAAAAAAACTTCAACCCAGATGCCTTCTCTGACTCCCTAAAATCACATAACTGGTACCCCCTAAAAACTCTACCCCTGGAAAATGCAATCGCACACTTTAATTCTACTTTCCTAAATCTTTTAGATACTCATGCTCCCTTAAAAAACAGAAGAATAAAAACAAAACTACCCCCTGGCTAACAAAAAACACACTAACTACCATGTGACTTAGAGACAAAGCCTGGACATGCTACAAAAAGAACAAATCTCCCACTACCCTCAATGAGTACAAAACTTTATCACAGACCATCAAAACTACTTCTCCTCGCATCAAAGTAAACATAAAACCAACCCACAAAAGTTCTGGAAAGGTATAACCAACCTCTTAAAACCTGGTATAACTGAAAACCCAATCTCTAGCCCAAATGTACAAGACAATGATCTTGCCACCCAATTTAACTCTTTTTTCATTAACTCTATTTTCAAATTAACCTCTTCCTTCTCTAACAACTATCCACCTCCTACTTCCACTTGTCCTCTCCCAACACCCCCTCCATCTCCACTCTATCATTCTATAACCTCTCAACCTACAACTTCTCAACCCCCTACATTCTCCATGAAAACAGTCCCTACTTCTACCATAAAAAGACTCCTGCATAGGCTAAAACCATGCACCAATGCCCCTGATAACATTCCCTCATATTTCCTCAGCATAGCTGCTGAAGCCATTGCCCTCCCAATCAGTATCATAATCAACCGCTCTATCCAAGAAGGTCTTGTTCCACAACTCTGGAAAAAGGCTTTCATCATTCCCCTTCACAAAGGAGGTAACAATACTAATATTACCAACTTCTGGCCCATTGTTATCCTCTCTCCAATTTCAAAAATTCTAGAGAAATGTATCCATCTTCAACTCCTTCCCCATCTATTAGACAACAACCTATTAACTCCTACCCAACACGGATTCCGACCCAATCATAGCACTATGACTGCCCTCCTATCCTTCCTTGAAACTGTGAATAAAGCTAGAGATTCTGGTTTCACTGTATCTACCATCCTACTCGATCTCTCTAAGGCCTTTGACAATATCTCCCATAACCTACTACTTACTAAACTATCTAAGCTAAACCTATCACCTTCAACCCTCAACTGGTTTACCAGCTATCTCTCCAACAGGCAACAAGCTGTCAAGTGGAAAAAAGCCACCTCCTCCTTCCTTAACACCCCCACAGGTATCCCACAAGGTTCCATATTGGGCTCCCTCCTCTTCAATATATTCATTAATGATTATTTCCGCTCTATCCCTTATGCTAACATCATCCAATATGCAGATGATTCTACAATCATCTGTGCTGCCTCATCCATCCCAGCTCTCCTAAAGCTGATTCAAGATGCCTTCTCTACCACAGAACAGTGGATGAAAGACAACCATCTTGCACTTAATGCAGCTAAATCAAAACTTTTGATATTTACCCCCTCTAAAACCAACACCTTTGATAGAAAACTATTCTCCATCACCAGCCAAAATACACCTCTTGAACTGGCACCTGAAACCAAACTACTAGAAGTTCAAATCAATGACAAGCTTAAATTTGATTCCCATCTACTACTAAATATAAAAAACCCACCAAAAACTTGGCCTGCTCTATTGACACAATCGATACCTCACCCCAGCTACTAGGCTCACTCTCTCTACCACATTTCTCTTACCCTCCCTTCTCTATGGTGCCCCTCTTTTAACAAACCTACAATCATCTCTCAAAACAAAACTGTCCTCTTGTTATAATAAAATAGCCAGATTCGCCACTAGCAACAAATCTTCAACCCATCACTGTGCACCTCTCCACAAACTAAATTGGCTTGAACTTCCCAACTACCTCTCCTATACTCAGCTCACCTATGCACACAAACTCATTTTCCAGCCATCCCTCTGTCCCTCCCTCTCCACTATCTTTAAAATACACCACACACAAAGACTTCTCAGATCTACAAATCAAAACCTAATAGAAGTGTACAGACCCCTTCGCCCCCCAGGACAAAACCTCCTTTCCTTTTCCCTAGCACGCCTATGGAACTCCCTCCCTTCCTCCATTCATACCATCACTAGCCTCCCTACCTTTACAAAATCACTCCACTCCCACCTAACATCCACATGGGAATGCTCCTGCTCCCACCCCACATAATCATTCTCCACTTCCTACAGTCTTCCATCTCATAAAGTCATTTTTGAAGCTAGTAATCAACTTCTTAATTGTACCTAGCTAACTGAAAGCCTTCTGCATCTATCTACTTACTTCCTAATCCTACTTGAATAATGTTCTCCTTCAAAAAAAAATGTATTTTTGATTGTAACCTCAGTATTTTTGTTCTGTCTTGTAATCAGAAATTGTTTGAAATGTAAATCTCTGTAATCTTTGTGTAATCTGTGTTGGAGCTTTTCTCCCCAGGACTCCATTGAAAATGGGTTCTTTTGGCCCAATGGACTATCCTGGTTAACCAACTGCAAATAAATAAATAAAAATGAAGGAAAAAATGCGTCTCCAAGTTAAGTAGAAACAGGTATAGCGAGAGACATCTGAAGAAGAAATATGGACATGGGAAAGAAAAAGAGATCTGATATGAGGCAATATTTATGCAAAGGGGAAATCAAAACTAATCAGTATAAAAAATAGTATCAAATATATTTGAAGAGAAATGCAGGCAAAGCTACCCAGATATTGAAAATTTCACAATGCAAAAAAATAAGAAAATGAATGGGGAAAGTAGGAAAGAAGGTTAATGATGGAGAAGTTAAAGAATTGGAAACTGAAGTTATGGATTACCTACAAAGTGAAGGATTTGCTGTCTAAGTTTTATAAGTTTGGTACATAGTGTATTTTATATTTATAAGTTTTTGTTAAGTTTTATATTTTGTGCATTCTACATTTATACATTTTGTTAAGTTTCTATATATTTCAATGTATTAATGTTGGTGCTTTTCTTCCCAGGCCTCCACTGAAAATGGGTTCCTGAGCTAGTGGACTTGCCTGATCAACAAATGTCAATAAATAACTAAATAAATTTAGTGCAGAAAATCTGACACAGGTGATATCACAGCATGATGGAACAATGAGTCTCCAAATTAAGCAGAAATAAGTGAAGTGGGAGACATCTGATGATGTGATAGATGATGACATTCTGGAGCCTTCTGAAGGAAACCAGTACAAAAGTTAAGTTGAATCTGCACAAGAAGGTTAGGAGCAGGAAACAGTGGCAATGTTATGGAATGATGGGTTGATCAGTTCCATGTGAAGGAGCAGCAGATGATGCGGAGCATATCTGAAGAGTATGTGTCATAAGAAGTTATTCTGGAACTTTCTGTAGAATGCCCACAAGAAATGGAGATAAAAGAATGTGCTCTCAGTTTACAAGAAATGAAATGAGAGAAAAGAAACTTGGGTTAATAGAGATGGATAGACATTCTAAGATCGATGAAAGAAATTGATTACAGAAACTAAATAAGACCCAAAATGTTAGAAGCCTGATTAAATAGATGAACAGAGTAATCGGGACCGTTAATAGAAATTCATGTTACAGAACAGAAGTAAATAGGATTTATTTCTCTCCAGCTAAATTAATAACAGATAAAGTCTTACCATGAAAATACAGATCAATATGGGAAAGAAAGGGAAGAAATAAAATGCCACTATGGAAGCACTGAATAGAGAAAACTATAAAGCAGTTAAGACAAGAAGTGTTACTGTTTGAAGAATATAAAAGAGGGAACAGATCAACAAAAATACCGAGAAAGATAGATGTGGTAAAAGCAATTTACAGTTATCAAAACAGACCAGGATCTGTGATACACTACTGCAAATAATAAATAAAAGATATCAACAGAATAGAAAAAACTTAGAATATACACAGATAAATATAAAGGAAAGTACAAAATACGCAATTCAATGATGACCAAAAATGTTTTATAGAGAATTGGGAAATAAAACAAAAGGAATAGAAACACCGCCAAAAAAATGAAGAATTAGATACCGTTTGGAGAAATATTTATGAAGATATTGTGGAGCATAAAGATGCTGAAAGGAGAGAAAAACTAAAAGAAACAGCAAGGAGTTCAGATGTAGAGGATATGAAGTGAGATGAAGTATTGCCAGAGAAACTGAAACAAAATTAAGAAAAGCTCCTAAATGGAAAACCTCAGGCTCAGGTGGAGTACCTAACTTTTGGCTCAAAATGTTACCTTCTTTCCATGAAGATTTAGTCCTAAGCAAGCATTACTTATATGCACACCTAAAAGAGACACCAATCTGGCTGACAAAAGGAAAAACTATACTCTTCCTTAATAGAGAAGCTACAAGCATCCTAAAAAATATAGCCCAATAATTTGCCTTCTGATAATGTGCAAATTATAAACTGGAATTGATGCAGACATAGTTTATAGTCATTTAGAAAAAAAACAGAGAAACATCTGTTGCTAAATAAAGCCATAATACAGAATTGTAAAAAGGGGAAGAATCTAAGTATGGTATGACTGGCTCTACTTCTAATAATCAAAAGACCACTTACTTGAAGACGACTTTACTGGGATGACAACACAAAACCATCAGTTTACCAAATGATCACACAACCAAATTTTAGCAGGGTAAGTATGGACATGGCCAGCATGGGGAAATTTGCCCTTTTCTCCACTGCAGTGCAATCCCAGAGTTGGTATATTTAGTTAGGGGTATGGGGGGAATAGTCCCCCAGCTGGATGGGTTTGATGTACTGTGGTGTGTTTCCTTGTTCAATGTTAGCCAAGTGCACATTCATTCTGTTAAAAAATTCAGTAGTGTGATCATTTGGAAAAGTAATGGTTCAGTGTTGTCATCTCAGTAAAGTTGTCTTAAGTGGTCTTTAGATTATTATAAGTAGAGCAGATATGAAGAGATTCCAAAAAAGGATTTGGAGAGCATCCGAAATCCATTGATAAACAGTGCTTATAGATATATAAGATAATACCCTATACTGATCACTTACATTACAGTGAGCATGAAACAGTGGTAAACCACTTTGCAGCTAAGCCATGACAAAGGGCAAATTATTACCCATGGATAAAAATTCAAAAGGGGACATTCCAGGGTGATTCTTTGTCACTGCTTCTCCTTTGTCTTGCCCTTAACCCAATAAGCTGTCTACCTAGAAAATTAGGCCATGGTTACAATTTAGCTGTCAGAAAATAAAGTTTAATGACTTCTTATCGACTTTTTGTGAATGACATAAACTATATTGTTCATCAGATGAGGAGATAAAAGCAGAACTGTAAGTGGCTACAACATTCTCAGATGATATAAGAATATCATTTAGTCTTGATAAATGTGCAAAAGCAATATTTAAGCAAGAAGGCTACATCATGAAGAAAATATCAGTCTGGGCAGGAATGTGATATAAAGGAACATGAACAGGAGATAGTGTATAAATATTTAGGAATTGATGAAGGATTGGCAATAAAATATAAACAGATGCAAAAAAAACTCACAAAGGAGTACTTTGGAAGACAAAAATGTATACTGAAAACAGCCATGACAACTAGGAACAAAGTTCAAGCTATAAGCCAATTTGCTCTGCCAGTTCTAATATATATATATATATATTTTATATAACTTCGATCTTATGGTCTCGACCATTTATGGTTTGAAGTTTTGAAAGTTTGATGTTGCAAATGGAATATATATATATATATATATATATATATCGAGAGAGAGAGAGATCTACTTTGCAAGACCAAAAACAGAAGACTGCCAAAATCTAGAGACAAGAAAGTCGATCACTGCAGAAAACTGACATCCTGGAACACAGACTTCTAAATCTAGGTAAGTAACCACTTGTCCAATAAAAACAAAATTAAACCCAAAGCAATCTAAACCCACTAATATGGGGGGGGCTTCACCCCCCATCCCCCTAACTAAATATACCAACTCCGAGGTTATACTACAGCATGGGTGAGAGGCAAGTTCAACATGGTGGTCAAGTGGTAACTTACCTTGAGTTGGAAGTCAGTGTTCCAGAACACTGGTTTTCTGCAATTGTTGGCTTTCTCATCTTGGGATTTTAACAGTCATCTTCTAATATTTTGATGTATATATATATATATATATATATATATATATATATATATATATATATAAAACATGGTGTATATTAAGATTATATTCATGTTTCTGAAGAAGGCTGTTGCCTCCTCGAAACTGGTTACGTAGTGAAAGTTTTAACACATGAAGAGAACAAGTCTGAGGTGACTTCCCTGCTTAGTTTTGCATAAGTATATCAGTGTCAAGTAAGAATAGAAATCAAACCAGAAGTAGACAGTTTTTGGAGTGATTAATTGGCCACAAAAGGTATTGGATCAGTTAGATAGGAAAACAAAAAAAATGGTTCACACTTATAAAAACAAATTACTGTATACTAGAATTATACCTTCCTCTTTCTTTTTTTTCCTCAAATAAATTTTATTTTTCAAATACAGTTGAATAAATTCCATAGTATTTGTATATAACATCTTAAATAACTATGCACACTATTTACATCAGCCTGATACTATAACAAAGACCAATATATACAATTACTTTATAGATATAACAATCCACTTATCACAGTGTATCTGTTCAGTTATTCTAAAGTGTCAATCAATTATGACTTTTTTCCATGGATTGTTAATAAATGGCTTAGGATGAATCCTTAATTCTTTAATTTTAATTTCCAACAATGCTGTGGTCTTCAGTTGTCGTAGAAGTCTTCCAAAGTTGGTATTGTGTTTGTATTTCCATCTTCTTGTTATACACTTCCTTGAGATTGCAAGTATTGTCTAAACTAGATACATATTTGACTCATTCAAATGAGGACCTTCATACACATTTAAAAATACTAGAGCTTTAGATAAGTTAAATGATTCATTAAATAAAGCTTGTAAAAAGTTTTTAATACCATTCCAAAATGGCTTAATTTTAACACAGTCGAAAGAAATGTGATTCCAGTCTGCATTGTGTATTTGCTCACACCTCCAACATATTCCCTTTGTGGAAGAATTAATTTTAGTAATTCTATCTGGAGTTAAGAATGCTCTGTGTAAGCATTTCCAATTAAAAACTTTCCAGTATTGTGTAAAGGATGTATGTTTTATTGATAATAAAATATTTGATTTAATTTCTTCAGTTGACTGTAGTGAGTGTTCTTTTGTTATATAATTCCAATATGAGGATTTGGGTGTTGTTTTATAATTTATCAATATCTTGTAAAATTTCGAAATACTATTTCCCACGTCATAATCATTATATATAATTTCATATAGGTATTTCGTATGTTTACATATTTCTTTAAATGAAGAATTACTAATTATTCTGCATAAATCTTGTGAATATGTCAAAATGCTTTGCATAGCTAGCCAATCTTGTTGTGGAATTTTGTATGTTTTTTCTATTGTTTGCATATCCAGAACTTTTAGTTCTTTGATACGTTGAAACCAAGAAACAAATCCTTTCTGTTCCCAGGAATTATTTCTCTGTATATTTTATTTGGATAGGTCTTTGCAACTATGAATGTTAATATTATTTTGTTCCACTATTCCACAGAGTTTAATTGTATTGATGATATTATTGTAGCTTTTTGAGACTAATTCATTATTATCCTTGCATAACTCAATTCCTAGATATTTTAAAGTAGATTCTTCTTTCCCTATAATGTGATTCCCCTTTGTCTGCAATTCTTTTTTGTATTTAAAAATAAAAATGTTGATTATGATTTATTGAAATGGAGTCCTGAAGTCCTGTAAAATGTGTCTATTAAAATATCTGATTCTTCTAATGTCTCTTTTGTATTTGATAATGTTAATAGTATATAATCAGAAAAGAGCATTACTTTAGAATTGTATTGTTCATAAACATATACTTCTTTGATTTTTGCATTATTATGTATTGAATCTGCCAATATTTCAATATCCAAAGCAAATATAATGGGTGACATGGGACATCCTTGTTTAGTACCCTTTGTTATATGTATAGATTCAGAGGTGAAAGGACGTAGTTTAACATATGCTAAATTATTTGTATATATATATATATATATATATATATATATATATATATATATATATATTTATTCTTTAGTAGATGAACAAAGGAAGGAGGAAATTCAAATAACACCAGAATTTTGAATAAATAGTCCCAATTTAGGGAATCAAAGGCTTTCTCTATATCTAAGCCAATTATGAGTGTTTCTTTATTTTCTTTATTCATATAATCTATAGGAGAAATTATCCTTTTAATATTGTTATGTGTGTGTATGGTATATAAATCCAGTTTGATCATTATTTATTGTTTTGGATAGTGGTATTTTCATTCTGTTAGTTAATATATCTTATAGTCATTATTTAATAATGATATAGGTCTATATGAGGTATAGAGGTTTGGGGATTTGTTTTCTTTTAGGATTGGTGTGATTAAGGAATATCTCCAAGCGGGTGGTATTAAAGCTTGTGACTGAATTTCCAACAGTTTTATGGAAGAGGGATAGTATCTTTGAAGGAAAAAGTTTATATATTTCCATAATTATGCCATCTATACCTGGAACTTTATTATTTTACCATCCCCGGGATTCATGAACCTTGCGCCAGGCGCATGCATGGCGTAGGCACCACAATGCCAGACATGGCCGCCGAGCGATTCAGGTACGATCCAAACCCACGTGCATCAGCGGCGTACGCCGGAGTTGTGCCGCCTCCAGCGTAGGTATGTTAAATACCCCATGTGCGGTGTTGCACCATGCAAATGAAGGCAAGTAGCGATTCACGAAGTGGCGCGGGCGTAGCATAACAGCACGGCAATGTAAACCAAAAAAAAACGGTTTACATATATCCAAACATGACATAGGAGTAACGGAAGGCTGCCAACGTCATGTGTCATAGTGGTGCAACATGGCAATGTGTAAAGAAATCGAGAATGTCAAAGGAAAACCTGCAGAAAATGTAAATAACGACATAAATGTCATGTACGCAAAAACCACAGCAGAACCCCAGGACATGTCCGCGGAAGGTGAGGAACAATGAAGTAATATGACAATGCCATAAAAGAGCAGTATAAGACACATCAGCATCACAGCCACAATACACCATAGTATGAATGGAATGCCACAACCACAGCCCAAGGGTTGCCAAGGAGTGGCGTCGGTGTCTGGTGCCGTAACCATGTATTAGTAGTCAATGCCATGCAAATGAGGCAGATAATACTGAATCGCAAAACCCCCACCGGCGTAAGGCTGCACCAAACGGCGCAGCTGTAAAACACCGAGGAGTGGCCTAGAGGGAACACCTGTCAATCGCAGAGGGGTGTGCCGCTGTAGGAGAAAGCACATTGGAGCCCAGCAAACCTGGGCTGTACAATGCACATCACAGCATCAGGACCGGCGTGTGAGGAAATAGATGCGCTGAGAGTATACAATGCGCGCACAGATGCATGTGCACGAGGATGACGACGTTCCCCAAACCAGTCATGTGACGGCCGCCCCGTCAACAACCATGGATACAGGAAGGTGATGCGGAGAATATGAGGAAATGCGGAAGCAGTGTAATTGAGTCGTAATGAGCAATTAACACCAATCAACCGACGGAGGGCAATCGGCGGCAGCTGACAACTCTGCATGCAGAAATCTGCAAAACGGGAAAGGGGAGGAATATGAATGCAAAGAAAGTAGTGGATGTTGCAGAAATGCAAAGAGCGAAGAACCGATACAGCACAGCCAAGGAGAGAGTTAGCATAACGGTGGTGGCAGACAAAATGCATGACATGTCATGTGCCTGCAGGATGCACTCCCGTAAATAGTAGGTGCAACGTGCAGAAACAGTAAAGTAAGGTGTAAAGCTAAACCAATTCAGGCAAGTGTAATGTAACACCAAAGGCAACAGCGTTGCAGTGCCAACGGTAAAACACAGTAGATAACCCACAGATACGGCAGCAGAGACACACCCAATGACATCACCGGGTGTACAGCACAACACTATAAAGTGGGAATGCACACAACACACAGCGCGAATTCCCAAACGCTGCGCCTTACGGTGTAAACACACAGGGAACTTTTAAAATGTATATGTTGGGTGCTGCCATGGCCGTGATGCATCAGCATGTGCTAGAGACAGACGGAGTTGCGGAGGAGGGTGCCGACAACTACCGGAGGCCTCAGAGGAGAAGGAGAGTGTTCAGACCAAAAGTGACCTACCAGGGGCTGCAAGACCTGGAGATAGTAGAGCGTTACAGGGTGGACAGGGACACGTTACAGCAAATAGTGGAGCTGTGCCGGCCAAGCCTGAGAACAAGAGACAACAGAGGGGAGCCCATCCCAGTGGACACAAAGGTATGTGTAAGCTTGCGAATACTGGCAACAGGTACCTTTCAAAGGCCAACCGGGGATATAATGGGCATCTCACAGGCATCAGCATCCAGGGTACTACACCAGTTTCTGGATGCCATGTTATGACATGCCCATGAGTATATATACTTCCCCAGATCTCTGGAGGAGTTGGCTAGCAATATGCGCCACTTCCACCGTGTGGCACAATACCCGGAGGTACTGGGTGCGATAGACTGTACGCACATAGAAATCAAGTCACCACCCGGTGAGCAGGGTAGACGCTACATAAACCGTAAGGGATTCCCCTCCATCAATTGCCAGGTCGTGTGCAATGCGCAGGGCATTATCATGGATGTGTGTGCTGGCAGCCCCGGAAGCTACCACGACGCCCATATCTGGCATGCCTCACAGCTGTATCAGGTATTCGCCAGGGGGGACATCACACAAGGTCACCTTGTGGGTGATGCTGGCTACGCATTGGAGCCGTGGATGATGACACCCATCAGAAATGCACACACACACATGCAAGAACGCCATAATGAGGCACACGCACAAACCAGAATAATCATAGAGCGTGTGTTTGGGATGTTGAAATCACGGTTCCGGTGCTTGGATACATCTGGTGGAGCCTTGCAGTACTCTCCAGGCACATGTGCCCACATATTCATAGTATGTGCTATGCTACATAATATGATCTTGCGGAAACAGCTGCCGCAGGGACATAATGGTGTAGGGCCACCAAGCCCGCCACAACTGCCAACGCAAGCACAGGCACAGGGCGTTCAGTGCCATGAACACACTGTGCCAGCCCCAGTAGGCAGACGGAGGCGTACCCAATATGCCTACGCCTTGGCAAAGAGGGAACGTATAGCACATACTCTGACAGCGTAGGCCCCATGGACTGACACCTCCCTACCTGCACACACAGTGAAATGGACGGCACACAAACATGTCCGCCCATAATGTGTACTGTATGGGTGGTCCCATATGTGACTCCAACATAGGTAGCACCCAAACACTGCACAACCAACAGCCAGCGGAGCATGGACCGCCAACACCTCAACCGCACGCGGGTCCGACAGCAGACGGTGTAGCCGTATGCTGCCACGTTCGGCGCAAGCTGTCTACATATGTGCATACACAAATATGGATATAGATATCATTACACACGTAGAAATATATGTACACATACACAGATATAAAGTACAACAAGTTAAACAGGGAATCACAGGGATGCAAGGTTACAGATGCAGTAAGATGCGAACTCTCAACATAGTAAACATACTGAACGACAACCCGACTATCCGGGAGGGTGGACAGAGCAGGGAACGCCACCCATGGAAAGGTCAACCCACCTAAATGCATATTCGCCATTCGGGATGATCGCCAGGCCACGATACAGTAACAGGACATGTGCGTGTAATATCCTCAGGATATGAGGGCAGAGGTAGACACTGCCGCCAGCGATGTGGTCAACGTAGGTACTGTATGCAACCGTCTCTGCGAAAGCGGCAGTATGTCTATGTGTGAGGTGAGGGTGTCGTGTGTTCCGCTGTGCCAGTGTAATGTGTGTGACACTATAAAATGTGTATGTAGGTGGCATGTGACAGGTGGAGTGGAATAACATGTGTAGGCATACAGTATAAGAACCACAGGCGTATGTATAGCAGTACCCACAAAGTAGTACTGAGAGCTCCTCACTGGCTAGGCGCGTGGCGACATAAAACGATGCAAATCGAAAATGTCCCAGAATGTACCACAGGAGTATAGCCAACATGACATGCAAAGGACGCATGTACAAACCATCAGCGGATGTATGGCGCCGACATGTTAATTCCAATACGATATATCGGCAACGTTACGCAGCAATAGTTATGTACCGCGGAAATACGCATGTGCTACCCCGGCACCGATCGTGGACACGTATTGTCCCGTAAACACCGCTGTGTGTTCTACGAGTGTTAAACAAGCAATCGCCACCCGAGTAGGTGGCAACCGGTAGCATACAGGCCGTCCCAACTACAGGACCACAATGACCGTAAATATCCGTGACAAAATGCCAAGGGATACTCGGCACCTACGAACAGCTGCAGATATACTACCGATGTGATGGAGGAATACATGCAGGAAGCACACAAGCAAGCGGTACCGACAGCAGCCGACATCAACAAAACCTACACTCCTAGAACAACAGACAGGTAACTTGTACCTCCCCAGGCAGGGATGGAGCACACACAGAAGCATACCGTGTATGTACAAATGCAAGGCCCACAACCCGTACCTGTCACCCACAACCGCCGATATACCCCATTGCACATATCAAAGGGATACAATCCGAAATAGCAGCAAAGACATACAGGCAGTTAATGACAGCGGCATACCCGCAACATCCCGCGTGGGAACCACTATCAGCAGCGGATGCATACCTGCATCCGTTGTGTACAGGAATACAAGAGCTATGTTACACATCAGAATGCAAAACACCATCGACAGACGCCGGCAGGACACGGACACCCACATGTGGAACATAATACCATACCCAACACACACAATCCAAGGCTAACACCACAGCCAAATGTACCTGACGCGACACATAGCGGTTGTAGTCACACATAATATAACACAATACATACCATCCCCATGAAGGTAGTGCAGATAACCAATGCCCAGACGATGAATGAACTATGGCCTAGTTCCGACGAGTACCGTACGAATGGAGGAGATGCACAGGTGATATGCGCATAAGTACACACCGAGGAACAGCTATTGGTGTGATGAACCCACATGCCGCAGGTGACGACGGATATAAGGAAGACTCCCAGGATAGTCAAACTGTATGTTCATACCGAACAAAGACGTTATTCCTACAACAGCCGATCACTTGTCAGTAGCGAGACACAAACGGAATACGGAAAGCAATACAGGAAAGGTATGTAGAACCCACGAGATGTACTGGTGTGTAACGCATGATATGTATGATGAATCGGCACTGTATGTGAACGGTGTTTGTCAGTAAAGATACCTGTCCATAAAGGAGAGAGTGGTGAAAGGTGGTTATGTAGTGTTAACCTGCTGAGTATACCAACCACTGTGGACACCGTGTGCACAGCAGTGGGACATCATGTACACAGCTGGGATAGGCCAAGGGGTGCCATCGTGATTTAAAACACAGAACAATGCCACCACCCACGCTGATGCTGGCAGTGGATGTCCAACAATGAAGTGCCACAGCAGGGGATAGGACATGTATGTATAGTGTCACAGCACACATGTGTATGGGCAGATATTGTCGATGTCATACGTAATGTGTGCACGACGTGCCAGTATGCCTCTCAGTAGGGGTGACCATGTCAAGTATGTATAATGTAAAGCTATCATGATGGATACGTTCAGACATTATACACAGTATCACAGGCATAGCATGCATGATGGACGTATGGCCTAGTGTTATGTACATTAACAGGATATGTATGGCCTGCAGATATGGGACAGAGCAGTAGCAGAATAGCCACCCAAAATGGAAGGAACATCAAGTAACCATGTCCCAGCCATCTGTAGCAGGTGCAATGTGTGCAACAATGATGTCTGGCAGGTCCATGTGTAAACACATGTGCAATGTACACAGTCGTGCCACCCCCCCCATGGTACTGTCCACTGGACAGCAAAGGTGAATGTCAAATGCATGTCTACACAGTACTGCTGTTGTGGTGGTCCCATGTGTATGTGTCACCCTATCAGCAAGGGAGCTATCACATGACCAGTGCCACAGTGTGTCCCTGTGGGATGTGCACAGGACCTATGTTCTACAGCATGGTGTGTGTCTAGTCTGTGTAGGTAAACAGAAGGCCAGGCTAAGCAATGTGGCTTGTGTGCACATATGCATGACTGCTTCATTCACCCTGCTCACTGCAGACGCCATGTAGGAGTACTACATGCATCAGTAATGTGGAGGACATGGCCCATGGCAGAGTACATGACACCACTGTGTAAGTGGTATGCAGATGAGTACAGATGTGTTCCCCGTCTGTCATCTGCATATGTAAACTGTCTGAGCCTGGTATACATCGCGGCATGACTATACTGTGACATGGAAAGTTGTAGCCATTGTGGAAGGCACACCACAAATGTGTTATAGTAACCCTGCCCGTGTGTAGATGTGTGTATGGCACAAGTACAAAGGCTACCAATGTCCCAGCAGCACACATAGTCCAGATAAGTGTGGCCCTGCAGATGTGTACCCACGCCACAGTGGAATATGGCAACCACAGCACCATGTGGGGCATGTGTGTGTACAGCAACCATGTACAATGTGATATGCATGTATAGGGACAGTATCCACGTGATACCCAGTGGATGACTGTTGCTATGCAAAGGTGATGTGTATGCACCATCCGTGATGTATCTGACACAATGACATCTACACGATATATCTGCCACACCGACACCTGCATGGATGTTAGCAGTATGAGCTGCTGGAGCTAGAATGCCGCCAGGTATGTAGATGTGGGACATGTAGACATGGACATTACTCCGTGACAGCATGTTGTGTATGTAAGCAAATAGTGAACATGAGGGGACACATGACCGAGGACTGTGTAATGCCACATGTACTGTACATGTCGTAGGTAGCATGATATGCTTGCACCACTGTGTGACCTGTCCAGGAGTCACATAGCCTAACATCCTGAGACACAGGGTATGATGTGATGGTGGATGTGTACATTGCCAATACCAGAATGTGGAATGGTGCTGAAGGGCAATGTGGGGATAATGTCTGATCTGTTACACTCTGTACTACACCAACCACCCATGCAATGGTATGACAGGTGGCCATCATGTGGATGTGGTGTGCTGTGGCACACAGACGCACAACAAGGGTGCAAGTAAAGGCATGGAAGTCGTCAATGAGTGTGTGAAGCATGTATGTGAGGATGTGCCCCAGTGCCATACCGAATGGTGCAGTCATGTCTGTATGAATGCAGTCCCACACGTGCAATGCACTACCACCCATGTGTAGTGTGATAGATGCGGTGGTGTGGTGGTCAAGGTACACAACGTCCATGAACGGGCTAGCAGTTAATTCAGTGGGCTGCTGCAGAGACACATAACAACCAGTTTGGTGGGATATAACAGCTATGGAGATTGGAGGTGACATTGGGACAGTGTCCGAGGACATAATGTGTGCATGGCAGTACCATGTATGTGTCCACAGGGACAATGTGATGTCCATGTATGGATTGGAACCCTGTAGTGAGTGAGAGTGTATATTATTGGTAGGTAACCCATTGGCTGTCATGTTGCCAACAACATCTCTGTCGGCAATGCCTGGGTGACTGTCGTATGCTACATTGAATGTGGATGTAGCCAAACAACACAGACATACCACCACACTGTGTGAGGGCCCACACTGCAAAGTATGGTGGTCATGTGTAGGTAGCTAGCTGTGGAGTATGTGACAGAGCACGAGGACACACCATGACTGTCAAGTGATGCACCACACACATTTGAACATACCCACCGTGCAACAGCCTGCACATGCGCCCATACAGCACATGTGCATGGAACATGCATACCACTGTGGCATCTGTGAAAAGGCCAGTACCACCATGTCTCTGTGTGGAATAGCATGGTCCCAACCAGTGCGTACATGTAGCAGAAGTGCATCGTGATATGTGTCAGCATAGTCATGTATACTGTCCGTCTGCCGGGGTGCCATGCCATCAACTACCCCCATCAGCAGATGTTGGTAGTACTGGCTGTTGAGCACATGTACCATGTATGCTGCAATGGGTGTGTGTCCAGGGTGTGGCTAGCAGGGCCGCAAAGCATATATGTCCATCAACCAGAGGGGGGATGTCTGTAGGTATAGCACACAGACACATGGAGGTATGGTGCATGCCAAGGGTAGTGTAGGCATGGTATGTCATGTTTAATGTGTCACCCAGCTATGTGTAGTGCATGGCCAAGCATGTGTGGGTACATGGGAGTCCATACAAGGGAAGTGCGTGTTGCTGTCAGCACATGGCAGTAGCAACTGTCCGAGGTGCAATGTACAGTATGATAACACAGCCAGCATATAACCTGTGGTGTACAGTGTATTCACCGTCACGTGTCACAATGTGTCTAGCGGTCACAAACATGGGTATCCGAACATGGAGTACCTATGATGCATTTCTCTTAGAAAAACATACAGTATGTGTGTACATCACTGTGTGATGTGGGATCCACACACCTGTGTGTGTTGCAGTCCAGGTATGTGCCTGGGAGGTATGATCTGTGTACAATCTGGACCGGCAGGTGTGCTCTGTAGAGCATGGAGGCAGGTCCCAGGCACCGCAGATTAATGTCAGGCATGCCTTACTGTGTGTGCAGTGCATGTGCACAGCACAGTGGGGGGTGCAAGCATTGCCACACATCACCGCATGCCGTGCCTGCCTGTGACAGCCCTGCTGGTGACAGACATGTGACACTGCTGCAGAGGCAGCATAGCATGTGAAGATGGACATGTGGGCCCCACACCCTAGGCAGATGTCCGCAGGTCATGTGTGCCACAGTACTGTGGTTGACCATGACTGTCATACTGGATCAATACCACATGCCTGCATAAGTACAGTATGATCATAGTCAACAGTCGCAGTGACAGAGTAGGCAAATGTACAGTATCCCTGTGTGCAGACCACTGCCTACTGTACACTCGGCTAGACACACACCCAGAGGGTGAATACACCATTGAGCCATCAGATGTCCCATTCCACGTAGCCTGTACAATGTCATCACAGGGTGGTCACAATAGCATGTGGTAAGACAGACATGTTGTACCAGGTGATGTGTCATGTGTGCATATGTTGACTTGCACAGCCGTTCACATGTCTGCAACATACCGGTGCATGATGCATACTGTTACATGATGTGTGGAACTGCACTGTGACACACAACAGGGACATCTGACACAGGTGTGTTGTGAATGGTGTAACCCATGTTCACACAGGATACACACTGCCGCTGTTGGCAGCCATGCTGGTGGCTACCAGTGGTGCATGCAGTGGTCATACAGATGATGTGTTGCTATGTGAAGGTAGGTGTGTGTTGTGAATGTTACACATCCAGATGACACCATCTGGTGCAGTCATGGTCGTCGACAGCATCACACACATCCACAGCAGTCAGAACCCTGTCCTGAGAATGTGTGTCAGTCACCCTCGTACTGTGTGACATATGTGCACATGGCAGAACACCTCCCACTGTCATCTAGGATGGCTATGTGATGGCTGGAATGTGCCGTGATAATGTACAATGCTGGTAGTCCAATGAAGTACATGGAATCAGACACAGTACGCCATGGCCGCCATGTAAACCATGCACAACAATGACTGCCTGACAGACACAAACAATGCGTTGACATGTTGAACATGTGGACATGAGAACTCCCAATGAGGTATGTTGCACATATCGATGTACAACTGTCATCTATGGCCATAGCATGGGTGCAGACGCACATACCCCACAGGCAGTACCACATGATGCAGGTAGGGGGGCATTGCAGGTGCACATGTGACAGTTGCAGCACCGCCACATGTCCTGCATAGCCGTCATGTAGGGGTAGTAGTGGCATGTGACTGATGGACATGCCTGTACATTTGACCATGTCCCACAGGAGATGTGTTATGTGTGTACAACATGTGATGTGCCAACATCAAGCTGTGCAGTGTATGGCCGCCAGTGTACCTGTATGACTTGTTCTGTGATGGGTGCAAAGGCACATAGTACTGCATTGCATGCCCACAAGCCCCACACAGGTGCATAGCCTGAACATACAATACAAAGAGGGTGTGGGATGATAGCAACCCACAAGAGGAGATGGGTACGGGTGGCAACCCACTACCACATCCGTGGGTATGGTGTGCATGTGTATGACACATTAGCACCTGAGAAGCTAGCAGTACAGCAGTACAGGGTTGCATGCATATATGTTCAACAATAGCCCTGTGTATCCCACCACCGGCCCGTGGATAGACAGACACCAACACAATGTGCAGATATGATATGTGCACAGCACATAAACGATGCCTACTGTAGAACAGGCAGACTGTGTAGACATGTGCACAGTACTTCTGCACCAGCCACACTCAAACACGTTATGTGCCGAACCACACCAATAGTCCAGGCCATGCCAAAGCTGGACGTGCATGCATCTGTGTATGTACGCCTGTGAATGTGTCCGAAGTAGCGGTATAGCTGTGTCACTGTTCCTCACAACATAATGAATGGGTTGTATGTGTGATGGGTGCGTCATATGTGTATGGTCAGATCGACGATACCATCAGTGCCCCTGCTATGTGAACATCCCTGTCCCCATACATGGATACCTATGCTGTGCCCAACATCACGTTTCCAGAGGGAGGGATGGCGGTGTGTAGTGCACCAGCAGACATGGGTGTGGCAGCAGGCACTGGATGTAGACATATGTGGTACCCACGTCAGTCCAGGTAACCATCCATGTGCACGGGATAGCAGTGTGTGGCCACATACAGCACTGTGTAGATCAATATCGCAGCACATAGCACCTGTCAGGGTTACAGTGTATGCATGGGTGTGTGATACCTGCATGCACCAGACACACCCCCACCAAGCAGTGTGCAGCCTACCTTGCATAAGGCCAGTGTCCACACCATGGTGATAGACATGTGTAATGTCCAAATACACATAGCAATGACATATGGAATGGACAGCCACCCTGCCAATATCATTACCCCCCAGGTGGATCACATCACAGTGCCATGTATGTGGCATACCTTGCCATACCATGCAGCCCTGCCCAGCAAGGCTGCATGTGCTATCACAGTCCTACATGGTGCGATGGCCAAAAGGCACTGTCACTATCACCCATACACAGCAGTAATGTTACGGTGATGCACCCTGTGGTGTTACAGGTGCTGTGTGCTGCTGGGGACAATGTGCGTGTGTACATGCTATGCATGACCTTCCCTGCTAATGTGGCATGGTTACACATTGTCCCATGTGTATCACATGTGCAACACAGGTGAGCCGTGGAAAGTTGCCCAACACCCATACAGTGCTGTGTGGATGTACATGGCACAACACATGCATGTGCAGGTGTCCATGTGTATGTGTACAGTGCCACTGATGATGTTCATAATGGCCACGTACGTGATGTCTATTGACATATAGACAGCATCCGGGTGAACAGTAGAACTGTTGTCACAAGGGGACCCGTGCCAACTGATATGGACACAGGTGTAGACAGGTACACATGTCCTCAGCAGGCTAACATCAACATGGTGCGTGTACAGTGTGATGAGGTGACACACAGATATGAAATTACACCCACTGCTCAATGGTGTGACGGCAACACATTGGCTGTATCACTGCCATGATGCCTTGCAGAGATTACTGTGCAGATGTTGTACATGTCATAGCAATGTATTCCCAGCAGTATGCCAGAACAGCAGTGTAAATGTGACCTGCCACCATCGTTATGTCTTACAGATAATGCCACGTTCCCGGCTGCCTGCCTTTAGCCGACAAGAAGACGAGGTGATCATACCATTGCTACATGATAATTATGACATCTTATTTAGCCATGTGCCACTGCAGGCACAACAACGGGAGGAGATGTGGCAAGATATGCGCAGGAGGGTGAACAGCCTGGGTGGCCACAACCGCACATATCAACAGATACGCAGGCACTGCACAGACCTAATCCGGCATGCGAGACAGCGTGCCGCTGCAATTGCCAGACAACAAGGTGGGACAGGTGGTGGGCCACCAACCCAGCCCCCACTCACAGCCACGGAGGAGCTCCTGGCCGGTCTGGGGACACCCATGGAACAACACGCTGAAACCCTTGCATCCATCGTGGAGGTGGGTGTCTCCCAAACAATGAGCTCGGAGCTGCCTGGTAAGTCAGTGTTGCATGTTTGAATGACAAGCGACGTAGGAGTGTGTGTCATAGTACAATACATAAACAAGGGTAGGTGTCACAAGTGTATCCTGAGTTAGCGAGCCTCCAAAGTGAAGCGCCAAGGTTAAGCAGAACTTCAGAAACTGAAGTAAAAATCACGCTGGTACGTTAGACTGTAGATAAAAACCGTTAGTTTTAATAATCCCAAAACCAGAAAGGTAAAGACAAAACAGATAATGTAAAACGCTCACAAATGCGTTTTTCGTTCAAGACACTGCTTGAACTTCCTCAGACTTACTACAATATTATTAGAACTGGGTGTCTCTTAAGTACTTTAATTAATTAAGTTAATTAGTTAATTAAAAAGGCAGTCCTACAAAAACAGTCCTAAAAGAACAGTCCTGAACGAACCACTCAACAGACCTAACATAAAATAAGTTGGTTTGGCGAAATAAATTTGTCGTAAATATAAGAAATAAATAAATGCATACTGGATAAAATATTGCACCAAAACCACAGGACCTAAAAAATAATAACAGTAATAATTTTACCAACAGATGACATGAAAATATGGAAAACAAAAACATAGACAAACCAACATTCCATTCACTGTTGCGATATGTATATAAGTCATCCATGTATGATATAGGATGACCATAAATATGACATGTATATGTAATATTGTCAAATAAAAAATAAATAAAGAAATAGTAAAAAAGATGAGTGAAAGGTAAAAATAATAATAGATAAGAATAATAATAAATGCTAAAAATTAATAATTAATGATATAAAAGTGTAATATTATATATTAAATTAAATATTAAAAAGGACCATGTTCCACCATCTCTACTTGTGTAAGATGGGGGTCATGGTTCCCACTAAATTCTCCTCCACTCCTTCAAAATAAATTAAAAAGTATACATATGTGTATATGTTTTATATTGTAAACTATAAAGTACTAAACATCATGTGTCTGTATGGTACTATAAAATATGTTAATGTAGTATAGAACACTGAAACAGGTAACCTAATAAGGGACCCTAAATAAAACATTCAAGCTAAAAGTATCACACTAGGGTGTACACCACCTAGGTAAAAATTGTACAAAACAAAACCACTCTATCTTAGTAAACAGTTCAGTTTAAGAATGCACATAATTGAGTAATATTCATTAAGGCCAGGTAGTTTGTGTGCTGCCAAACGTAACTGCCAACATAGTTCCTTCTTCTCTAACTGTAATTTCAAAAGGTTGTCATTAACACAGTTGGTTTTGTCAGTTGTAATTTGGTCAATGGCCATAAAGTCAAATATGTGACCTGCGAAAGTGTTGCAATGTTTTGCAAGGGCATTGTCATCCTTGTTGTTATTAATCGCGTAGCCATGTTCGTATAGTCTCTCCCTCAGACGCCTGTCGGTCTTCCCTATGTAAAATGCGGGGCAGAGTTTGCACTGTGCCAAATATACCACACGTTTACTGTTACAATTGTAACGATTCCAAACTCTGAAAGTGTTGTTCCCTACTGTAAATGAATCAGAGGTGTTGATATGTGTGCATTGCCTACATGCCCCGCATTTTTGGGTACCCCCCATAGTTTTTCGTCCCACATTCTTTCTTTCTAAAAGGTCCTTCATGTTGTTACCCCTCTTAAAAGTAATTTTAGGTCCAGGACCCAAAACTGTGGTTGAATCTTTCTCTAAGGATAGACAAAACCAATATTTCCTCACCACCTTAGAAATCTCATTGGCCTCTGGGCAATAGGTGAAAACAAACGAGTTTGTATAATTAACTTGTTTGGTAAGTGACCCAGCTACTGGGACTTCAAAGTTATTAATTATAATAGGACTTTCGGTGACAGAAGTGTTAGTCTCAAGGTTATCAGTCCTACTCTGAATGCCCAATATAGCTTCATACACCCTGTGTTTTCTTTTTGAGATGACCTCACCAAAAATGTTATCCAAAAATGTCCTAGGGTACCCTCGGTGCCGAAACATCTGATATAAATTCTCGCATTCTTTTGTGAAGTCCTCTTCAAGTGTTGTCATCCTAGCTAACCTTACCAATTGGCCCTTGACCACAGATTTCTTTTGGTGGTGGGGGTGAGAACTTGAAAAGTGTAAATATGTGTTTGAAAACGTGCTTTTTCTATGTATTTGTGAAATGTATTGGTCCTGGTTTTTACTAAGTAAGATGTCCAAAAAGCAAATGTCGTTTGTTCGGAAGTTCATAGTAAACTTCAAGAAATTTGTGGTAGAGTTCAAGAATTCTACTAGGTCCCTTGCGTCTGTCTCATCTCCCCTCAGTAGAATGAAGATGTCATCCAAGTATCGCTTATACAGATGGATTTTTGGTTTCCAAATGCTGTTGAGTACATGTGATGTCTCCCAGTGGGCCATAACCAAATTTGCAAAACTTGCGCCCACTGGTGACCCCATGGCTACAGTTATTTTTTGTAAAAACAACTTGTCCTCAAAAGAGACAAAGTTGTTTTTTAGAATGATGTCCAAAAGTTGTTCGACCAAATTGCATTGGTCACTTGAAGCCTTTGACCCTATAAATTCAACAACCCACTCTATTCCCACATTTTGGGGGATACTAGAGTAGAGGTCACACACATCGACTGTTAAGAAGTTAAAGGACCAGTCAAATGTTGTTTCTCGTATACTTTCAAGGAAAGACCAAGAGTCTTTTAAAATTTGGTCTTCCCTTTCAACATACCTTTGAGAATTAGGTCAATCAATTTAGCAGCAGGGTATGTAATAGATTGTGACGGCGTCAACAAGTAGACGGAAGGGGGGATTTTCCAGATTTTTATGGAGCTTCGGAATACCGAAAACTTTTGGGATTCTAGGAGCGAGCATTGTTAAGTATTGATTTTGTTCTCCTGTAGTTAGTCCATCAATAAAAAGGTCATTTATATGTGACCTAATATGGTGACATGCTTGATTGAACTGATTCCTACTGACCTCCTCGTAGGTGTCCTTTTCCAGTAGTGTTAACATGATGTTGGCATAATCTACATTGTGTACTATTACTAGCCCACCCCCCTTGTCCGGTTTCATAAGTCTTACCGGTAATTTCCTGAACAAAGACAGTAACTCATGTTCATCCTTAGAAATGTTAAACTGGTGGTTACTGTTTGTTCTGGAAGTTATTTCCTAATTCTAACTCACATAGTTGTTCAAATAAATGTAGTGAGTTATTAAGGGGTGGGTTAAAACTACTCGGGACACGTAGTGGGTCAGCCAGGAAATTAGGGTCAGAGTTGCCAAAAATCATATTGAGGTTTAACTTCCTGATAAACATTTTGAAGTCAATTAACAAGTTTACAATGTTACAGGTCTGTGAAGGTACGAAAGTTAAACCTTTGGCAAACAGTTCTACTAAACTGTTATCAACATGGCATTCAGTATAGTTATAAATTTTAAAATCAGCATCCCTGTTAGTCACAACTTCAATTAAATTTAATCCCACTGTTGATTGTTGCTCTGGGTGTTGTAACGTCTCTTCGGTGGCACTGGTCGTTTCGGTTTCCAATTCGCCCCCCTCACCCCTCTGTAGTTTTTTTGTTGCTGTTGCTGGCCCTCAGTGGCCCAATCATCGTCTTCAAAGACTTCTGACGTAATGTCAGGGTCATTGGAGCCTTCTGCTCCCATAGTGTGTTCTTCAAAACCAACATGTTCTTCTATGTTATGCCCCTGTCTGTTATTACTCTGTTTACCCTGATGCCCTGTAGGTTGGTTTCTCCTACCCTTGTTTTTGTAAGTTTTTTGGTTACAACTTTCGTCTTCTTGGTTCCTGGTTTGTTTGAAGAGGTGGTGTACACGTATCGGAGATGGCGAACACACAGGAAGGGGAAACCCTTTCACAGGGAAACTTGACACAACTGCTTGAACTAATCAATACTCGTTTGGACCGTTTAACAGAAAAAGTAGACAACGCTAACTTTTCCACTCAACAGGGACCGATTACAGGTACCAATACAGCAAGGAGTCCAAGACAAACTCAGGTCAACCCTAACAACCAAATTCGGTCGCAAGCCCGTGGCCCCACCGGTGGAGGAATTTCAACAGCTGAAACAGGTCTCAGCAGTAATTTTGACCCTAGGAAATGGCTTGATGACGAACTAAATATGGAAAACATGGTCAATTTTGGACAGGATAACAATGACACAGTAAGTGACATTTCTCTTGCTGAGAAACTTAAAACTTTTGATAGTAAACTCTTTAAGATTAAAAAGAAACAACTTGAACTCAATTATCTCAACAAGTGTATTAAAGAAAAAATTGTCCCTAAGGGTCTAAGACTGTTTGTGTATCCGAATGGACTAGAATTCGGGTCTGACTTTTACAACGAACTAACATGCCTGTTTAACAACCATGGGCTAGCTTTACTTAAATGCATGGTTAAATACTATCAGATTGAACTTGACAGTCTTGGTGCTGAGGCAACAACACTTGAAAGGGAGATCAAAGGGGACTTGGACTTTCATAGATATGAGTTCGAGTTTAGCCGAACTCTATCTAGTATCGCACAACAGATGATAAAATTAAAGACAATAAAGATCAAAAAACTTAATAGGGACTTAAAAGCGTACGAAGAAGGTATGGCATTCCCTAAACCTGTCAGTACAAACACCCGACTAAAGCAGAATAATTCTACCTATGCAAAATGGAGAAACCAACCTACAGGGCATCAGGGTAAACAGAGTAATAACAGACAGGGGCATAACATAGAAGAACATGTTGGTTTTGAAGAACACACTATGGGAGCAGAAGGCTCCAATGACCCTGACATTACGTCAGAAATCTTTGAAGACGATGATTGGGCCACTGAGGGCCAGCAACAGCAACAAAAAAACTACAGAGGGGGGCGAATTGGAAACCGAAACGACCAGTGCCACCGAAGAGACGTTACAACACCCGGAGCAACAATCAACAGTGGGATTAAATTTAATTGAAGTTGTGACTAACAGGGATGCTGATTTTAAAATTTATAACTATACTGAATGCCATGTTGATAACAGTTTAGTAGAACTGTTTGCCAAAGGTTTAACTTTCGTACCTTCAAAGACCTGTAACATTGTAAACTTGTTAATTGACTTCAAAATGTTTATCAGGAAGTTAAACCTCAATATGATTTTTGGCAACTCTGACCCTAATTTCCTGGCTGACCCACTACGTGTCCCGAGTAGTTTTAACACACCCCTTAATAACTCACTACATTTATTTGAACAACTATGTGAGTTAGAATTCAGGGAAATAACTTCCAGAACAAACAGTAACTACCAGTTTAACATTTCTAAGGATGAACATGAGTTACTGTCTTTGTTCAGGAAATTACCAGTAAGACTTATGAAACCGGACAAGGGGGGTGGGCTAGTAATAGTACACAATGTAGATTATGCCAACATCATGTTAACACTACTGGAAAAGGACACCTACGAGGAGGTCAGTAGGAATCAGTTCAATCAAGCATGTCACCATATTAGGTCACATATAAATGACATTTTTATTGATGGACTAACTACAGGAGAACAAAATCAATACTTAACAATGCTCGCTCCTAAAATCCCAAAAGTTTTCGGTATTCCGAAGCTCCATAAAAATCTGGAAAATCCCCCCTTCCGTATACTTGTTGACGCCCGTCAATCTATTACATACCCTGCTGCTAAATTGATTGACCTAATTCTCAAAAGGTATGTTGAAAGGGAAGACCAAATTTTAAAAGACTCTTGGTCTTTCCTTGAAAGTATACGAGAAACAACATTTGACTGGTCCTTTAACTTCTTAACAGTCGATGTGTGTGACCTCTACTCTAGTATCCCCCAAAATGTGGGAATAGAGTGGGTTGTTGAATTTATAGGGTCAAAGGGGGCTTCAAGTGACCAATGCAATTTGGTCGAACAACTTTTGGACATCATTCTAAAAAACAACTTTGTCTCTTTTGAGGACAAGTTGTTTTTACAAAAAATAGGTGTAGCCATGGGGTCACCAGTGGGCGCAAGTTTTGCAAATTTGGTTATGGCCCACTGGGAGACATCACATGTACTCAACAGCATTTGGAAACCAAAAATCCATCTGTATAAGCGATACTTGGATGACATCTTCATTCTACTGAGGGGAGATGAGACAGCAGGGAGCTAGTAGAATTCTTGAACTCTACCACAAATTTCTTGAAGTTTACTATGAACTTCCGAACAAACGACATTTGCTTTTTGGACATCTTACTTAGTAAAAACCAGGACCAATACATTTCACAAATACATAGAAAAAGCACGTTTTCAAACACATATTTACACTTTTCAAGTTCTCACCCCCACCACCAAAAGAAATCTGTGGTCAAGGGCCAATTGGTAAGGTTAGCTAGGATGACAACACTTGAAGAGGACTTCACAAAAGAATGCGAGAATTTATATCAGATGTTTCGGCACCGAGGGTACCCTAGGACATTTTTGGATAACATTTTTGGTGAGGTCATCTCAAAAAGAAAACACAGGGTGTATGAAGCTATATTGGGCATTCAGAGTAGGACTGATAACCTTGAGACTAACACTTCTGTCACCGAAAGTCCTATTATAATTACTAACTTTGAAGTCCCAGTAGCTGGGTCATTTAACAAACAAGTTAACTATACAAACTCGTTTGTTTTCACCTATTGCCCAGAGGCCAATGAGATTTCTAAGGTGGTGAGGAAATATTGGTTTTGTCTATCCTTAGAGAAAGATTCAACCACAGTTTTGGGTCCTGGACCTAAAATTACTTTTAAGAGGGGTAACAACATGAAGGACCTTTTAGAAAGAAAGAATGTGGGACGAAAAACTATGGGGGGTACCCAAAAATGCGGGGCATGTAGGCAATGCACACATATCAACACCTCTGATTCATTTACAGTAGGGAACAACACTTTCAGAGTTTGGAATCGTTACAATTATATAAGTATATTTGGCACAGTGCAAACTCTGCCCCGCATTTTACATAGGGAAGACCGACAGGCATCTGAGGGAGAGACTATACGAACATGGCTACGATTAATAACAACAAGGATGACAATGCCCTTGCAAAACATTGCAACACTTTCGCAGGTCACATATTTGACTTTATGGCCATTGACCAAATTACAACTGACAAAACCAACTGTGTTAATGACAACCTTTTGAAATTACAGTTAGAGAAGAAGGAACTATGTTGGCAGTTACGTTTGGCAGCACACAAACTACCTGGCCTTAATGAATATTACTCAATTATGTGCATTCTTAAACTGAACTGTTTACTAAGATAGAGTGGTTTTGTTTTGTACAATTTTTACCTAGGTGGTGTACACCCTAGTGTGATACTTTTAGCTTGAATGTTTTATTTAGGGTCCCTTATTAGGTTACCTGTTTCAGTGTTCTATACTACATTAACATATTTTATAGTACCATACAGACACATGATGTTTAGTACTTTATAGTTTACAATATAAAACATATACACATATGTATACTTTTTAATTTATTTTGAAGGAGTGGAGGAGAATTTAGTGGGAACCATGACCCCCATCTTACACAAGTAGAGATGGTGGAACATGGTCCACTTTAATATTTAATTTAATATATAATATTACACTTTTATATCATTAATTATTAATTTTTAGCGTTTATTATTATTCTTATCTATTATTATTTTTACCTTTCACTCATCTTTTTTACTATTTCTTTATTTATTTTTTATTTGACAATATTACATATACATGTCATATTTATGGTCATCCTATATCATACATGGATGACTTATATACATATCGCAACAGTGAATGGAATGTTGGTTTGTCTATGTTTTTGTTTTCCATATTTTCATGTCATCTGTTGGTAAAATTATTACTGTTATTATTTTTTAGGTCCTGTGGTTTTGGTGCAATATTTTATCCAGTATGTATTTATTATTTCTTATATTTACGACAAATTTATTTCGCCAAACCAACTTATTTTATGTTAGGTCTGTTGAGTGGTTCATTCAGGACTGTTCTTTTAGGACTGTTTTTGTAGGACTGCCTTTTTAATTAACTAATTAACTTAATTAATTAAAGTACTTAAGAGACACCCAGTTCTAATAATATTGTAGTAAGTCTGAGGAAGTTCAAGCAGTGTCTTGAACGAAAAACGCATTTGTGAGCGTTTTACATTATCTGTTTTGTCTTTACCTTTCTGGTTTTGGGATTATTAAAACTAACGGTTTTTATCTACAGTCTAATGTACCAGCGTGATTTTTACTTCAGTTTCTGAAGTTCTGCTTAACCTTGGCGCTTCACTTTGGAGGCTCGCTAACTCAGGATACACTTGTGACACCTACCCTTGTTTTTGTAAGTTTTTTGGTTACAGCTTTCGTCTTCTTGGTTCATAGTACAATACATAATATAGCAACACATGCCAGGTATATGGCCACACAGGATGCATACTACAGTATGCTATGTTGTGTATGCACACATGTGCAGAGCACATGCGAACACGCAGGTGCATGATGTGACATGCAGAATGCTTACTGTGGCGATAGTAATGGATAATGTGCATACCTTTGTGTCATCCCTATACAGGTACGTCTGGCGTGTCGCAAAGACAAGGGTCTGTCACAGGTAAGTCTGTTGCTAGTAAAAGGCATGATACAGTGTATTGATATTCCCCATGTGTCCAGGTATGACATGCACACTTGGGTGTGCCCCAGTCACGGTATACAGGTTGCACCATCCGACACACACCACCCATGTACAGTAGATACAACTGTTAGTATAGAGTGGCATGACACCACATAACCCATTGGTGTGTTATGTGCAGTCAGCTATGCATACAATGGTGAAGGTGTTCCACAATGGCTGCATGTGTAGTATGCATTGGTATGCCTCTGCAGTATGAACACAGTACCACATAGTGAGCTGTGATCTGGCCAGAGCACAGGTGTTACCACTGTGACCTATGCCCCTGCATTGGGTGCACATGTTGTGACATGGCACATGACATGTCCCATGCACGTGGATGTCTGTCTGCAACATTGGCACACCATGACATGACCTATGCACGACATAGCAGACATCCACAATGTCTGCATAGCCGTAGGGAATGTGACACCTCAGACTAGTACGGTTGTATGTCACATGTGCCACCACAGGGCCGTGTGCACGAGGTCCATCACACACAATTGTCGATGACCCAGACAAACAAGGCCATGGGTGATACCTACAGGCATGTTGCCACACAGTACATCCGCAGTGGGTAGTCACCGTTGCACCCTGTCCACACATAGTGGCCTCATCACTGTAGTGGACCCCCTGGACATCCGATGTGGTACACCAGTGAAATGAAATGACTGTCCCCAGCCAATACAGGTGCCACCAATGTCCAACATATACGTGCTGCTGAGCAGCTGAACTGGTTTTCAGACATGGTAATGTAAAGTGTCCAGGTCACGCATCGCACAGAAACATACCGGTGTCCTGCCACCGTGCAGTGGCACAGTGCCCATACTCCACACTGCACAGCTATGTACACAGCTCACACCAACCACACATGCACAGACATCCTTGTTACAGATGCATTGTATTTGTAGACTGTACACATAACACTGCACTGTGACATCCGTTGTGATGTGGTGCATGTGGTGGGACACCATTGACACATGTCCACATGATACCGCACATGTTTGCGGTGTACATGACATAGTGACGGCAGCCATGTGTACAGTTAACCCGCCCGTGGCCACACGGTGTATCACGGTGATGCATGCAAACTACCATGAATGTGTGTACTGCATGCCTACTAACAGACTTGTTGTAGTGTGCACTCCAGGGCAGTATGCATACTGCCACTATTAATGTCTGGGCTGCATTCACTGGGCTGTGGTGTGGGAATGCTGCATGCCACATGCAATATCACATGCATGATGTGTCTGCATGTGTGTGTGTCCACGTGTGTGTGTCAGCGTGTGTGTGTCTGCATGTGTGTGTGTGTGTGTGTGTGTGGCTATGTGTGTGTCAGCATGTCTGTAATGTAACTTACGGTATGTCTCTGTATTGACAGGTGCTGTAGGTGCATTCCCCTCCTGCGGTCCATCTGATGCTAGTGTCCCCACAGATACTAGTGGTGATGACCATGTGCATGAGGCACAGGCAGGGTCGTCACAGGCAGACACAGTGCCATTGGAGAACATCACACATTCGTCCCTTTCATCCCCGCACACGGTTCAGATGCTGACACATACCGCAACACCATTACCCATAGATGACGGACAGTCAGCGTCTGTTGGCACCGAGCAGGAATGTGTGGTGGCTGCAGAAGGTGCGGGTACACACGACATTGCCAGTGTAATGACTGGTGGAGTGCCACACAGGCATGTGGCAGGTGCTGCTCGTAGGAGGAGCACTGCTAGACATACACCTGCCGTACAGGGTGCAGCAGCTGGTATAACCAGACGCATGTTCCAGACTGTGATGGCGGCGCAGGCACGTGCGAGCGGCAGAACCAGGAAGGGCAGAGGCTGCAGAGGTCCGCAATCCGTTCCTTAAATGAGAACATCCAGTCATTGGCGAATGCCCAACAGCATCTTGCCGATGTTCTGGATAGGAGATTGGGTGAGATGGCTGGGATCCTCGACCGAGGCATGGCCATCTGTGAGCGTGAGCTGTCCATGCAGGAACACCTGGTAGGGGTGAGGCATAGGGCACGTGGCCGTGGGCTAGTAACACCACCAAGTACAGGTCAACGTGTGCGTGCCACCACCCATGCCCACCCACACAGTGCTGGTAGCAGCAGCAGTGCAGCTGCAACTACACCGACCACACCAGGACAAAGCAGGCCACGTGGACGTGGCCCTGGAAGGCCCCGGCATGGACACATTTCCAGCAGACATGTGTCATCGGAGAGTGGCCACTCTATACCTCCACCCGGTGGTGCCCGTGCGACCCCAGGCAGGCACGGGTCATGTTGCCGCAGGCCAACACAGTGAGCCGTACCACCTGCACTGTACAGTCTGGGCCTGCCAAGTATACCCCGTGTAGGCATCACAGATGATTGAACTGTGTACACACATACCCACACACAGCAAACACAACTGTAGGGCTCCACCACATCCACATGCATTCTGCACAGTCATGCCCAGTAAATGCACAGGCCCTTATGCACACACATGATGTCATCCATTGGTACAGCCTATGCCTGTGGCACACATATCACCCTGTGCATATGATGAAGTCTCTGCCACATAATCGTGAGCTACACCATTGGTGCACGGTTATGCAAACGTATTCTGATGCACAGGGTGGACAACATAGTGAGAGGTGTATGTGATACCTGTGTCTGCATAGTATGTGATGTGTATGTTGTGGTGGCTGTGTATGGCAGGTGACAGGTGCGTATGTGATGTGGTTTGTGCACTGACATCATGCAGCAGATATACCATGTAGTGCAGGTGCAGCATTCATTGTTCTGTGTACACAGTATGCGTGTTGGTTACATGTGTAGCACCATATTGGTTCAGTTAACCCGTATGCCACTTATGGTGTACTTGCATGTGCCCACTGGGAGCACTGTTATCAGTCCCCCACGTGTAGTCGTGGGGTACCCACAGGCACATCTGGCAATAGCAGCATAGCACAGGTACCCGCAACCGGCATGGACCCCTACATAGGTACATAGGTGCACATGTACATACCAGGCTATGTGCCCTACGGCATGTGTAAACCTAGCAAGACTGTGTGTGGCTGCTAACACCCCTTAGGATGAGGGTACCACATCCATCAGTCTCCTGTCCCCTGTCCAGCACTGACACAGAGATGATGCCTGGTGCATACTCATGATCACACATCCACACATCATGATTACTCCTGCACAAAGGCAGTCAGGGCCTCTGCTTCACATGGGCTGGCAATCCTCTCCGTGTTGTAGGGGGTCTCTGGGCGTTGACCCTCGTCCTAGTCATCTTTGTGGTGAGGTGTGTGTAAGTTGCTTCTGTGGCCGTGTTTGCCCGGAGCCTAGGAGGTGGAACTTGTCCATGTCACCCAGGTTGGACATGGCTGTGTATGTCAGGCACAGATCACCACAGAGCAGATGTGCTGGGAAGGTATACAGCCGGAGTCCCCTTGGTCGGGCAGTGTGAGACACATGTCCCAGCACCTTTATCCCCGCCTCGTGGGATGTTTGTGGTCCTTCCGAGTGCTGCAGGTGTCAGGTTAGGTACAGCCCATATGTGCCATTGTACGCAATCATTGCTGTGGTGTGTGATGTGTACAGGGGTACAATGAACACCCGTGATGTGGATGTGATTCCTCCCAGACCAGGTGGCCACAGTGGAATGTCTTCCCACCCACATTGGCATTGTGTGTGTTGACAGAGGTTACTGACAGGTGTGGTACCCATTTCCATGAACACGTCCACCATGTTGAATGGATCACCACCTACATGTTATGTTGGGGCAAACATGTCCTTCACACTGGGTAGGTCTGCACCTTCTCTGGCATGTAGCAACAGGCCATGGCTCTCGCACCAGTTATCCATGTGTATGACGCCCTAGGTGGATGTCCGTGTCAGATGGTGTGTAGGGTATGGTGGCCGGTGTGCAGTCATCTGCATACCTTGTCTGCCACAATCCCCCTATGTTGGCATGCACATTGTAAGGTCGAATGCCGAATGGCAGGGGGCCCAGGACGGAGCCCTGTGGGCCTCCACCCGAGACCAGCCTTTAGTCTGACACGGCACCAGGAACACACACCCTGTGTGGTGTGACCTCCAACCATTCTGAGAACCATCGTGTGACTTATGTCCCCACATGTACGCTGGTGAGCCTTTCCATGAGACCCACGTGGAGTGCGTTCTGAACGCTCCCACCAGGGCATGGTAGTGTGTGCAAACCAACCTACCCCCATCAATGGCCTTGGTGACTGCTCCAGACAGGACGAGCAGGTTTGGGAGGCAGCATCTGCCCTTGACTAAGTTGTTGTGGGTATGTTCCGGTATTGGCTGTATACCACTGTTTGTAGTCATGGGCACCTGTATGGCCCTCCCCGCAGCTTTGCAGACAAGGCTTGTCAAGCTGATAGGGCGGTAATGTCTGCAGTCCATAACAGCACTACCCTGGCATAGTGGGACCATAGATGCCATATGCCATCCAGCGGGGACCTAGCCCGTAGTAAGGCTAACATGAGACAGTGGCCTTATGTGTGGGGTGAGGGCCTCAATGAGGTTGGGTAGCACACAGCCAGGGACACCATCGGGGCCCATTGGTGCTGTGTTAACCATCTAACAGAAATCAGATTACTCCAGGGCATATGAGATGTTTCGAGGCTAGACTGTGGTGGGATGGATATGTCCCCTCTTGGGGTGGGGGGTGGATGTATGCATGGGACATGTCTGCTGGTTTGTTGACAATGTCTGTGGGTGCAGTGACCGTTGTACCATTCTGGATCATTTCTGGCCATGTCTGTGCACTCCCACCCATGTCCCTACCACAGTTGAGGAAGGCCCTATGGTTGTCTCATGTGCCCTCTGCAGTACCACTACCACAAGCGGCCTTGGATGATTGTATGTGTGGCCGTATGTTGACGCTGGTATGAATGGGTGATGGCTTCCCTGGTACTGATTATGCTCCGTCATGTATTAGCTCCAACTGCTGATGTACGTTTTGGCAGTGGCTGTGGTCCACCAGACCATGTGCCTACCTTTGGTGGACAAGGTCCTGATGTTATCATGATCACTTGGTGCAGACATCCCTGTGTGTGCTCAGAGAAGGCATTCGTATGGGAGTTGGCAGTGCGGCCTGTGTTCACCACTGGCATGGTGGATTTGTAGGGTACCACACTGGTCGTATGATGTCTGTGGTTTGCTGTGAAGTGGTCCTCACTTAGGTCTCCCATGCCAGTGTTGGGTGCAGGATGTGGATTACCAGTGGATACACTATATGGTCTGACATCACCATTGAGGGATGTACATCCTGTGTGGAGCATTTCCTCCCCATGTGTGATGGGCAGACCTGGTATACGTCCCCCCCTAGTGGGTATGGTTCATGGCTGTTTCACAGCGGTCACGTGTATGAACACCCGGGACCTGTGGCGTAGGGTGTTGTGTCATGGGTAATGTTCCCAGTCTATGTATGGGTGCTTGACGTCACCCAATACGGTGCTGTTGTGAGAGCATGCACACTCACCAGTGTCCTCAGGATGGCTGTGCAGGTATCCTGTAGTTGGGAGGGTGGTCTGTAGCATGCAACAAACTGTAGGGCGGTCCTACCCATGGTTAATTGCACCTGGATATTCCCCGCTGCAACGGCCACGTCTGTGGCATGGCCGGGTTGCTGTTGTGTGGCTGGGCACACACGATGGTCCACATTCTGCCACCCATGCTGTCACACCATGTGTATGCATGTGTGCTCTGTGCCGAGTCTAAGTGTCTGGGCATGCCCAGTAAGCAGCTGTGTAGATTGACACACAGGACAGTGCACACCGCGCCCGACTGCAGTAATACCCCGGGTGCATGCCTGTATCCCCTTCGCAACGGCCACGTCTGTGCCATGGCTGGGTTGCTGTTGTGTGGCTGGACACACACGACGGTCCACATTCTGCCACCCATGCTGTTGCTCCATGTGTATGCATGTCTGCTCTGTGCCGAGTCTAAGTGTCTGAGCATGCCCAGTAAGCAGCTGTGTAGATTGACACACAGGACAGTGCACACCGCCCGACTGCAGTAATACCCGGGTGCATGCCTGTATCCCTTCGCAACGGCACGTCTGTGCCATGGCTGGGTTGCTGTTGTGTGGCTGGACACACACGACGGTCCACATTCTGCCACCCATGCTGTTGCTCCATGTGTATGCATGTCTGCTCTGTGCCGAGTCTAAGTGTCTGAGCATGCCCAGTAAGCAGCTGTGTAGATTGACACACAGGACAGTGCACACCGCCCGACTGCAGTAATACCCCGGGTGCATGCCTGTATCCCCTTCTCAACGGCCACGTCTGTGCCATGGCTGGGTTGCTGTTGTGTGGCTGGACACACACGATGGTCCACATTCTGCCACCCATGCTGTTGCTCCATGTGTATGCATGTCTGCTCTGTGCCGAGTCTAAGTGCCTGAGCATGCCCAGTAAGCAGCTGTGTAGATTGACACACAGGGCAGTGCACACCGCGCCCGACTGCGTTGATACCCCGTGAGCATGTCTGTCTCCCCTTCGCAACCGCTAGGTGTGGGAGGCATGGCCACTACACCCGCCGGGGGTACACACGATAGTCGTCACCGATGTCTGCAACTGGGCGTGTAGCCATGGCCAATGGCATCCTGTATAGCCATGGTGACCATCCAGGTGACACATATGTGGCTGTCATGCCACATTGGCTGCCTACATCCTGCACGACGGATGCCCTCCCATAGGGTAAAGTGTCATGTGGTGCATCCTGTATTCCTGTTGTGATGTACTGATCACTAGTTATTTGGTATTCCCGACTGCAGCACTAACGTGTTACTGTACGGCCACCTTGGGATGGTAACAGGCTGCGTGACTGCGCACTCTGTCTTCATTCCCTATCGGACGCATTGCCTCTGCAGATGATACCACCCACCTAGGGGTATGCCTCCTGACAGTGCTGTGCTCAGTAATCCCGTTAGCACGTTCTGTAAATGCTTCATGCTGTAGTGAGTTCATGTAGGTAGGCGTAGGTTCGACTCTCGGCCCTTGTGTGTGTGTGTGTGTGTGTGTGTGTGTGTGTGTGTGTGTGTGTGTGTGTTTCCAGCTGCCTCTGCAGATGAACTAGCTTTTAGACGCCCCGCAACACATACATCGGCTATTGCCGGCTATTGTCTTACGAGTGATGTCACCCGCCTAGAAGTATGCCTCTGACAGCGCTGTGCTCAGTAAACTCGGTAGCGCGTTCTGTAAATGCTTCATACTGTAGTGAAATCATGTAGATAGGCGTAGGTTTGACTCCCGGCCCTTCCGTGTGTGTGTGTGTGTGTTTCCAGCTGCCTCTGCAGATGAACTAGCTTTTAGACGCTCCGCAACACATACATCGGCTATTGCCGGCTATTGTCTTACGAGTGATGTCACCCACCTAGAAGTATGCCTCTGACAGCACTGTGCTCAGTAAACTCGGTAGCGCGTTCTGTAAATGCTTCATACTGTAGTGAAATCATGTAGATAGGCATAGGTTCGACTCCCGGCCCTTCCGTGTGTGTGTGTGTGTGTGTGTGTGTGTGTGTGTTTCCAGCTGCCTCTGCAGATGAACTAGCTTTTAGACGCTCCGCAACACATCGGCTATTGTCGGCTATTGTCTTACGAGTGATGTCACCCGCCTAGAAGTATGCCTCTGACAGCACTGTGCTCAGTAAACTTCGGTAGCGTTCTGTAAATGCTTCATACTGTAGTGAAATCATGTAGATAGGCGTAGGTTCGACTCCCGGCCCTTCCGTGTGTGTGTGTGTGTTTCCAGCTGCCTCTGCAGATGAACTAGCTTTTAGACGCTCCGCAACACATACATCGGCTATTGCCGGCTATTGTCTTACGAGTGATGTCACCCGCCTAGAAGTATGCCTCTGACAGCGCTGTGCTCAGTAAACTCGGTAGCGCGTTCTGTAAATGCTTCATACTGTAGTGAAATCATGTAGATAGGCGTAGGTTCGACTCCCGGCCCTTCCGTGTGTGTGTGTTTCCAGCTGCCTCTGCAGATGAACTAGCTTTTAGATGCTCCGCAACACATACATCGGCTATTGCCGGCTATTGTCTTATGAGTGATGTCACCCGCCTAGAAGTATGCCTCTGACAGCGCTGTGCTCAGTAAACTCGATAGCGCGTTCTGTAAATGCTTCATACTGTAGTGAAATCATGTAGATAGGCGTAGGTTCGACTCCCGGCCCTTCCGTGTGTGTGTGTGTGTGTGTGTGTGTGTTTCCAGCTGCCTCTGCAGATGAACTAGCTTTTAGACGCTCCGCAACACATACATCGGCTATTGCTGGCTATTGTCTTACGAGTGATGTCACCCGCCTAGAAGTATGCCTCTGACAGCGCTGTGCTCAGTAAACTCGGTAGCGTTCTGTAAATGCTTCATACTGTAGTGAAATCATGTAGATAGGCGTAGGTTCGACTCCCGGCCCTACCATGTGTGTGTGTGTGTATGTGTGTGTGTGTGTTTCCAGCTGCCTCTGCAGATGAACCAGCTTTTAGACGCTCCGCAACACATACATCGGCTATTGCCGGCTATTGTCTTACGAGTGATGTCACCCACCTAGAAGTATGCCTCTGACAGCGCTGTGCTCAGTAAACTTGGTAGCGTTCTGTAAATGCTTCATACTGTAGTGAAATCATGTAGATAGGCGTAGGTTCGACTCCCGGCCCTTGTGTGTGTGTGTGTTTCCAGCTGCCTCTGCAGATGAACTAGCTTTTAGATGCTCCGCAACACATACATCGGCTATTGTCTTACGAGTGATGTCACCCGCCTAGAAGTATGCCTCTGACAGCGCTGTGCTCAGTAAACTCGGTAGCGCGTTCTGTAAATGCTTCATGCTGTAGTGAGTTCATGTAGATAGGCGTAGGTTCGACTCCTGGCCCTTCCCTGTGTGTGTGTGTGTGTTTCCAGCTGCCTCTGCAGATGATCAGGCTTTTAGACGCTTCGCAACACAAACCTTGACTATCAGCGGCCATTCCTTTACGGATGTAGTCACCCACCTGTTCATGTGCCTCTGATGGTGGTGTGCTCGGTGACCCACGTAGCGCATTCCATACCTGTGTCGTACGTTTGTGCATTTGGGTATGTGGGGGTGTGGTCAATCACCATGCCTGCCACATGTGTGTGTGTGTCCATGCTCCCAGATGCATGGGTTCATACGGTATTGCCTTGTGTTTTAAGCCGAACACTCATATCCTGCCGCCATCCCTATGTTTGTGGATGGTGGTACGCAGCTCGTGTACTGCATGTGTGCCTGTTGTGGTCGGCGACCGCCGTAGCGTGTTCTCCACGTGCACCACGCTATGGTGTGGTGGGGTCATGCTATGTACATTACACTCCCGGGCCTGCCACATGTGTCCGTCTGTATCTCTGACATTGTATATCTATGTACCTATGTTGTGCCCGTACTGCTGCTCTAGCATGGACGGCTGTCTTTCCCATGTATCGCATATTTGCACGGCTGACACATATAACTGTGGTACGTTGCATATCCACTCATTGTCCATGCACTGTCCGTATTCCAGAACACCGTAAGGACATCTGCTGGATATCGTGGCAGACAGCTATCCTTGCTGACCTGACAGTGTACCATACACCTCGTGTGTACTTGCCTAGTTATGGTGTGTGTATGTCTACCTGTGCTGTATGCATGGCCGTGTGTGTGTCCCGCTACAGCCATCTGTGCGGGTGTCGCCACTATGGGTAATCCTTGTGGACCGCTGTTTCATGTACATGTCTGCACATACCTGCAGACTGTACTGCCCCTCCTATGGCAGCGGACTTAGATCGACTGCTGCCCTAGGCTGCAGGGCCCCATGGCGCTCACCACCACAGCACATGGTGCCCCCATCTTGGTATATCCACATGACACACCTACTAGACAGGTGGCCCCACTAGTGCGGCGCCCTGGGCAGCCGCAGGATTGCCGTATGCCTACGGCCGGATATGGGCACATCACAAGGCATACGTCTACATTCAGTGTTGTACGACGTCCAGGTTATAATACCAGAGGGGGGACCTCATCAGCTATGCTATAGAATGCGGATCTAGTTGGATTAGTAGGTGGAGGGTTGGCCACACACCAGGGCTGACCGATGGAACACTGATGAGGCCTCTTTTGAGAGGCAGGTGGAGCAAGCCCCCGTAACGGGAATGTAGTTCAGGTACAGATGTAGGGTTAGCACACATTTGTCCACTCTTTCAGTTCTGTACCGCTGTATTACCGTGATATGCTATGCATATCTTCCATATACAGTGTTAAATCTTCGATTGATGAGTATTCGGCATAGTACAATATCATCTGATACATGTGTTAATAGGATGCCTTCCGAGATGTTAACATATGTGTGTGTGGTTAACATTGCATCTGTGCTTTCTATGCTGTGGTTACCTGTTCATTGTTTGCACAGAAAGTAACACATGGAAGTGTAAGGGGGGATATATAAAGCATGGACACCTCTATGTTATGTGTAAGTCTCACGGAGCCTACGGGTGATAAGCTTACATGTCTATGGAGTAACCTTTGGATACCACATGTGACCTATCGTGGACGAAATGTCTACGTTGACTGTTTCATCTACCTATGTGTGTCTTGGTTTGTGTGCCATAAGGTGCCAGCGGGTCTTTGATGTTGATTAGGTGTATTCCATGGTCAATTGACATTAATCCTATCAATTCACTGAAGGATGTTCTTCATTGGTGGGAACGCCATAGTTTGAACATCGTATGGCTTTCCTAGCTGACGTTGATATTGTGCCATTGGTATGTGTTCCACAGGACACCCATTTGTTCCGCGGTATGGGAGCGTGTGAGCCCCCTTTCGGTGCTGGCAGATTGAGTGCTGTGTGCGCGGTATTCGCAGCGGTCTGGCTTTGTATGGGGTGTGTCTACTGTTGTCCCTATCTGTATTTCCTGAGTTATGCCTCACTGCAGCTGTGTGGTTACACCAGGTTCGCGGTTATGGGTGCCATCCTGATCCTACGCTTGTCCATCCCTAGCGATTGTCTACTGGACACAGGTATGGAGCAGTACACATTTCACACCAGCATTCAGCATTAGCCTGTGGATGCTTTGCACTATCAGTGGGGAGTAAGGCACGTGCTACTCCCACATCCCTCCCACGGTGCGGGACAACGTATTATCTGCCAAACAACACCGAGCCGCATTTCTGCATACCCACGATCCCATGGCTGCAACCCTCGACAGTACCCGTTGCATATCCTCCATGTGTGCGGGAATGGGATGTGGACGTACTTCTATGTACTGGTCAATCTGGGGATTCCTGTGCATATCACCTGCATTTCATGGACAGTTGTCATCAACCTTGAACACGCTGGTGGTGCATATATGTAGCTGTGCCGTAGTCACGGCTGTCACTTCATCGGGGTCTCCCGCTTGTAGCAGGTTGACATTGCGTACGGATAAATCTTTGGGTCCTACAATGGACACCAGTGTGCATATGTAAAGTGTAGAACATATTGGACTGTGTCCATCTGGCCAGTGTGTTTGACTGCCGCTGTATGTCCAGCAATCACGGATGTCCGAGTACCCATATTATGTAGTGCTACGTACAGGGGCTTTCCCGCCACAGAACCCAAATGGTGTAATTCCAATGATGCAGGCCAACAATTGCTTTAACTAATCCGCAGATATCCCATTGGGACATTCCTGCCTCTGTATTGTCACATTAACAGGAAGAAACCATGTAGATCCTATTGATTCATTGAAGGATGTTCTTTATATATGTGTACGCCATAGCTTAAACATCCTATAACCTTACTAGTTTACGTTGTTGGTGTGCCATTAGTATGTGTTCCGCAGGTCGCCCATTTGTTACGCGGTATGGAAGCGAGTGATCACCATTCTGTCGCTGGCAGATTGAGTGCTGTGTACGCCGGTATTCGCACGGCGGTCTGACTTTGTATGTGGAGTGTCTACTGTAGTCCCTATCTGTATTCCCTGTGTTATGCCTTACTATAGCTGTGTGATTCCACCAGGTTTGCTGTTATGGGTGCCATCTTGGCCGTACGTTTGTCCATCCTTGAGAAATGCCTACTGGACACTGGTGTAGGGCTGGACCCATTTCACAGCTGCATGTAGCATTCTCCGGTGAATGATTGTCATTATTGGTGGGGGGTAAGGCATGTTCTGTACCCACATCCCTCCCACGGGGCGGGACAATGGATCATCTGCCAATCATCTCCGACACCCATTTCTGCATACCCACGATCCCATGGCTGCAACCCTCGACAGTACCCATTGCAAATCCTCCATGTGTGCGGGAATGGGATGTGGACGCACATGTATGGACTCGACAATCTGGGGATTTCTGTGCATATGTCCCGCATTTCATGGACAGTTGTCATCAACCTTGAACACGCTGGTGGTGCATATATGTAGCTGTGCCGTAGTCACGGCTGTAGTTTCATCTGTGTCTCCCGATCGCAGCCGGTTGGCATTGCAAATGGATACATTTTTGGGTCCTACAATGGACACAAATGTGCATATGTAAAATGTAGAACATGTTGGACTGTGTCCATCTGGCCAGTGGTTGTGACCGCTGCTGTATGTTCCCCAATCACGGATGTGTGTTTGACTACACATATTATGTTGTGCTACGAAACCCATGTTCTACTACGATTAACCCAAATGGTATTGATGTAATGCTGCAGGTTGGCAACTGCTTTAAGTAATCCTCAGAAGGCCCAGTAGGACATATACGCCACTGTATTGTCAATATAACACAGCCAGAACATGTATACCCTATTTATTCATTGAAGGATGTTCTTCATATGCGGGAACGCCAGTGTTGAAACATCCTATGACCTTCCTAGTTGAAGTTGTTAGTGTGCCATTAGTATGTGTTCCACAGGTCGCCCATTTGTTCCGCAGTATGGGCGAGTGATCCCCATGTTGTTGCTGGCAGATCGAGTGCTGTATGCGCCCGGTATTCGCGGCGGTCTGACTTTGTATGGGGAGTAAGACACACAAAGCGAAAACAAAAATAGTAATAAAATCAAAGTAAAACGCTGCTTGGATCCACGGAACAAAAAACCTTTTATTAAACACAAAGAACTGAGCGCTTTCACACACCTCCACCGTGGGTTTCTTCAGAGTTCAACTCTGAAGGAACCCGCAGGTGAAAGCTCAGTTCTTAATGTTTAATAAAAGATGTGATTCTATTATTTGTATGGGGAGTGTCTACTGTAGTCCCTATCTGTATTTCCTGTGTTATGCCTTACTGCAGCTGTGTAATTCCACCAGGTTTCCAGTTATAGGTGCCATCTTGGTCATACACTTGTCCATCCATGGGAATTGTCTACTGGACACTGATATAGGGCTGTACATATTTCACACCTGCTTTTAGCATTATCCGGTGGATGCTTTGCATCATTAGTGGTGAGTAAGGCACGTGCTATACCCACATCCCTCCCACGGGGCGGGACAGCGGATTATCTGCCAAACAACACCGAGCCCCATCTTTGCATACCCAGGATCCCATGGCTGCAACCCTCCATGGTACCCATTACACATCCTTCATGTGTGCAGAACTGGGATGTGGACGCACTTCTATGGACACGACAATCTGGGGATTTCTGTTCATATGTCCTGCATTTCATGGACAGTTGTCATCAACCTTAAACACGCTGGTGGTGCATATGTCTAGCTGTGCCGTAGTCACGGCTGTCACACAGTCTGGATCGATCGCAGCTGGTTGATAATACGAATGGGTAAATTTTTGGAGTCCTACAATGGACACCGATGTGCATATGTAAAGTGTAGAACGTGTTGGACTGTCACCATCTGGCCAGTGGTTTTGACTGCTGCTGTATGTTCCCCAATCGCGGATGTCTGTTTGACTACCCATATTATGTATTACTTGGCCTATCTACATCCACGTGCCAGTAAGCGGAAATACAGCAAACCTTGAGTCCTGGTCATCTTCATAAAAGACATTATTGAACATATATCAGGCCAAAACAGACAATGACAAAAACGATACACTCCACAGTCAAAAGATACTGAGCTCTTTCACCCACTGACATGGGGCATCGTCGGAGTATGAAATACATTAGATAGTCGTCCCTTATACACTTCCTTCAGAGTCAGTTTAAAGTCAATTAATCAATAAACCTGCTCATAGTTAAGTGGACAGTGCTCCAAGTCTTGATGATAACTTGACATATACAAATCAGTGTTGCATACATTACTTAATGGAAACAATAATACAACAACAATGTGTTAATATAACTACAATATTGGTCAATACAATCAGTATATTGAAACAGTTGATAATTGTTGTGAGTAAACCTTAGAATGTAGTGTGTTGATCATGATATTGTATATCAATGTGTATAATTGTTGCATTACGATTCCAAAGCATGGAATCAATAAGTACAATTACAGCATATTATGTATAAGTAGGAATGTACATGAGTCACAATGTTACATATGAATATGACTGTATTATAACTATATCAATATGATATGGAATAAACTGTAGTTGTTTACATCTTGTTTTCAAGTGACAAATCTATGTCCATGCGTCATATATACGGGCCGTCGGACTGCTGTGTGTAGATATATACATGTGAACCCCTCGTTTCATACCTTTCTTTGTTACTGTCTGTGGATTACCTGTGTACACATCAATTACCATGCCATACCTTTCCACTGTACAGGTTCTGGCATGGTGTACGGCTGGTTGGCCCTTAATCTTGCTGTGTGTTACATTGACCAGTGTCTATCTGGCAATTAGCTGGCGTGTCATGTGTGACCTTCTTGCTACTTTAGGGACCTGATCCCATAATTGTGACGTGCTTCCACTGGCCATATATCTGTCTGTCGTCTGGGATCTGTGTGTAGCCAGTCCTTTCAGGACACTTTCTATTGTTGTTCTTCTTTGGTTACATATATGAGTACTTTGGTATGTTGTGCTATTATTGTGTGTGGAGCATTTCTCCACGGGCCTCTGCTGACACTGGACATATATCCAGCTAGCCTAGCCGGTCAACAAGTGTGAGCCAACTGAGCATAATTCATGCGGGGCACCTTCTGACAAGTGGGTCGGGTTACTGATGCATAACCGTCATCAATCCATACTACTGACACATCGTTATTCTATCCACATTCTATGTTTGTCTCATCACATAGCGTGTGTTTCTCACTATTTCTAACGGTACTTTACATGGCATTGCCCGATTCCATACATTCAGAGGCTGACATTTATGAGACATGTCTGGTTGTCGTGGAGGACGCATCCTTAACCTTCCCTGCTTGAGTGGATCACACACGCACTTGCATTTCCTAATTGTGGGTTGCGCGCAGGCGCTATGCATATCCGTATTCTGTTTACATATGTTTACTGGGTCTGTGTGGTTACGTGGTCTGTGTTAGTTGTGACTATTCCGGTAACATATCTCTGATCCGGTTGACGGACGTGTGCAGAACGCACTTACACCTTTATACATGTAACAGTCTTTGCAGCATGGACGCATTACGTACACGTTCACATTTATATGTTCTATAGTCGTAATTCAAACGGGACTGCATTCACGTTTGCCGGTTACTGTGACCACTACACGTTAGCTGTTCGGTCTCATTCATATGCATACCCATGGTACTTAGCTACATTTACATATACCCCCGCACTCACGCACGTCACAGGCATCCATTCTCCTGCTGGGAAAGGTGCGGTACTACATGCTAAACATTCCTTATTCCCTCCCGCTCATGGCCCAGGATGCATATGTCGTGACCGCAGGGATGTTCAGATCACAGGGGCTTATATCCCCTACGCATACAGACCTTCAATTGTCAGGGTGTTCCTGTGGTGCTTTGGGTTTGGTCTTGTCCGCCCATTGTACGGAACTGCCCTGACCGTGTACGAATGTTAGATGAGTCACATGGGCACGGTTTGTCCGTGTCTATGATACCATGCCCTCCCCATTATTCCTAACCATGTGCGCTGCTTGGCCGGCGTACCCGTTGTAGATCTTGTTATAGTAATTGCACACGGTCTGGTCAAACGGACCTATTTCCATTACTAACCCTCGGTATTTATAACCTGTCTCACTGTATTACATGGGTTTAACATTGCGTGACGGCTTTCACTGAGCCACGGACATGTCCGTTGCTTAGTTTGGGCCAGTCCCGCTCTGCTACACACATTTACCATGGCGGAACAGGTTGAACAGCTCAGCAACGGGGACATCGGGCTCTCCGTGGCTGTTTAGTATTGAATCGCTATGTTGACTATGTTTCACAGAGCGAGACAGTGTCGACATTGGTAACGGACATCTCGCACAGTATGTCCGCACCGACGCGGGTGCCGTATGTCTGCGTTTGGGTGGCGGACAGGCATTATGCTGTGCCATTATGTCCGGGAATATATGGTTTCTGTCCATAGATGATATGGCATACTAGCATTGACCCGCGTCTGGGTGTGGGTACTGCTGTATTTACCCACGGCAAGGGTGGCCTTAGGTCACGTGGTGCCCTAGGCAGAAGTACTCCATGATGCCACCGCCACATCACCCGCTAACCCCGTCCTGGTCTACCTACACAAAATAAAGGCTTGTAAGGTGCGGTAGGCGGCGCCCTAGGAGGCTGCCTAGTTGCCCTATGCATAAGGCCGCATATGTGTGTGGTCCCTCGGTCGGACTCGAGCGCACCACCTCTGCCGTGAGTATATCTAGCATTACCCACATCCAGGCGTGGTTTATTGCTATGATGTTCCACACCTGTGTTTGGACAACCTACAATAGCTTCTGCTATTGACATGCAATGCTGTGTGTGGTGCCGGTTACCATACATATACCTTTCTCAAAAGCCGAATTTACACTTCTGAACACTACAGTGGTCTCCTTTGAGGCTCCTGAGCCAGTGGTAAACATTACTCAAACCGCTGAATTATGTACATATGCCTTCCACCAGCACCTACAGGACTGCATGAGTCAGGCAATCCCATACAAAACTGAGACTCTTTGTACCAAAGCCAAGCATCCAGTCTGGTGGACCCCAGCCATGAACAAGCTGCAGAACGACTGGAGGTAGCTACTACAAGATCGAGTGGAATACTTGTAAGGTAAGACACCCTTGCTCATTGTATGTGAAAACCTACAGGCTGTCAGGAAATCATCCAGGGGAAATTCAACAGAGGAATCAACAAGAACTCGACAGACAATCATAAGGCCTTCTTTAGCTATGTTGAACACCTGGGAGGACACTCCCAGATATGCTCACACTGGGTTCAGAATGATGTGAGGATGACTGAACCTACACACATTGCCAACATAATGGACGACAGGTTCGGTGCTAACTTCTCACCCCCCCCCTCAACCTCACATGGAGAGATATCTATACCAGAGGATTGTAGATCCTGGAACTTCTGTGACACACAGGTGTGAAATGCTCTCTCCAAGGCAGTCAACACAGCATCCATGGGACCAGATGGTGTCCCAGCTGTGTACTCCATGAACCCATTGGGGAATTAAACCCAGTGTTAGGACAGCTGTTGAACCATAGCCTCACCTCAGGATACGTACCCAAGTAGTGGCACAAGGCAACTGTAGTCCCACTTCACAAGGATGGTGCATTCACTGACCCTGGTAATTACCATCCCATTAGCTTGACAAGCCTTATCTGCAAAGCCATGGAGAAGGATCATGATGGAAGTCATACATAATGACATAGAGGACTTGCATACTTTGGATGCAACCCAGTTTAGCTTGGTCAACTACGGATCATGCCTTTTAAACGTGTCTGACTTGTTAGGATCGGTCACCAAGGCCATTGATGAGGGCAAAGCAGCCCATACAGCCTACCTAGACCTAGCAAAGGCCTTCAACACAATACCACCCTTAGGTATCATTGATAAACCCGTCTGCTTGAATGTAAATACCTACTTCACCAGAGGGGTTGCAAACTGGCTAAGTGACAGAACCCACACGGTCATAGTTGCTGGCGCCATGTCATACTCACAGCCAGTCACAGGTGTTGTCCCACGGGACTCAGTCCTGGGTCCACTATTTTTCCGCATCTACATTTCAAAAGTACAAGCAAACACAGGGGGGTTATGGCTGACAATATTTGCAGATGACTGCAAACCGGGTGCCATGGTCGGACACACATCTGACACAGATATCCTTCAGAAGGGCCTCACAGCTATGGATAACTGGTGCCAGAGACATGGCCTACAGCTAAATGCCGGGAAATGCATAGTCATACCGCCGGAAGAACGAGGTTACCCTTAGCTACCATATAGGTGGCAATCCACTGAGCACAGACGGAGCTACCAGGGATCTGGGGACCCGTGTTGTCGGTAACCGTTTGTTCGACACACACATTGCTAACGTAGTTAGATAGACCTTCTACATTGGCCACCTGATCATGAAGGCATTCACATCTACATCAGGGAGGTCATTGTCCCCTTGTACTCATCACTCATTACACCTATGATTGAGTACAATGCCCGTTCAGACTGTCTGTGACCCGACACCTGCAGCAGCTGGAAAGACCCGACAGTTCATCCACAAACGGATGCAGGGTCTCAGGAATATGTGTTATGCTGACCAACTGAAAGGGTTCCATCCCTATATCGTCGCATACCACTTGCCCAGAGGTGACCTGTGCCTGGCATCCAAGGCCAGGTCGAACCCAGATTTGATGACTATGCTTCACCTAAAGAATCTAGATCCCTCAGAATCACAAGGGCAGGTGACGTACACCTTGGCACTGTCATTAATAGAACGTGCTGGTGGGACACATTCATCACCCAGACACTCACTATGCTGTGGAACAACATCCCAGTACATGTGAGACAGAGCACCTGGCTGGCCTTGTTTTAGTATTTTGACAAGGATGTCTGAATTGCTTTATTCAACTAACCTTGTAAATGAATATTTACTTTGCCACATTTTTAATCTTTACATTCCATTGATATATTTTACATTAGTCATAATCATAGTGTTTATCTCTATATATTAGGGTTCATTTATATTACTAGGTGTCTGTACTTCTATTAATATATTGGCACAATCCTAGACCATATATATGTAGCGTATACACCCAGACACTTGGAAAACATTATGTTGGGTCTTCTTTCATATTAATACATATAGTATTATTTTCGCGGAAGAATGTACATGTTGAAGCAATGTCTGCTTTACTCACTGTGTGCAATCTGTAACCCGAGTAGACATTTTAGCTTGTTCGACTTTAAGGCATTTAATTAATACTTAGAACATCTTATTTACTGCCCAATTAAGGGTGTTAAATGTAGTGAATTGAACTGCATTGTATGTATTCTGAAGAAGTCTGCTTATGAAGCAGACGGAAAGCGCTGCAATAAACTATGGTGACTGCATTTAATTCCTGGTGGGCTCTGAGTGGTCACCGGCCATTTCTACAGTACCTCATTTTTGCTTTGGACTTTCTCATCTGGGTCTCTGTGTTATTTGTATGGGGAATGTCAAGTGTAGTCCCTATGTGTATTACCTGTGTAATGCCTTACTGCGGCAGTGTAATTCCACCGGGTTTGCAGTTGGGGGTGCATTCTTGTTCATACGCGTGTCCATCCATGTGAATTGCCTACTGGACACTGGTATAGGGCTGTACACATTTCACGCCTGCATTTAGCATTCTCCGGTGGATGCTTTGCATTATTAGTAGGGAGTAAGGCAGGTACTGCACCCACATCCCTCACCAGGCGGGACAACGGATTATCAGCCAGACAACACAGAGCCCCATTTCTGCATACCCAAAATCCCATGGCTGCAACCCTCGACAGTACCCAAAACACATCCTCCATGCGTGCGGGACTGGGATGTGGACGCACATGTATGGACACGTCGATCTGGGTATTTCTGTTCATATGACCTGCATTTCATGGACTCTTGTCAGCAACCTTAAACACGCTGGTGGTGCATATGTCTAACTGTGCCGTAGTCACGGCTATATCACCGTCTGTTGTTCGGACACGGCTGGAGTGTGTTCTGTGAGAATGTATTTTTGGGTCCTTCAATGGACACCAATGTGCATATGTCAAGTTAGATGTTGCTGGACTATGTCCAACTGGCCAGTGCTTTTCACTGCTGCTGTATGTTCCCCAATCGCGGATGTCTGTTTGACTACCCATTCCATGTGGTGCTACGTAACCAGGTGATTTAGTACTGTGAACAACTGTTATACATCCAAAGATGCTGGTTAGCAACTGCTTCAAAGAAACCTCAGACATCCCAATAGGACATATCCGTCACTGTATTTTCAACATAACACCACCGGAACATGTTGGTCACCTATGTATTCATTTAACCATGTTGTCTTCATAGGTGGGAATGCCATAGTTTACATATCCTACTTGACGTTGTGGGTGTGCCATTAGTATGTGTTCCACAGGTCGCACATCTGTTCCGCTGTATGTTAGCGGGTGCTCCTCATTCTGTTGCTGGCAGATTGAGTGCTGTGTACGCCGGTGTTGGCACGGCAGTCCAACTTTGTATGTGGAATGTCAACTGTACTCCCTATGTATATTTCCTGTGTTATGCCTTACCGCGGCTGTGTAATTTCCCCGGGTTTGCAGTTGTGGGTGCCATCTTGGCCGTACGCTTGTCCATCCATGAGAATTGCCTACTGGACACTAGTATAGGGCTGTACACATTTCACACCTGCATTTAGCATTCTCCAGTGGATGGTTTGCATTATTAGTGGAGCGTAAGGCAGGTGCTACGCAGACATCCCTCCCACGGGGCGGGACAAAGGAATACCTGCGAAACAACACCAAGCCCAGTTTCTACATACCTAGGATCCCTTGACTGCAACAATCGACAGTACCCATTACACATCCTTCATGTTTGCGGGACTGTGATGTGGACGCACTTCTATGGACCCGGTACCCTGGGTATTTCTGTGCATATGTGCTGCATTTCATGGACAGCTATCATCAACATTAAACACGCTTGCGGTGCATATGTGTAGGTGTGACGTGGTCACGACAATGAGTTCACGTAGGTGATGATGGAAGCGGGCACACCTTCCTTTAGTAAATTTTTGGGTCCTACAATGGACACCACTGTGCATATGTAAATTGTAGAGCTTGTCGGACTGTGTCCTTGTGGCCAGTGTGTTTGACTGATGCTGTGTGTTTAACAATCGCGGATGTCTGCTTGACTACCCATTCTACGTGGTGCTACGTAACCAGGTGGTTTAGTACTGTGAACAAATGTTATACATCCAAAGATGCTGGTTAGCAACTGCTTCAAATAAACCTCAGACATCCCAATAGGACACATCCGTCAGTGTATTTTCAACATAACACCACCGGAACATGTTGATTACCTATGTATTCATTTAACCATGTTGTCTTCATAGGTGGGAACGCCATAGTTTACATATCCTACTTGACGTTGTGGGTGTGCCATTAGTATGTGTTCCACAGGTCGCACATCTGTTCCGCTGTATGGTGGCGGGTGCTCCTCATTCTGTTGCTGGCAGATTGAGTGCTGTGTATGCCGGTGTTGTACGGCGGTCCAACTTTGTATGTGGAATGTCAACTGTACTCCCTGTGTATATTTCCTGTGTTATGCCTTACCGCGGCTGTGTAATTTCCCCGGGTTTGCAGTTGTGGGTGCCATCTTGGCCGTACGCTTGTCCATCCATGAGAATTGCCTACTGGACACTAGTATAGGGCTGTAAACATTTCACACCTGCATTTAGCATTCTCCGGTGGATGGTTTGCATTATTAGTGGAGAGTAAGGCAGGTGCTACGCACACATCCCTCCCACGGGGCGGGACAAAGGATTACCTGCAAAACAACACCGAACCCAGTTTCTACATACCCAGGATCCCTTGACTGCAACAGTGGACAGTACCCATTACACATCCTTCATGTGTGCGGGACTGTGATGTGGACGCACTTCTATGGACCCCGTACCCTGGGTATTTCTGTGCATATGTGCTGCATTTCATCAACATTGAAGACGCTTGCGTTGCATATGTGTAGGTGTGACGTGGTCATGACAATGAGTTCACGTGGGTGATGACGGAAGCTGGCAGGCATTCCATGAAGTAGAATTTTTGGGTCCTACAATGGACACCACTGTGCATATGTGAAGTGTAGAGCTTGTCGGACTGTGTCCTTGTGGCCAGTGGGTTTGACTGATGCTGTGTGTTCAACAATCGCGGATGTCTGCTTGACTACCCATACTGTGTAGTGCTACAGGAACCATGTTTTCCAAGACCAGAACCCAATGGTGTACATCCACTGTTGCAGGATAACAACCGCTTTAATTAATCCCCAGAGGGCATGGTTGGGAGGTATCGCCACTTTATTGTCGGAACAACACCTCCAGACTAGGTACATCACGGGAACTTTAGCCCGGTCTTACCGGCCATTTACAATTGTAATTAGCAGACACGTGTCAATACATGTATAATAATACATATTGTCATGCCGAAGGTAATCTATGTTATTTGGACAACGGCTTCGGCTATTGGCATCCGTTGCTGTGAGTGTTGCCGGTTACCATACACATTGCTTGCTCAGAGGCAGACTTCCCAATTCTGCACACTACTGTGGTCTCCTTTAAGGACCCTGAGCCAGTGGTCGACAGTACTGCAGCCACTGCATCACTCACATATGCCGTCTACCAGTACCTACAGGACTGCATGGGCATTCCCTTACCCAACTGTGGTTCATTGTACCAATGCCAAGCATCCAGTGTGGTGTACCCCAGCCATACACAGGCTGTACAACAAGAGCAGGTGGCTACTACAAGGCGGAGCAGACACCTTGTGAGGTATGACACCCTTGGTCATCATATGTGTAGAGCTACACGCTGTCATGACATGGTCCAGGGCACGTTCCACAGATATACCTACATGGACCTGGCTGACAATCATACCACCTTCATTTGCTATGCTCGACACCTGGGAGGTCACTCCCACATATGCTCTGACTGGGTTCCACGAAGATGTGGAGTTTACTCAACATACACACATTGCCAAAATACGGCCTGACAAGTTCGGTGAGGACATCTCCACACCCTCCCCCCCACATGAGGAGATGTCTGTACCAGCGGTTTGTGGTCCCCAAATGTTCTGTGACACACGAGTGGGACATGCTCTCTCAGGGTAGTGGACATAGCATCCATGAGACCAGCTGGTGACCCGACTGTGTACTCCACTATCTCATTGAGGAATTAGACCCACAGTTAGGACAGCTATTTCTTTGTAGCCTCACCTCAGGTAACGTACCCAGGTTGTGTCGCACGGCAACTGTAGTCCCGCATCACAGGGCCAATGCCTCCTCTGATCCTGGTTATTACTGTCCCATTACCATGAGGAGACCTATCTGCAAAGACATGGGGAGGGATCATACTGCGGCTCGTAGATGAAGGCATAGGGGACATGCATACTTTGCATCCAACACGGTTTGGCTTGTTCAGGGGCGGTTCATGCCTTTCAAGCATGGTTGACATTTCGGGACAGTCACGAGGCCATTGATGGGGTCTTGCAGTGCATACAGCCTACCTCGACCTGGCAAAGGCCTTCAACACATTACCCCCCTCAGGTATCGTTGATAAACCCATTGGCTGGGATGTGAACACGTACATCACAGGATGTGTTGTAAACTGTCTATGTAACACAACCCACACGGTCATAGTTGCTGGCAGCATGTCAGACCTACTGCCTGTCGCAAGCGGTGTCCCATGGGGCCCTTCCCTGGGTCCACTCCTGTCATACATCTACATTTCCACAGTACAGGCACACACAGGGGTGTTATGGGCAACATTGTTTGTAGATGACTGTGACACAGGTGCCATAGTGGGACGGACATCTGACACAGTTATCCTTCAAAGGGGCCTCCCAGATATGCATATCTGCTGTCAGGGACATGTCCCACAGCTAAATGCTAAGTAATGCAACATCATACCTGTCGAGGAGTACTAGGTCACCCCTGTCCAGCATATAGGTGGCTGTCCACTCAGCGCAGGGGTTTTTACCAGGGATCAGGGGACAGAGTTTGTCGGTCACCATTCCTTCAACGCACACGTTGCTATCGTGGTTGTGGGACTTCTACATAGCCCACCTGTTTGTGCAGGCATTCACATCTACATCAGGGTAGGTCATGATCTCCTTGTACCCATTACGTGTTACACCTATGATTTACTACATTGCCCCATTCGGAGGGTATCTGACCCAACACCTACAGCAGCTGGGAAGGCCTCATAGGTTAATTGTCATACAGATGCAGGGTGACATGGATTTGTGTAATGCTGACCACTTGTAGGACCCCTGCCCCATTCAGTCACATACCTGTTGTTTAGTGTTGACCTGTGCCTGACATACGAGGCCATGTCAACCCATATGTCATGTCTATGCTTCACCTACTGTATCTGTATCCCTCAGAACCACAAGGGCAGGTGACATGAACCTTGTCACGGTCATTAATGGGATGTGTTGGAGTGACACATAGGTCACCCGGACACTCACAATGTTGTGGATCTACATCGCAGTACATGTGAGACAGAGATCCTTCCTAGCCTTGTTCGGGGGTATGTTGTCCATTGGATGGGGAATTGCAGATATAGGCCGGGGATTACATCATTATCACTGCTTGACAAAGGTACAGCAATGTCATAAGTATTCTATCTCCGGCACAGAAGGTTGGCAAAGTAATCCTAACTATGGTGTAGGGTTATGGCTGAACCTGGGTCGATGGCCTTCCCTGTACCTATGGACGTATGAACCTATATTCATAGTTTGTCCCATTTACACTTTTCTATCCCCTATCCTCTTTCTCATGTGTATATTTCTGTGGCACATGATTGTCCTCTGTATTGCTTGCAGGTATGCTGTCTACAGTGCACATACGTCACAGTTGATGACAGTGTATCTGTGTCCCTAACACTGTGATACTGAGGACTACCACACATCCTTCACAACATTACATGCATATGTCCATTCTATTCTTCTTTGGCCTATGGGAGGGTGTTAAGGCAACAATTACACAAGTCCCTGTTTGTGCATGCTTGATGTTGGTGTTTGACCAGCCTCCACTGCAGTCGTGTGTTGGACGGTAGTGTTTCTGTGTGTTTGGCATGTGTTTTTATTGCCGGTACATCTGTGGGAGGTGTGGTTGGCACATGTTCCTCTTTGCAGGGACACACATCCTGGGGTTTGTGTCATGCATGTGCACTTGGCCCGTGCCATATGTCCTGTACTATTCCCACAGTCGTGTATGCCTTCATGCACTACTACTGCGTGTTACTGGCTGTTTGTATGTGGTACACATGGTGATTGTGGTGTTTGGCTTGACCTATTCCCATGCTAGAACATACACATCTGTCAATTACTTTGTTTAAATCACACTGTAACACTCATTCGTCTTTTCAAAATGACAGTCAATAACACAGGAAGCTCAGATTAACAACGTTTTACTACTGTGCACCAGGAGGAAAATAACTATGCAGTACAGGTTTAGAGTTTTGTTTTACTCTATACAGGTAACAGCTGTATAAGTATTGTGTTTGCAATCATCTTTTGCACACCTTAATGATGTGGTCAGTCACAGGGCATTTACATCGCTATAGCCCACAATATTGTATTCCTACAACAGTGCTAAGGTAATGATTATTAAATGTTTTCCCATGAGTATAGCACAGCCTTGCAAGCCACATAGTCAATTATAATGTCCTTTGGTAAATTATGCTCTGTCAATGTTCCATGACTGTTCAGATTCGGTCGTCACTTCCTTTCCTACTAGGTTCCTTTGTCTCTCTGGTGAGCAGCTGTACTCTGTCTTAGATAGAGCTCACAAGGCCATCCTCCTCAGTGGAAGGATGACAGATATACCTGTACATACATTTATTATTCTCTAACCCAGCGGATGACTAATGCTGAATGACATACACCTGCTGCACTGGTTACTGCCAGGGTCAGGGTTCAATCACACTGCAGCTACACTACAGGCTATTACATGCATGGTAAGCTCTACTGCCATATTGTAAAATAGAATTATATGCATTATACACTATTTGCTGCTAAACTAGCACGTCATATGTATGTTTAAATATATATTTTGCTAACATTCTCCCTCCTTTGATTGCTTCTATTCTATCCAGAAACATATACAACATTATTTCATTCTCTAGCCTCTTCCTCTCTGGAACGTTTAACTAGGCAAGTCATTTGTTGTACATTTCAGAGAGGATTTCATTTTGTATTAACAAATACCACTACAGGTCTTGATACATAGTCTCAGTTACAGATACGTCGACAGAGTCCCTGACTAATACTTACATGCAAAGTATCCTGCAACAGATGCTCCCAATATGAGCAGAACAACACAAATGGCAATCAAGATATTCAGTATGACTGAACCCCATCCACCAAATGGTTTGTGGAAATGGTTCATCAGTGGGTTTGGGCCTGGTTCCGCCATGGATGACACCTGCTGTATTACCTCTAGGTGGGCGTTGATATTGTTCATGTTATGGGTACTTAGACACAGCGGTCTTCTTTGATGAGCGCGCACGTACCAATTCTCTCTGCCAGGGTGCAGTCGTGCGCTATTACATTTTGTGACACAACAGTTCTCATTGCATCCAGTTCATCAGTCACAAGTTCAGAAGCGAAATGTCACATTGCTCATTCCTCCGACAGGTTTTGACAACTTCCTCTGTTCCCTGATTGATTCCACTACTCCACAAGCTGGGAGTGTTCCAGGCCAGGATATAACGCTGTCACTCGTCCATATGAGTCAATATTCCTTTATCTCTTGCAGAAGAATGGATTTTCAGAACAGCTTCCATTTCAGCCACTGGATTAGTGGGTTTCTCGACTGTGTTCCCAGTTCTTCGAGCTATATGTGTTATAGTTCGTTTCGTACCCAGAGGCAATTGTGCAGTATGTCATGTGCCTGGCGCCAGATAACCCAAAAACAACTGCGGACCAATTCTCAGGTAACCATTGATATGCTTTTTCCCACAAACAAAATAACAATATTCTACTTTACTACTGATGCGGGTTAACTCTGCATGTAACATTTTCCTGTCTATAACAGAGGACTGTTTATACAATTCAGGATGTTTCTGCACATCTTTCCACGTTGTTCTCATGAAGCTTCAATACAAATCATGGATGGTGCTACAACTACTACTGTGATCTTTGGCTGTTATATGACATTTGTAAGACACAGTTATGTTAAAAATACTCCCACCAACTTGAACTGTATCATGTTTATGAAAACAAACAATTCCTTTTTGTGTAACAGGTAAGTACAGTCCCACTTTGTCCTGTGATCTCACAGAACCTGTATCAAAGTGTAAATATTCACAAGTCTCAATCTATCCCCAAGGGGACAACGTACATCGGAAGTCCTCCATATGATGTAGGTATGGCAGTACAAACACAGCAATTTAAAATGTTCATAGTCTGTACATGCACACGCGTCATGCCTAGGTATGTGTTGCAGTTTGGATGCCACTCTGTGGCCAGTTCATCACGTATCACTATTTGTATCTGTGTAGTTATATGCAGGTAAGGTCCCAGCAAATGTAAAGTCAACACAAACATGGTTAATAGGTGTATGATCAGTAGGACAGTAAACCAAATGTCTTTGGGGTTGCTTTGTATTGTTATACAGTCTGGCCCGGGTGATTCAGTCTCTATGGTATATCAGCTACAAGATGTAAATCAGACTTGATATCCTTTACCGGTTTGAAAAACTGTGAGGTGAACCCAGGACAACCTCTCCGCAAACTTTACTGCAGTAGGCGTTGCCAACAGTACCTGGTACAGACCTTCACACGTTGGACTCGGAGATTATCTTATTTGGATAACAGTGAAATACACACAGGATACTGGAGTCAGCTATGCGTCCGGCTTCGCTTGCTCTTTATCTGTAACTGCAAAACAGTGTTATTGGTTAACAATCCTCTCATGTCACCTGCTAATGAGCCATCGACCTCCAGCTCTGCAGGCATGACAGCTTTCCACTCTGGCACATGATATGCCATTCCAAATACTACTTGAAGGGTCAAACACTTTACATTTGGAACTGTTGTCATGCTCAGCAATGCTAGAGGTAGACAGCAAATGCAACTCGTCTGGGTGTCACCCACCAACCTCCTCAACTTATTTCTCGGGATCCCATTGTACCGCGCCACCAGTCATGCTGACTGTGGGTTGTACATGCAATTTATATTCATGGAAATGCCAAATAATCCCCCAGGTTGCTGGATTGTCTGGTTCACACAATGTGTTCTATTGTCACTGTAGCTTGTGTACAGTATGCCAGATCTAGGGATACTTTATTTTACTGGGACCTTTGCCACTGCTGCTGCATCTGGATTCCTGGTTGGGAATGCTTCTACCCATTTTGATAATATATCTATAATCACTAAACAGTATTTCTTCCCTTCACATTTATTCAGCTGTATACACTCCAAACAAATGGTACGGAACGGTTATGGTGGTGTAGGTAAACCCACTCCATTCGGTTTAAATGCTCCCTGTGCATGATGTTTACTGCAAATATGACACGCTGCTCATGATGTTTGTATGTGGTTCCTAATTCCGTATGTTAGGGATATTCTGTTAACCAACTGTACCATCCCCCCTGTTGAGACATGGCTCTACCCATGGCTCAACACAGCCGCATATCTGAATACATTAGACGTTAATATTGGCTTTCTCACTGTGGATATGTACAGTCCGTCTTCAAGGATTGCTCCTCGTCATACCCACGTCTGCTTTTCTGCTTTCGTAGTTGGTGTTTGCATTGTTTGTAACATTTCTACATCTAGAATGTCTGAGGATTGTCATTCCTCATTCAAAAAGACACTTTCCAACTGTGAGGCTGCTTGTTTTGCAGCTGCATCAGCTCGTGCCTTACCTTTCCTACTGTTATCCTGTTGCTTTGTATGAGCTGCACATTTACATTTAGCTACTTTAGTGGGTAACTGACTGGAATCTGATGCATTCAAGATCAATTGCGCATGATTGATCGGTTTACCGGTGGATGTTATCATTCCCCTATTCTTCCACTGCTGCTCATAAACATGCACTGTACAGACAACATACTGACTATCGGTATAAATGTCCACACATCAGTTTTTCTAGAGTACAAGCGCGTGTTAAAGCTATCGATTCTGCTGCTTGAGCAGACACCTTATGCTGCAGGGGTTGGGCTTCTACAATCTCATTATCAATAACTACTGCATAACCTACTTGATTCTTTCCTGTAGGACTCTTTCTACATGATCCGTACACATAAACTGTCACCTCTGCATCATCTAAGAGTATATCGGTGATATCCTGTCTGTGTGGAGTTATTTCCTCCATTTCATATAGGCAACTGTGTGGTGTGCCATACACAGGTGTCGGACGTGACGTTGATAGGTTTAATGTTGTACAACGTTCAATCACCATATGAGATTGACTCAGGGGTATGGTCAAACAAGACAGATGTCTAGCATGGGTCAGGAATGCTATTTTCTCTTGCAGCAGAATGATCGCAACTGCATGAGACACTCACAGTGAGAGGGTGGAATAATAACATTAAGGCTGGGGCCTGTACTGCCATGGGTGCTGCAACAACTGCCTGTACACAATGTGGCACTGACCATGCCACAGTGTCCAACTGCGATGAGTAGTAAGCTATGGGGCGTTGTTTACTTCCATGCTGTTGCATCAAGACTGACGTCATATATCCCTGCTTACATTCTACAGTCTGACAACATCTGTCATGATTATTCGGGAGACCTAATACAGATGTTGAAGCTATCAATCGTTTTAGTCTGCAGAAAGCTGTTTCTGCTACTGGAATCCAGTGTAGTATATGTTGTGCTGCCATAGGTGTATTAAAGATTGAAGCAGACAATAGAGCAGATTCCAAAGCATTGTTTGGTAACCAGCTTTGACAAATGTTAGTCGGCCCAGGAAGGACATCATTCCCTTCTTGGTAGTTGGCTTGGGTGCTTGTGAAATTGCTGCCTTCCTATCGTCATGTAATGTTCTACCCTCCTTGGATACCACATATCCCGGGTACTTGACCTGTATTCTCTGTAGTTGCAATTTATGCTTGCTTAATTTATGTCCCTGTTCTGCTGAATATTTCAATAATGCTATTGTATCTTCCCTACATTGCTGCTGGGTAGGGGCCGCAAGCAAAATATCATCCACATAAAGCAGAACTTCACTGGCCCTGGGTGGAGTAAACACCGGAATGTTGCTAGCCATCTCCTGTGCGAATATCGTTGTACTTTCACAGTATCCCTGCGATAGCCGGGTATGGCTGTATCTGTTACCCTGAATGTACATGCAAAACAATACGGACTATCTGGATGTATAGGTATTGAGAGGGTAGCATAGCTTATATGTACCACGGTAAGATACTTTTGTGGTGGGATCATAGCATTCAATATAGTGTGTGTGTCTGGCACCATCGGTACCCTAGGTATTATTACATGATTTACAGCTTGTAAATCCTGTACCATCCGCCATTTCCCCTTTGCTTTTCTATCAGAAGATACAGGGGTATTGCATGGTGAATAGTGATTACTTTGTAGATGGGGAATTCCCTCTGTGACTTTACAGATATCTTCTGATGTCCACGGTCTATACACTAAGGGAGTTGGGTCCTGGCCTTCCTGTCCTGCATGAGGGTTCGGTACTTCAATTAATTGACAGATATCCTCACTCTGTTCTAGTGACTGTCTTCTTACTTGAGTGTCCCTAGGTATGTTACGAGTTCGGGATGTGGTTTCAATAGCTTCTCTTACATTTGGTCGTTGTGATACCTCTGTTGCCACAGGATAACGTGGGGGGGACTAGCCTGCCCTCCCACTTCATATCCTGGATGTGGTATCGGAGGAGGTAAGGGGGTGGGGGGGGCTGTCGCTACTACTGTATATTATCTTCTTTGTGTACGTATGATGCTTTCGCATTTCTAGTGTTCTGTTCCCTTCGGTTCACTACCTCAATCCACCTATGTGCTTGACGGATACCCAATTGTCGCTGTTTTTCCGCCTGCACATCTTAGGGTTGCCACCTTTTCAAATGCACAAGGTGGGACATTAGTGTTAGGAACGTGTAATTTGGCAGGGCAAAACATACCCACGGCCAGTACAAAGGACAGCAATTCACTTTTTGCCAGGAGAGCAACCTATTCTTGTAGCATTTGAGTTGCTTATTCTGTTTATTATGATATTTTGGTGTTTCAGATACGAAATTACTGTTTTATGCTACCATTTAAGAAGATATATGAGAAATCTTTGTCCTAAGATATCAGGACATTTGCCATTTGTTCAGTTTGTTTGCAGGACACAACTGGCCAAAGAGGACTGTCCCTCACAAAGTGGAACAGGTGGTTACCCTAGAACATCTGCATCACATTTTCAGTGATTCCAATGTTTCAGTAACGATATTTTGTCTAATATACCATCAATGTCATATTTATTACCCCATTTTGCAGAATATCTCACATTATGTGCCCTCTGCAATTGCATATACTCCACGTCACCCGTCAAACGCGGATCACATGATCTGTTTGTGCACTAATCTCCCATATGCTCTACACGACTGTTACGTAACCCTTCTCTCGCACGTGGTATCTCCTTCCCTGTATCCACTGTAGTGTCTACAATGACTATTTACTCTACTCTGTGTTCCCCTGATCTATGTCCAGATTTAAAACTACTTGGATTGGTCTTCGACCTGCTATCACAACTGTTAACAGAAACACAATGTAGTCTGGTCCCTGATCTACAATAGAGACAAAGAGGCAAACCCTCCTTACCTGAGCCTCCTGTTTATGACTGCCGCGTTTTCTTCTTGGGATCCAGTTTTCCGCTTTTCAGCCACAGATCAGACAGTGGACAGCCTCTTTACACACAACAATTCAGTCGGAGGTCTTTTCACTCCAGAAGAACAATTTAGGCAAATTCTCCTGCGCAGATGTCTAACCACCCATGCACTCTGACCTGTAGCTTACCAAGGGAATTCCGGCTAAGAAAGACCACAATCTCAAATAAGTTGTTGAAACCAGACTGTAGTAATCAGTAGGCTTTTCTAAGTGACAGTCAATAACACAGGAAGCTCGGGTTCACAACGTTTTAGTAGTGTACACAGGTAGGCAAACTAATATACAGTCCAAGTATGAGAGTTTTGTTTGACTCTATACAGTAAGCAATTTCTTTATATAGTGTTTACAATCAGCTTTTGCCCACCTTACTGACGTGGTCGGTCACAGGGCATTTCCATCACTATGGTCCGCAATGTTCTATACGTACGTGGGTGCTGCGGTCATGCTTTTAAAATGTTTTCCCATGAGAATAACACAGCCTTGCAAGGCACCTGGTCAATTACAGTGTCCTTCTCTGATTGTAGGTGTTTCAAGGACCCTGGACTGTTCCGATACAATAGTCAGTTAATTTCTTAATACGTTCCTTTGTCTCTCTGGTAAGGAGTTGTCCTCTATCTTCGATAGAGCTCACAAAACCATCCTCCTCAGGAAGGGAGGATGTTATGCATGTACATACATTTAATTTTCTGTAACCCAGCAGATAATTAATGCTGAGAGACATAAGCCTGCTGTACTGGTTACTGCCAGGCTCAGAGTTCGATCACACTGCAGCTAAGCTTCACCAATTACATGCATGATCATTTCTACTGCCATATTGTGCGGTACAATTCAATGCATTATATAGTATTTTGCTTCTAAACTGGCACTTCATATGTGTTTCTATATATATTTTCTAACAACATCCATCCGGCCATATGCATGTTGGTCCGGCCTTTACCTTGACCGTGTGTATTTGGCCGTCCGGCAGCGCTACTCTCCACATGTGATGTCCCACCTTCCCTTCTGTGCCTGTGGCACCCTGTTAGGACGTCCTGTTTGGTAGGCACATGTTCCGCTATATGTGTTTGACTTCTCTGCATAGCTAATCATCGATGCGGTGGTTCAACAACCTGACTTGTCCACATGTGTACAGTTATGTGCACCGTGGCATGTGCAAACCTATATGGTTTGGACGGGTACATACCACATGCGGGATGTACACATTCTGCAGACACATTCACATGCAGCCATTTCCATATCTGTACCTGAGGTGGGTTGGTGACATGTGGGGTACATATTTGCCCGCGTGGCACTGCCTAACACAGTACTTCTTACCACATTTCAGTTATGCCCATTGTGTGTAGGTGTGTAGCTGCACAAGGATGCTAGCTGGTTTGGGTGCACAGGCGTACATGGGTGGGACTTACATGCTACAATGGGGCTATTGTGTATTACAACTGCATGCATGGGTTCTGCTTCTGGATATTACACTTAGACATACACCGTCCTGTGTATCAAAACACGTTGCTGGGTGTGTGACATGTTGCTATGCACATGTTTGCCTGTGTTTAAGGTATCTTGGTTCCTTCCTGTTGTTATGTCGACACAGCTACCCGGCTGTGTACTCTCACTACTGCTTGTGACCATTATGGTTGACACCTTTTCCAATGCCCATAGTGGGACATCTTTTGTGGAAACATCGGATTTTGCAGGACAACACATACCCACAGCAAGTGGAGTTGACAGAACTTCACTTGTTTGCCATAATATATGCTTATTCTGTTAGCATTTGGGTTCCTTATTCAGTTTCTTATGCCATGTATGTGTTTCATATACAAAATATATGTTTTATGCTACTATTACAGGTATATTGCGGAATATTTTTGGCAGGAAATCTCAGGTCATTTGCCATTCTTTCGAGTTTTGCCGGGACACAACTGTCCAATGAGGGACTGTCCATAACAAAGTGGGACAGCTGGTAACCCTGGTGACCATGCCCATGTCGCTACTGGGGTTGCCACCTTTTCCAGTGGCCAAGGTGGGACATTTTCGGGACTCACATCAGATTTTACAGGCCGACACATACCCACGGTCACTATATAGCATATAACTTCACTTGTTTGCCTAAATAAAAGCTTATTGTTGTAGCAGTTTGGTTGCTTATTCTGTTTCTTGTGACATTTAGGTATTTCAGTTACGGAAACAACTATTTCATGCAACCATTACATTAAATACGGGATATCATTATGTCCTACAATCTTAGCACATTTGCCGTTTTAATATTTTTTATCGGCACACAACTGCCCATGGAGGACTGCCCTCGCAAAGTGGGACAGGTGGTAACCTTAGTCGCTACTCCTATGTCGGTTAGCGGCGCTGACATGCTGCGGTACACCTTCTCTGGGTATGCCCGCTGGCGGTGCTGCGGGACAAACACGGTGTTACGCGCTATCCTTTGTTCCTTGGACGGGTACACTTAGGGCTTCGTGGGTTGTATTTGCATCTCCATTTTGTTGGGACGGGTACTATGTTGCATACTCGTGCGTTTCATTCTGCACGGGCCCTGGCTGCTGCCATTACTATTATGGGCGGACCGTGGCAGTCAGCACATTAGGTTGCTCATCGCCTGCCGGCTTGGCCGCCTCGGACGCATCCTACTTGGGCTCGCTCACGTACACTACGCGTGTCTGTGGTTGCAGCTCTCATTACTATGCATATGGCGCTACGCCGACTATTCACTGCACCGCCGGTGCAGGCCTTACACCGGCCTTGCGCCGAGCTTCATGAATCCCGGGGCATGTTTTTTATTGTACTTGTAACTTCTTTGTAGGATATGGGTACTTGCAGATCTAGTTTAAAATTTTCTAGTATTTTTTTATATTAGAATATTTTTCATCTAGATTTAATTGATATGTATATATTTGTTGGAAATGTTCCATATAGTAATTTCTATAGGCATCAAGAATATCACCTATATCTGAGACATTTTTTTTCTTTCTTTTCATGGAATTAGCTTTTGATTGTATTTTGATTCGTGTGGATAAATTATGTAGATATTTGGGAGAAGTGGCCAAGGTATTAATTTTTAGCTTTTCTAAAGCTAAACTAGTTTTATGTGTTAGAATTTTGTTGTATTTATTGTTTAATACTTCTACTTTCTTTTTCATCTCCAAATGATTTTGATTTTTTTCAGCTTTTACTGACAAAAGTTTGGATTGTAAATCTAATAATCCCAAATCCCATTCTCTGATTTTCTTTTATACCAAGTTAGGGTTTTACCATATATGTAAGCTTTTAATGAGTCCCATATCCTTATTTTATTTATCTCTGTGGGATAATTAATATCTAAGAACTGTATTTCAGATAATAACCAGGGCTTGAATGCTTTCATTTTAGTTATATATGCTGGAATTCTGGAGTTAAAGATTAATGGTTTGCACCCATTTTAAAGTTTTAGTATTGATGAATTGTGGTCTGAAAAGGGGCAGGAAGTGATTGAGAAATTAAAGATTTTAGAGTGTAAGTCAAAGGCAGCAAATATTTTATCTATTCTAGTTTGGGTACCAAATTTGTGATATTGATGGGAAAACAACAACAATTTATCTTCTTTAAATATGAAAGAATCTACAAGATGAAATCATTCTACCCACTTTTTAAAAGCTTTTGATACAGCGGATGCATGCAGCGGTCTTTTATTTGTAGTTTCAGAAATATCAAATATACAGTTAAAATCTCCTCCTAATATTAAGTTGCCCTTATAATCACTGGAAATTAAATCCAAGTGTTCTTTAACAGTTCCTGATCCAATGCCTGGGAACCAGTACAGATTGGCTAGGGTCTTTATTCTGTTATTATATTTAACTATTACTAATGCCATAAGGCCTTCTTTATCTTTATACTTATAAATGATTTCTGGGTCAATCACATTTGTTTTCCATAAAATTGTTACCCTGTTTGTCTTTGCTTTATAAATGGATTGTGCCAATATCATATATTCCTTAAGATTCCATTTGTAATTGCCATTTGTTCTGAAATTAGTTTCTTGAAGGAAGACAGTTTGTGTTATGTTCAGTTTTAAATATTTCAGTAGATTTGATCTATTGCTATTGGTATTTAAAAATAATAAAGTTAAATCCATCTTAGGTTATTTAGACTATGTATTTTTTGTTTTATTGTAACTATTAAACATTTTCCTCTGATAACTATAAAGTATATATTTGAGCTTTTAAAGGAAATTATCAGTTTTATACTTTGAGTGTTTACCAATAAAGTAATCTTTGGTCAGGCATACTAAAAATGTTTTTGTGAAATACATTTAAATTAATAAATGTTATCAAAACTAAGATCTGCACTAGCCATAGAATGAAAATTATTCCTAATCTGATGCATAAACCTAAGTCCATTAGATTATCACTCATACCTTGGCAATCCAGAACATCTGAGCTCCATAAATTGAATTATCATATGGAGAATATTTGTAATAGGAATAAGCAATATTTATATTATTTTGAACAGATATAGTACAATTGTAGATTAGACATAATTCTAATACAATATAAATGTCTACTTATTGTATAAGCAATTAATATTTACATGAAAGTTAGATGACAAGCAATTCAGTCATAGTAAAGTAGGATCTATCATATATAAAACCTCAGTAAAAGATTATAGCACACAGTTATTTAACATATTCACCCTTATTGATGAAGTCTTTCAACACTTATTACTTAATATAAATAGATGGTAATAATATTTATACCTAATGTTTATAATACAATGTATTTTACTGTCAGTATCCGAAGTTATATTTCTTTGTTTACCAGCATTTAAGTAATCACTTTGTTTGTTGCTAACTTACTTAAAGCATCAAGTTTGTTTTATGTAAACACTGATGCAAGTTAGTGCATTTTAATTATCAGTGCATCCCTCTTCCCCCCATTTCCTACTCATAAGGATTTCCATATCTGTCATTTCTTATTATAAAATGAGTGAAATTATAAGTTAAAAACAACAAATTCACTTATTGTGATTAATGATTACAAGTTCCCTTTCCATATTCATAAATTGCCATTTTATGGCATATACTGAAAGTTTTTAGATTTAAATGGCAACATTCTATTTTGTATAATCAGCGAAGGTTAAACTGAGTGATTATTGTCAATTTAATACTATTTGATCAGAATGTGATTGTTATATTCTGTGACATTCGTAGCTCAGACTTCTATTGTTTCCCTTAAACAACTTTGTCAGTTTGATGTCATGTATAAAACATTAGTTACCTTGGTAACAGCTTACGTATTATGTATGGTTGAAATGTGTTACAAAACCACAATTCAAGTTAAAGCAATTATATGACTTGTTATACACATTTACCTATACGAGAAAATCATCATGTTTCCCCTTGATGTTCAATATAGTGTATGTCATTTATGACAAGTTAAAATAGTAGTGTTATTATACTCAAGCCCATGTTATTAAACTGTCTATTGTCAATTTAATACTATTTGTTCAGAATATGATTGTTACATTCTGTGACATTTCAAGTTCAGGCTTCTATTGTTTCTCTTGAACAACTTTGTCAGTTTGTTTTCATGTATAAAACATTAGTTACCTTGGTAACCGCTTAAGTATTATATATGGTCAAGATGGGTTACAAAAACTACAATTCAAGTTAAAGCAATTGCATGACTTGTTATGCATATTTACTTATATAAAAAAATCATCATGATTCCCCTTGATGTTCAGTGTAGTGTATGTCATTTATGACAAGTTAAGACAGTAGTGTTATTATACACAAGCCCATGTTATTAAATCATGTCTTTAATATAGGTTCATAGGTTCATAGGTAGGTACTAAGCTATATGCCCAAAGGCATTTATAAGCCTAGACAGAATTGTGGCTTTCGCCACCCCCTTAGATTAGTTCCCTGTGCCTCTGTCCAGCAGAGCCATTGAAGTGATCTCTGGGGTAAACTTTCTATTTCCCATCCACTCGTCAAGGTTTCTCTTGAGGAGTGTTAGCGAGGAGCTCTCCCTAATGTAGATTGGAATCTTGTTCCAGAGCATGGGAAGTCTCTGGGACAGGAATCTATCCCTCCAGCGTATTCTATTTATTGTTCTGGTGAGGTTTAGATCCCTAGAGCATGTGGCTCGAGGGGATATGGTTTTCTTTAGGTGGAGCATGTCCATCAAATCTGGGTTGGACATGGCCTTGTATGTCAGGCAGAGATCACCTCTTTTTAGGTGGTATGCAACCGAGTACAGCTGGAGTTTCTTCAGTCGAGCTGCATAGGGCATCTGTTTGAGGCCAGTGATCCTCTTGGTGAGGTACTTCTGTGGTCTTTCCAGCTGTTGCAGGTGTCGTGTAAGGTACATCCCAAATGGGGCATTGTACTCTATGATGGGTCTGATGAGTGATGCTTAGAGGGGCACAATGACCTCTTTTGATCTGGATGCAAAGCCTTTTGTGATTAGGTGGGCCACATAGAAGGATTTTCTAACCACTGGCAATGTGATTATCAAAGGAGAGATTACTATCTACTTGGGTCCCCATATCCCTTATTAAGTCTTCTGTATTTAGGGGGCTACCATCTATATGGTAGTTTGTGGGTACATTATTTTTTCCAAAGGGGATGACTATGCACTTTTTGGCATTTAGCTTGAGGCCATGGTTTTGATACCAGGTATCCTTTTGGACCCTTTTGGAGGATGTCTGTGTCAACCGGAGAGTTAATTATAGCCCCTAGTTGGCAGTCATCTGCGAACTTGGTCAGCCATAGACCTCCTGTGCTTGCCTGTACCTCTGAGAAGTATATGCCGAACAGGAGAGGTCCTGGGACTGAGCCCTGGGGAATGTCACTTGTAACCGGTTTAGAGTCAGACCTAGCTCCCACAACTCTTACCATGTGGGTTCTGTCATGAGCCAGTTGGCAACCCATCTCATGATGTAGGGGTTTATGTTCAGGCTTGTGAGCTTGTCTATAATACCAGAATGGGGAATGGTGTTGAAGGCCTTTGCGAGGTCTAGGTAGGCTATGTGGACCACCTTTCTCTCATTTATATCCTTGGTAACTGTCTCAAAGAAGTCCACCAGGTTTGGGAGGCATGATCTGCCCTTAACAAAGATGAACTGGGTAGGGTCCAGTGTTTGGGCATTTCCAATGTCTCTGTTAATGAGATCCATGATGATGCACTCCATAGACTTGCAGACTAAGCTAGTCAAGCTTATAGGGCGATAGTTCCTGGGGTCTGTTGTGACTCCACCTTTGTGGAGCAGAATAACCATTGTTGTGCACCACTCTATGGGCATGTAGCCTGTGGAGAGGCTGAGCTTGAACAGTGTGTTTAGGTGAGGGGTTAGTTCATCTCTGAGCTCATGTAGGATGCAGCCTGGGACACCATCTGGTCCCATTGATGCTGTGTTTTTGGCTTTGGAGAGGGCTGTTTTAACCTGAGTGTCTGATTTCAGGGGCACTACATTCTTCTGGTATGGTTATGAGTTATTTTGGGGGTGAGAGGGGAGTGAAGTTTGCACTGAACCTGTCTGCCAGGATGTTAGTGATATTGGTCGGTTCAGTGCATTTTGTGTCATTCTGCACTAACTCCGAGCAGATCTGAGAATTGCCAGTTAGATTCTTGACATAGCTAAAGAATGCCTTGTGGTTATCTTTGGAGTTCTTGGCAATTTTTCTTTCGAAGCTAGCCTTGGCTGATTTTATGAGGGATCGTAGTTTCTTGCTGATACTGATTAGGGCTGTCTTACCTTCTTGGGATTTTATTCTTTTCTGTACTTGTTTCCTCCTTCTATTGTATAGCTTGTTTATGGCAGGGGTCCACCAGACTGGTTTCCTTTTATTGGAGGAGTCAGTCTTGGTTTTGCTTGGAATAGCATGATCCATGCATTCTTGTAAGTGCCCGTAGAGGGCATTAGTAAAGGATTTTGCAAGTTGGGCAGCATTATCCTTTAGCGTTGGGGCTTTGAAACTTTCCACCTCGGTCTTAAGTAATGTGAAGTTTGCTTTTGAAAAGTTTTTCACGGTGGTTTCTTTGACCAGGGGTTGGGGCGGAATGTGAATATCCAGAGTGATTAGTTTATGGTCAGATCTAACCAGTGAGGGGTTGACCTCTGGTGTGGAGCACCGGTCGCCCATGTTGGTGATGACCGCGTCCAATATGTTGTCACCTCTGGTGGGAGTGTTGACCAGTTGATCCAGGGTGTTTGAGTTTATAACTTCTAGGAAATGTTGGGCAAGGGAGTTAGTACTTGAGTAGTTCTCCCAGTTAATGTTTGGGTAATTGAAATCACCCAATATCAGGGTGTTTGGTAGGACCTTTATGTTACCCAGTGTTTCCAGAAATGTGGAATGGGGGTCTTGGGACATGGTGGGTGATCTGTAGAAAGCTATAATTTGAATTGCAGTTTTGCCCATTGTTAGTTGCACATGGATGATCTCTGAAGCATCGTGTTGTGCCACTAACTTGGAGGAGTGGGTATCCTTGATGAATATGGAGATGCCCCCACCTTTTTTATTTAGGTCTGGGTTTTGTGGCTGAAATGTATGGCATGAGTGCTAGCCTGGTAGTGCTGGGGTGCTCTCTGGAGCCTTAAACCAGGTTTCTGTTACTGCACATATATCGATTTTCTCCATACTGAGGAGTGTCTCAAGTGTGTGCATTTTGAGGTTTAGACTTCTGGCATTGAGTAGCATTACCCTCAGTTTTTTGTTACTTGTGCTATTTATGGGGGTGGGTTTGTCTTTTGAGCCTTGCCTAAAAAAGGCACTATCGCGGTGGCAAGAGCCTTGGCCAGTATTCAAAAGCCTAAGGGTGACAGGTGCAAGCCATCTCTAGTGAAGCAGTGTGGCTTGTCGAGCATGTCATCCCATATCCCATATCTAAATTCAGCAGACTGCCTCATCTTATATAAAGATTATATATTTTATGTCCAGATTTACTAAAATCCTACATTACATAAATATGTTGTGTATGTGTGTGTGTATGTGTGTGTGTGTGTGTGTGTGTGTGTGTGTCTGTGTGTTTTTTTTATTAAGAATCAACTTAATGAGCTAAATGAAGTGTTGGGAGACCATCAATATGTGTACATGTGGTTTAAAACAGCCCTTTTATTATATTTTTCTTTTTAAACCAAAACTCTCATTGCCGAGAATCATTTTGGAGGTTCCTCAGAGCCATTAAGCATTATCGTCACTCTGTCTCCATAACCATAGCAAGCTGGGAGCATCCGTTTCTGCACCTGAAGCAAAGTTTCACTTTACTGCAACTTCAAGCCTAAATTCCCTCCCTTTCAGTGAGGCAGCAGCCAGGAAAAAAAACAGAGAGTAAACAGATTTAAAAAAAAAAAAAAAAAAAAAAAAGCTCCCAAGAAGCTGCCAAAACAAGAGACAATACACTGCTCCAGCCCTCCCACCTCCCACCCAGCAGACACACAAACAAACCACTCTCCGCGAAAACATCACAACCCACAGCTCCATCCACCCCCCTCCACCAGACCCAGGCCAAAACAACAAACATCTCCCCCCAACACACAAGCACTCGCAAACCCCAACCACAAGCCACAACCCATAGCCTCCCAGAGATGAAAATGGCAACACACAACAGCTGCCAGACACAGCTCCGTCCACACACACCATTCCAGGCCCAATCAAACAGCCCTCAAAGTCATGATACCTGCCATAATTGATATTAATTATGTTTAGATAGAATAATAATAACATTTGTACTAGCTGCCAGACACAGCTGCATCCACGCACACCATATCAGGATTGATCAAACAGCATAGCTGTGATACTTGCCATAATTGATATTAACTATATTTAGACAGAATGATGACATTTGTATTAAGAGCTTGCTACTATTATTTAACCAGGATATATATGACATTTCTAAATCATACTTTAACTGAAGAAGGCATTAGTCTCTATGGCGACTTCTCCTTTTCCTCAAAACACTCTACTGTCACTGCCAGCATACACATTGTCAACTTGCTACACCCGAGTCTGAACTCTGACGAATGGCATCCCATTGAACCAATTAGCCAATCACTCAAATTATTAGAAGTACAATCAACAAAAAATTACCAAGACAAGCACTCACCAAGCCCAAGTAGGGGAATAGAAACTACTATGTTTGTATTATATGTTGCTTTGTTTGGCTTATATATAATGTAAATAGTAACCCATCTTGACCTACCTTTGTTTGTAAAGAATTATTGGACTCTTTGAAAATTCTGAATAAATCATTACTGTTTCCAAGTTGTTTAAGAATCCCTCCTTTTTTTTTTAATGAAAACAGATGACAAGTGATGTACCATATCAGTTGATACTTTGAGAAATGTAGTTGTAAGAATTATTTTTTGGGACAGCTATCTTGGAATTATTTTTTTGTTTCTTCTTTCTGGCGTCAGTCCAAGGATTTGATTCTTTTATTGTTTTAATAGTAGGAGCCATCCATTCCATTTCTTCTGGGATAGACACTATGATGTTGTTTTTGATGAATACAGTAGCTTCTTCTAAGTCATTAAAGGTTCTCATCTCATTGGCAAAAAGTATTTTTATCTTGGCTGGAAAGGCCATCTGTTCATTAATGTTGTTTTGTTTCAACAGTTTTATTATTGGCCAGACTTTTTTCCTTTGTTCTAGTATTCTGGAAGAATAATCATTGTCAAACCTTATCAGGCTTTGATTGTATTTTAAGGGTGATTTTCTCCAAGTAGATTTTAATATTAGTTCCTTGTCCAGAAATGAAATTAATTTTATAACTATGGATCTAGGTGGAGTATTTGTTGAGTTAGAAGCAGGTTTCCTCAGTGCTCTATACACTCTTTCAATCCCAAATGAAAGCCCCTTATTTCAAGTCTAAAAATTCAGGAATTCAGGTTGATAAGAATGAAATAATGTCTTCTCCTTCAGTGTTTTCAGGCAGACCAAAGTCCTTATGTTGTTTCTCCTTTCCCTGTTTTGTAGGTCATCTATTTTGTTAAGCAGCCGTGTATTCTGTTCAAGCATAAATTCTTTTTGGAATTCTTCCTCTTTTAGTCTCCCTTCAATGTCATTTAGAGAAGTCTCTATATTTCTTATGTTTGTATGGTGTTGCTGTAATAGTTCCTTTAGAGTATCAGTCTGTTTTTCTGAATTTAATTTGAGGTTTTCTAAGTTATTTTTAAAGCCATCCATCTTCAAAGATAGTTCCTGTAAGGTAGATGTCGTCAATTGCAATTCTTTTTTCAAAGCAGCATCTGGATTAGAATTCCTTGAGTTGTTCATATTCAGTGACTCAATATATCACCAAGTTACTTGACAGGAAAATTTTTGTATATCTCCACCAAAACTGATATTTATGCAGTTTACTAGTTTATCTATAGATTTCTGACATTTTAAACTTGAAAATAAAATGTTCCTACATTATACTAGTTTATGGAGCTCTCAAAATTCACTGCCCTCAGCCATCTAGGCTCCACCCCATCTTCATCTTTCTGAAGGAGGTACAGGCCTCCTTGAGATCGATTACATTTTACATTTCATTTTACATTTGTTGACCGGGCTAGTCTGGCTGGATACATGTCCATTTTCATGTATAGATCTGCAGTCATGGGACTGCATACATATCTGCTGATGTCACGAGATCCAAATATAGTGAAGGTTTTAAAATATGAGGAGAAGAAGTCTAAGATGACTTCCTACTTAGACTAGCATACGCTTACTGGTGTCAAGTGGGAATATAAATTAAAACAGAAGTAGACAAAAATTAGCCAGCAAGTGAATGTGCCAAAAATAAACAAACAACAAATAAAAGATAAACTGTAAGGAGATGGATCAGATGAAGAGGAAAGAAATGTGGAAAAAGGCAGAAATATTGTGGCAAGTATGGAGATTTCCTGGAGCAACCTAATGCCAATCCAAATTTGATGCAGAAATGGTTAAGAAGTGGTGAATTCAAACCAAAAGATGAAAGCTTAATAATGGAGTGCAGGATAGTCGACTACATACAGCTGGTTTAGAAAGTCCATTGAATATGTGGGATAAACAGAACTGGAAAAAGTAGCACATCTTGTTGCTGAGTATGATGCACTCATGGCAGTAGGTCTGTATGCTGAAAGGCATAAAAATGTGTCAATAATGTTACACTGGGGACTGTGCAAACATTACAATGCTGAAGTAGATGAGAAGCATTGGAAACATGAGCCACAATGCATTATAGAGAATAATGAAGTTGGGAACACCCGTTATCAACAGTTTAGAGAATAGATGCCAGAAAACTAGCTATAGTAGTTCATGAAAAGAAGACAAAAGTAGCATTGATCATTGTAATTGCTGCACCCAGTGATTACAGTGTCTTATGTACACAGAGACACAACGTCATAACATACCAGGATTTGCAGGCAGAAACTAGAGCAGTGAGGAAGAAGGATACCCAAACAGTTCCAATAGTAGTAGGAGCAATGGGTGTCAAAAAAGAATTGACAGTTATATTTAGACATGCTACTACCCGTGGTAGTGGTGCTGCGGTAGCGTTGTCACCTCAAAGCAAGACGTTGTCCCATTTGATTCTCAGCTAGAGCATCTTCTGTGTGGAGGCATACGTGAATGGGCATGCCTTCGTTGAAGGTTGTGCGTCAGGGCTGGTAACTTGGCATGTAAAAATCCACTACCAAACATTAGCGGACCGGAGTTCCGCTACGGTGACCCCTAACCAGGATAAGCCGAAAGACACAACAACATTTAGATATGCTACTGATATATATATATATATATATATATATATATATATATATATATATATATATATATATATATATATATATAAAACTCCTAATGAATTACAGAAGGAGTCAGTTATGGGGACATTGCAGGTGCTACGAAGAACACTTTTGGCTAACTTCAAAGAATGAAGCTATACTAATTTCATAAACTTCATAAACTTTGATCATGCTTTGACTTAGGAATGGGGTCCATTCCCGTCATGGTATTAGAAACCCAAAGACTTGGAGAAATTAAACCATGACAGAAAACTACTTCATGTGCTTGGTGTATAGATGGCATAGTCTCCTCCATATACAAGGTTTAAGCCAGTTGATATACAGAAATATTCAGAATCACTTATTTGGTGTTTTCTGAATTTGATAATTTTAATTTATTTTAGTGCGATATTCTATTTTAAAGTTTCCTTAAGGATTCAAAACAGACAAGCAACATTTTCCTGTGTCACTCCATCTTACAATACCAGTATCAATAACATATAAGGTATTTTACCCTGTTTTTAGCATTTCTTAAATTAACTCTTACAGAGCAGGTGATATTAATCCCATGTAGATAGATCTTTAGGATTAGAGGTGAGATTTCCTTGTTTCTCATGTGAGTGCTTCTGAGAATGATGTCTTTGGTGATTTTCATTTTATAAATTTACAACCCTTTCAGATCAAATTAAGGTTGGTTTGTTCCCATGTTTAGTCATCCTCTGATTTTACCTACTTTGAAGCAGTTATTAGTAACGATGTTACCTGGGAAAAGTTGAAGGAATTGATTCAAGGCCACATTAGTATTTGCTTATAGCCAGTGATTAGAAGACTGTAAAATGAATACTGTATGTGAAGCAGACAAAGGCCCACCTCCTATTTCAGAGTTATGCACACAATGGTGCTACAGAAATTCTATAATGCAGTGCTTAATGAAGACAGCTAGTGCACAGTACATTTGTATATGATGTACATAGCATGAATAACAGTACTGCTATAATTCAGAGACAGCTGTGTACCACATGTTTTTACATAGGATCCATGGTTACCTGTATACAATGTGTGTGGTAAAGGAGCAATATTATTCTGGTGAAGCCAAGGAACAAAATGTGCATGAAACAGTCTGCTAAGCATATAGGCTTGCCAGTAAGCAAGTTAGCTTAGCTGTAGCTTTCAAAGAGTCTACAAAATGGATAAAAAAATAATACCTAGCAGCAGTTTCTTAACACACATCTGAACCATGAGCAAACCCTTACTATTTGATTGCAACTGTTAGATTAGCTGACAGGATAGCAGTAGATCCTTCAGATACAGAGGACTGAGGAGTCGCAGAGAGCTCAAAAGGTCAGTAAGAGAATACTGACCTCACTGCCACTGGTAACTGGTTTAGCACCTACAAGAAAAAGGTAGTATGATAATAATTGGGTGATCCAGTAAACAGCATTATGTAGAACTGCAGAAACCAGTATTTGAGGAAACCAGTTCATGAGTGGTCAGAGAAATATTTGCAATGGCTCTGATGTTTGACACGGGCACTCTTTCAATAATAATAACAATAACTTTAACAGTATGTCATCCAGGACTTTTACTGCACCATACTTCCCACTTGCCTTGCAAACATAAGGAGATGCATAATTTGCATAACTGAGCTTCAGATAACTGTCATTTATTTAAATGAAGATGGAATCTAAGTAGTCTTCAGTTCTTTTTTTCTCACTGTCACCATGTATCCTATAAGGATAGGAGAACTGGTTTCTGGTCACTTTACTTTGCCTTGCACCACTTGACCATACTAGTGATCCCAGAATCTTCCTAAATTTAGGTTACCAGCAGCCTAAGAATGTGGGAAAGTGTTAATACTATATTAATAATAATAATGTTCATAATCAATAATCACTGTTCATCCATAGAAGATGCCGGATTTATCAATGAATGGCACACGTTTACTCCTGAGGGTAAAGCCCAAGGGGGCAAATTTCAAGAGGAGTGGACAAATTCTTACTATTGTTTTCACTCTGAATCGTTACCATAAGAAAAATACTAAACTTAACAAGTCAATTCCATTTTGCCATATCATTTTCAGTAGTCAGCTTTGTCCATAATTACTTCAAAAAAATTTACTGAAATCCTAGACATTCAGTTGTCTTAGATTGTGGATAACTCCCACAATTTAAAAAGATAAGGTATGGAAGATTTGCAGCATTATTAGCTTGCAATAAAAACTGTAAAGTAGTTATTAGAAAAGGCTGACTATTGAAATTTTTCAAACTGTAGCAATATACAGGAATAGATATTGCTGATTTAGGGGGTACTTCCTCTAACCACTGTTTATATGCATTCATATCAGATGAAACACTCAAAGTATGGCAAATTTCAGTTTTCTTTTCTATCCAATAATCACTAGCTTGCCAGGTCACTCAAATCCAAAAGTGAGCCTCACAGGTAACTAAGCTTTGTATTTTCCCAGAATATAAGACTGGTTCTTCCTTTTCCTACGTCTAGCTTCAAGACTCCAGAATATCTCACATGTTCAAACACATACAGAAGGGTAAAATGAAGCACTGTCTTCATTCACTTGTTTGCTGCCAACAGAGTGAGTGTACTGGTGTATTGGCTTTGTCAATTGCACTGCTAATGACTTAGATCAAATAATCTATTATATTTGGAAAGAGGCAACAATAATGGTGGTCCTAGGAAAGGCAAGGATAATTCAGATCAGCTTTTCAGTATTAAGAAAATAACATATAAAGCTGCCCCACTGGCACAAAGAGTTGAAGCCCTGGCTACTACACAGGATCAAAATTATTTATTTATTTTTTTTTATTTTACATTTGTTAACAGGGAGAGTCCGACTGGATAGAGGTCCATTTTCAGTGGAGGCCTGGGGAGAAAAGCTCCAGTTACATACATTATGAAACATATTAAGATTTAGAATACAGTTTCAACTCTAGACAGACTAGTATACAGAGTAAAATATGACAATACGAGACAGGACTTTACATAGCATTTACAAATATGAGCAAGCTTTACCTAGAATTACATTTTTATAGCTAGCAGACAAGTTGAAAGAGAATTTTGAGCTACTAAACATAGCTTCAAAGTACACATTACATTTGCTATAGTCATAATAGGACTGTTTCTAGGCTTAGAAAATGGCATTTTAATGAGGGACTGACAGATTTGCTATAGTTTGGGGTATTAGCCAGGGGTGAGGCAGGAACATAGTCTGTTATTCATGAAGTGAGTTTTGAGGAGTTTCTTAAATTGAGAGGTGGAATTATTGGTTAAGTGGATAGGAAGAGAGTTCCAGAGTTTTAAAATAGTGACTGTAGACAGATTTACCTGCCTCATTGTTAAATTTGGTGACCTTTAGGTGATTTAGAGTGCTAGATCTTAAGGTTCTGGTTGTAATGTGAGGATGAATTATGTGTTGAAGAGCAGGAATTTTGTCTAAGTGGTATAGCATTTTGTGTGCTAGTGAGAGTTGAGTTGTTTGAAGTAATTCTAACCAGTTTAGCTTGTTAAGAGACTCGCAATGATGTGTTCTATAGGAAGATTCTGAAGCAAATCTAGCTATTTTGTTATAGCAGGATTCAAGTTTGCTAAGATCAGTTTTACGAAGGTTAATAAGTACAGGAGAGGCATAGACAACTTTTTTTTATAGTTTGGGCAATGTGTAGATCAAATTTCAGGTGGTTATCTATTTCAATGCCTAGCAGTTTGGTGTGAGTGGTTGGGGTAATAGTAGTGTTGTTGCTGGAAGTGATAGAAAAATTGTCGGTGGGGAAAGGATCTATGAGAGCTGAAGAGGAGCAGTTTTGTTTTGGTTGGGTTAAGAATAAGCTGTTGGTTCATGAACCAATTTTCGGCAAGTGAGAAGGACTCGAGTTTGAGAGAGGAAGAGATCTAGTGTGGGGGCTGCACATATAGTGGTGTCATCTGCATATTGAACTATAGAGGCTTTTGGTGAGGCAGATGGGAGTGGACTGGTAAAAAGTGTGAAGAGTAAAGGGCCTAAGATGGAGCCCTGGGGGACCCCTAGGGAAAGAGGCAACAGGGAGGATATTTGGTTTTGCCATTTTACAGCCTGCTGCTTGCTAGATAGATAGTTCTGAAACCATGAAATAGGAGAAGTACTGAGGTTTAGGTTTGTGAGTGAGTGAAGAAGTTTTGGGTGGTTAACCATGTCAAATGCTTTAGATAAATCTAAGAATGTAGCAGAAATGAATAGACCATTATTTCTGTGAAGGTTTATGGTGTTAGTAAATGATGTAAGTGCAGTGGTGGTGCTGTGGAAGGGTCTAAAGCCATGTTGCTGCATAGATAGTAGTTTATTGTCTAGCAGATACTTCATCAGTTGTGTATGAATTACCCTCTCAAGGATTTTTGATAGGGGGGATAGTATACCTATAGGCCAATAGTTATTGAGTTCAAAGGAGTTGCCTCCTTTGTGCAGTGGTATAATGTGGGATATTTTCCATAAATGGGGTACTGTGCATTCTGAGAGGGATCTGTTGATAAGGATAGAAACAGGGTAGGCAATAACTTCTGCAGCTAGTTGTAGATATTCAGTGGGAAGGTTATCAGCAGCCTGGGTGGTGGGTTTGAGTTTTTGGAGAAGTTTTTGTATGGTCTTTGTTGAAACTGGGTGAAAGGTAAAGTGGGTGCTATCTTTTATTTCAGATGGTATAGTTATGTTTGTTTGTGTAGGGTGATTAGAGTTAATTTGGTTATTAGCTAGGGTTTGGATGGCTTCTGTAAAGTATTTCTTAAATTGGGTGGGGATGTTGTTGGGGTTGTTTCCTGTATTGGGTGAGGGGGTGGAAGTTTTACCTGGTTGTAAAACAGAGTTGATTGCTGCCCAGAAATAAATGTAAAAACCGGCACCACGATTCTCACAAATTTTATTAAACATAGCTAGTATCAAATATTTTCACCTTCAAGGGCTTCTTCAGGCAAATAGTTCAAATAAAAAACAAAACTCACTTAAATACTATGAATGAAATCATGTGACATTAATTGACATTTAAAACTACAGTATACTCAAAAACGTATACACATATATGAAAGAGCATATAATTAAATATAAAAAGCACCGCAAAACATACATCGTATTATTGTCTTTTAAATTAAGTGAAAGGATTTTATTTTGAACTTGTTTGTAATTCCGGCTTTATTTGAGTGGTGGAATTTGTTGTTACTACTACATAGGATCCCCAAGTCTGACTGCTTGCTCTGGTGGTTGTTGGAGTTGTGGAAATGGGCACATACTTGGGTTTCACACTGTTGTAGCTTCCCAGTGGAGACCGGAGACTAGACAAGGGTGTCAGTCCACAAGGTGAAGGGGACAGGGCCAATTTTTCATGTCATGGAGAGTTATTACTGAATATCATAAAGTCCCACTGCATGCAATCCGCTGGATGTCAGTGTGTGGGAAGCAACAGAAAACTGTAAGCCTTCTCATGGATGATGGCACTGCATCTGGATAACCCACCACTTGTCTCCATGCATGAATAATCTAGAAGGTTTTTAACCAGGAGGAATAAATGAGTCAGTAACATGTCTGAGGTAAATGTAATGATCATGGAAGAAAATAAGCAATTACCTGTATAATCTTGTAGACGCTGGTCCCGATTTTGCAAAAAGGGTATAGAGCTGGCTGTACTCTGGCTAACTTCACAGACAAAGTTTTCAGGAGAAAAGGTGTTGGAGGAAGCTGCTGGTACTATACTTGTGACCTCATAAAAGCTGTTGACAAAGTCAAACATTCTGTCTTGTTTTTCAGAATAAGCTTTGTAAACTTGAGCTGAATGTCTGGATACTATTTTTATAACTATTTGAGTATGAAAACTCATGAAGTGAAATGAATGGTAATCATCTCCTTTCCTCCAGTAATGACTTGTCATCATTCAAGGATTTGTATTAGACCTTCTTCTGCTTTCCATTTACGTTTACATTCAGTGAAAACTATGCTAATACCAATATTATTCAGTACAGACATGATACAATTTTGTTTGACTCTCTGAGAAACCTGAAAGAAGTTTAACACAAACTAAAAGGCAAAAGGACATTCAGTGAGGTTAACATAATTTACTTGCAACTGAATATCTTTGCTTTCTTTTACTGTATACTGTAATTATTGTACTAGTACAGTTTCTAGCATATGTTTCTCTTTTTATACTTTAACTGTATCTCAAAAGTCTTCCCCCAGGGCCTCCTCTGAAAGCAGGTCTTACACAAAGGTAGAATTTTCCTATAAACAAAAGCAATACATAACTCATCCATCTGCCAATTATATGTTTATATGATAACCACCTGCATCTTAATGAAATCATTATAATAGTTGTACTGTTTGGTAGATTAAGTTTGAACCAGACTGAGCAATGCAATAAAAATCAGCACCCTGTGTGGAAGTGCATTTATAGTTCTCTCTTCTTATAAATATGTTGAACATGTAGAAAAAAATAACACTCATGGCTAAAGTTAATACCCTGCATATCAAAATAATCTGGTCACTTGTACATAGGCTGAGTCTAAGTATGCCAAATATATAGACCAACATTTGCAGATCTTCTAAATCTGCTAGTAACATTACAATGCAATGTTAAACTGATTTCTCACATCTACGAGTGGTACACAGTTCAAGAATATCAAATGCTCAGATCAAATGTTATGCAGCTAAGAGCCATTAATATGATTCTCTCATTCTTTTGAAGACTCCTAAATGACAAATGTTGTCTAAAATCCAGATAAAGGTCTGAAAATCTCTAACCATCAGGTATGCTGAGGACTCCTAATGTTAGAGGTTACACTAAATGGTACATTCATTGTTTCAGCATATAGACTCCAGATGTCATAAATGAAGACATTAAGGAGGCTAATTCAACACTACATTTAGTATTATGCTCAGAAAAAATATCCTGTGGATAAAAGGAAGCAGTGTAGTATGGGCATACAAGTGCACTAATGATGTACATTATGCTGAGTGATAAGACAACATAAGAGGGTATATCTTTGTACTGTAGACGTTTCTGAATAATTTAAAATGCTCTCTGGATGCATAGGTACTGTATGAGATTGTTTCTCATCTTGCCTTACTAATTTGTTTTAGTTTACCTTATCATCCTTTTTTGTCTCATATATTACAGTGTGTTTGGTTATGAAGCGGTCATTTGGCTTGAAGTGGGATTAGTATTCTGTCTGTACTGCCCTTGAGCCTAGTATAATGTGGTACAATCAGTACTTCAGCAATTCACTCATTAGACCTTCAGTCTCATCTGTCATTATAAAGCTGATTATCAAAATACTGTTTTCAGAAGTTATTCAGCTTTACTAGTCTCAGAAGATTGATGATGTATTACTTTAATGACAGACCAGGGTGGTTTCTGCTATTAATCTTAATTTCAAGTCATTGTTTACAGTACTTTGCTTTTGTTTGCCTGTGTTTCTTGCATATTATTTGCATGGTACAGTTATGCAAAATAAAATATTTTGAAGGATGTCTGCGTTTTGAAGAAAAATTTGTGATTTATCACTTATGTTTCAGCTCTAAGAAAGTATTGACCTATAATATTATTCTAAAAACAGCTGAGTACAACAATGATCTAACCACGACCGCTAAAACAAGATAATATAAATAGTTTTATAGAAAAAAAAAACTCTCTCAGAAATTATATTCTCTTAGAAGTGAAAGCTTAAGACATTTTGTAAAAGGGTCCTGAAAAGACATTTAACTTCAGTGCAAAGAAGAGCATTCAGGTGCAATAAGTCTTGTACTTTCTAAAATCTACCATATTATAGAATTCACATCATTACACAAAATTTTTCATTCAGTACTTATTACTAGCAAATGCACTTAAGCATGATTCAGAAAAGAAATGTAATGCAAATCGTCATCACCAAAGATGATCATCATTTATTTTAAACAACAAAAATATTTGCAGCAGAATGTCTTGGGACTTGACACATACAATATATTTGAATTCACCAAGCAGACCAATTGCTTTATCTCTGCATATATATATATATATATATATATATATATATATAGATATAGATATAGATAAATATGGTTAGATTTCATTTCACTGCAAGCTTATTTAAGATTAAAAAAAACAAATCATTTTGTTGAAAACCCATTATGTCAAAACCACATTTCACTGAAAATTTCATATAAACGAAATATCATTCCCTGCACCCCCACATCCCCTAACATCTATATATTAACCTTGCATTTACACAACTATGGAGAAAAAAGAATGCTTCTCAAAGAGTGAATAACTGTTGATGCTCATACATACATTTTGGAGATGGCACACAACATAAGAGAGGGCATTAGCAAGGTACAAATACTGACCAACACTAATTTGTATTGAAATTCATTAGCAGTCATTTTCAGTACCATTAAACAATATTCAATTAAATGAATTTTGGCAAGATGTAATTTTGATTAAAGGAGTTTTAGATGAAACATAACACAGTGGTTTGTTTTTTGTTGTTTTTGTTGATGAAACGAGCTTCATATGAAATTAACAAATACCAAATCATATATATATATATATATATATATATATATATATATATATATATATATATACCTACAGTTTACTATCATATAGTTGACACTTTAAAAGATAGATCCACCTGAACTGTCGACTAAGAGGTTGAACATGGAAAGTCAAGAAGGTCAGAATGTCGAATTCGACCTTTCTCAGGATCGGAGGTATGCAGTCTGACACTGTACACCATGTGATGTGATGATTTTGCTGGTGGGCAAGCCCCCCTGCACCCCACTGTGGTGGGCTGGACCCGCCACACCCCCTGCACATTATATATCCCAACTTTGTTTGTAATGTTCTGTTAATCGTACTTTCATTAATAGAAAGTAGATATATATATATATATATATATATATATATATATATATATATATATCACATGCAGGTTTACCTTTAAAATGTTGAAAAACATATGTTTAAGTATTCAATTACCTGAAACAAAATGCCAAAAACAACACCTTATGCACACTCACATGTGCGAACCAGTCATTTTAAGAAAGTTGACACTCAGTAATGTCACCTTTCACCAAAACTATCTGCACTTCCAGATTTCTCCTACAAATGCTTTGAAGGGGGGCAAGGCCTTTACCCTCCTACTACTTATATATCCAAACTCCGAGATCACACTGCAGTGCGGGATACGGTACATTTTCCAATCTGTACTATAGTGCAATCTCCACTGAAAATGCCGAATTCACAACAGCAAATCCTACTGTGAATCCACTGTTGTGAATTCAACATTTATTTTCTCAAAATGAAACTTTGAAAAGTTACTTTTGCAGATGTGTGTGTCGCACAAGTAACCAATGACTTGGTCAACAATTGTGTGAGATTGCACAGTCTTTGGGTTGGGGAATACAGAAGTGGATTGTTTGTTCTCTGCATTGGAATAAATAATTAGCAGAGAGTATGGAGGACAAAGCCCCGACCCCACAGATAGGAAGATAAGAGGTACAGGGAGGCTTGCATGGTCCTAGGATTAACCTTGGAGCATGTGGAGAATTGTATCAACATTAGCAATATCACTGTTTCATTGATACTATTATTGCCACTACACCAATATATATCTATATCTCTGTAGATTTAAATATATACACATAAAAATACACACACACACACACACACACACACACACACACACACACACACACACACACACACACACACACACACACACACCTCTATATTATACTGAGCTGGCATTTACATTTGAAATAAAAAAAAAAAAAAAACATATACTATGAAAAACAGTTTCCGCACCATTTGTACTTGGGGCAAAACTTAAGTTTACATAAGGTCATTAAACACAGGCAGTTTCAAGTATTATATGTAAATAAGGAAAAATCCTAGCTATTTCCTAATGCTAGAAGAACTGTTTGAATTGCTGGTCCATACGTCTAATTAAGTATAACCTTGCAGCCGACAGGGTATGTCCTGCTTTGAGTACTATGCAAAGTATTTCATTTATAGCAGTATAATGTTAACTTGGGAGATAAAGTATGAAATACTGTACAATATGCTTTGTAAGTCTGTGTTATACACAGTGAAGTGGTCTGCATTAGAATGTGAATAAACAAAAGAGGATGTAAAAAACTGCAAATAAAACATGTTAAGCAGTTATGTTTATTAAACAGCAGTAAGCACCTTTGTCTCATATCAAATAACACTTGAGACTTCTTCAGACTACAGCACCAAAACCATTCATTTGCCTTTCACCATCTATTGAAAATTCTTCTAACAAATCACATGACTCCTGACATTTAACTTGATTAAAAAAGTTAATTCTATTTTTTCCCGTCTGTCTTTAAGGACACTTATAATTTGCCAGTAATTAACAACCATATTAATTTTAAGCATTAAATGACTTTACTATATAAACTCTCACAATTCCAATAAATTGTCTGTTTTCTTAATTAACATAATAATGCTGATGATCTAATAGATAAAAATATCTTGTATAATCATTAAGTAAAGGTAAAGTTAAACAAAGCAATGCACACATTTGTATTATGAATCTGTCCATCCACACATCCACAAACCCTTTTTCCCATTTTTGCACATAAGGTTAGCGTGTCACTTCAACAGTGACAATCATCTAGATGAATATTGTACAAATATTCATAAACTGCACAGTAATCTTCCTCAAGGTCTTTCCTATATAAAACATTTTACACCTAGTACACAATGTGACTGAAACCTGGTTCAAGGCTCCTGAGAGCACCCCAGCACTATCAGGTTTCACCTCATATCATGCGTTCCGGCCCCAAAATCCGAACAACACCAAGAAAGGAGGGGGGGTGTCCATATTCATAAAAGACACCCACACCTCAAGGTTGGTGGCAACGCACGATGCATCGGAGACCATCCAGGTGCAATTAACCATAGGCAAGACTGCTCTGCAATTTGTAGCATGTTACAGGCCACCCTCTCAAACTCAGGAACCTCACATGGCCTTCCTGAAAACAATGGAGGGGATAAATGTATCTCCAAACACCATCATACTAGGTGACTTCAACTACCCTAATATAGACTGGGAACACTACTCAAGCCCAAACACTCTAGCCCAAAGGTTCCTGGAGTTCATAAACTCAAATGCCATGGAACAACTAGTCACCATCCCCACAAGAGGAGAAAACATACTTGATCTCATCATCACGAACATGGGATCACAATGTTTAACAGCAGAAGTATACGCCTCACTGGTGAGATCAGATCATAAACTAATCTCGCTGGAGGTCCTCATCCCGCCCCCACCTGAAATAAAAAAAGACCACAGTGAAAACTTTTCAAAAGGCGACTTCACACCTCTCAAAACTAGTGTGGGGTCCCTTTAAGGCCCCTGAGCCAGTGGTAAACATTACTCAAACCGCTGAATCACTTACAAATGCCTTCTACCAGCACCTACAGGACTGCATGGATCAGGCAATCCCAAACAAAACTAAGACTCTTTGTACCAAAGGCAAGCGTCCAGTCTGGTGGACCCCAGCCATAAACAAGCTCTACAACAAAAGGAGGAAGCTACTACAAGATAGAGCAAAATCCTTGAAAGGTAAGACACCTTTGATCATTATAAGTAAAAACTAAGAGCTCTCATAAAATCATCCAAGGCAAATTTTGAGAGAAAAATCGCCAAGGACTCAAAAGACAATCATAAGGCCTTCTTTAGCTATGTTAGAAACCTAGGAGGAAACTCCCAGATATGCTCAGAATTAGTTCAAAATTATGTGAAGATTACTGAACCTACACACATTGCCAACATACTGGCTGACAGGTTCAGTGCAAACTTCTCCCCTCCCCAAAAGGAGAGATATCTATACCAGAGGATTGTAGCCCCCCCAAACATCTCCAACGCCCAGGTGAGAACTGCTCTCTCCAAAGCAAAAAACAGCATCCATGGGACCGGATGGTGTCCCCGGCTGTGTGCTCCACGAACTCAATGAGGAATTAAACCCGCAGTTAGGACAGCTGTTTAATCTTAGCCTCACCTCAGGATACGACTCCAAGGAGTGGCGCGCGACTGTGGTTCCACTTCACAAGGGCGGTGCCTCCACCGACCCTGGAAATTACCGTCCCATTAGCTTGACAAGCCTTATCTGCAAAGCCATGGAGAGGATCATAATGGAACTCATAAATAAAGACATAGGGAACTTGCAGACTTTGGATCCAACCCAGTTTGGCTTTGTCAAAGGCAGATCATGCCTTTTAAACTTGGTTGACTTTTTCGAGACAGTCACCAAGGCCATTGATGAGGGAAAGGCAGTTCATACAGCCTACCTTGACCTGGCAAAGGCCTTCGACACAATACCCCACTCAGGTATCATCGAAAAACTCATCAGCTTGAATGTAAACCCATACATCACAAGATGGGTTTCAAACTGGCTAAGTGACAGAACCCACAGGGTCAGAGTTGCTGAAGCCATGTCAGACTCAAAGCCTGTCACAAGTGGTGTCCCACAGGGCTCAGTCCTGGGTCCACTCTTGTTCAGCATCTACTTTTCTGAAGTACAAGCAAACACAGGAGGGTTATGGCTGACAAAGTTTGCAGATGACTGTAAACTGGGCGCCATAGTCGAAAACACATCTGACACAAATATCCTTCAGAAGGGCCTCACAGAAACGGATAACTGGTGCCAGAGCCATGGCCTAAAGTTAAATGCCAAGAAATGCATAGTCATACCCTTCGGGAAAAACAAGGTTACCCCTAGCTACCATATAGGTGGCAATCCACTGAGCACAGAAGAAGTCATCAGGATCTGGGGACCCAGGTTGACAGTAGCCTTCGTTTGACACTCATTTTGCTAAAGTAGTTAGGAAAACCTTCTACATTGCCCACCTGATCATGAAGGGATTCACATCTAGATCAAGGGAGGTCATTGTCCCCCTGTACTCATCACTCATTAGACCTATGATTGAGTACAATGCCCCATTCGGAATGTATCTGACCCGACACTTGCAGCAGCTGGAAAGGCCCCAAAAGTTCCTCACCAAAAGGATAAAGGGTCTCAAAAATATATCTTATGCTGCCCGACTGAAAGAACTCCAGCTCTATTCAGTCTCATACCGCTTGCTCAGAGGTGACCTGTGCCTGACATATAAGGCCATGTCAAACCCTGATTTGATGAATATGCTTCACCTCAAAAAATCTAGATCCCTCAGAACCACAAGGGCGGGAGACTTAAACCTTGACACGGTTATTAATAGAACGTGCTGGAGGGACAGATTCATCACCCAGAGACTCCCTATGCTGTGGAACAAAATCCCGGTACATGTGAGGCAGAGCACCTCGCTGGCCTTGTTCAAGAGGAATCTTGACCAATGGATGGGGGCCCAGGGATTACTTCAGTGTCACTGCTTGACAGAGGCACAGCAAATTAATAGGCATAGTTTTATTCAAACTAAAGGGGTGGCGAAAGCCAAATAACTATGGGCTAGGCTTATAAATGCCCTTGGGCAGATAGCCTAGTATGAACCTATGAACCTATGAACCTAATGCAAAATAAACTGCAAAACTCTGAGGAAAGATTAAAATAATTTTGGCAGGACAGCAGTCTTGTTAGTCACTATATTAAAATACTTTTGTAAATTAGGCACAGACCATTAACAACTGTAATGTCTACAATCTTTATGTTCCTGCTGCTGTTTTTTTTTTACATTTAAAAAGTAATAATAATAATAATAACAACAATAATGCACATTTGTTAACCAAGTTGGCTCATTGGACACACAGTCTATTTTCAGAGGCTATCCAGAAGCAAAGTCTGGTTAAGTGACTTGCTGAAGATCATACAGTAGGCAAATGAGTGCTGAGAGAAGCAAACCCTGTCACACAACTGCTACATTTCATAGCCTTGACTCTCTACCCCATCTGTTAGGAATCCATATTCCCCAATATATATATATATAAATACACACACATATTTATATATAAAGAGAGAGATATACATATATATATATATATATATATATATATATATATATATCTATATATATATGTATATATGAATATATATGGCTCTACTTCAGTTTACTGAATTAACATATGTCCGAAACTAAAAACATCTGTTAGGAATCCATATTCCCCTATACATACATATATATATATATATATATATATATATATACATATATATATATATATATATATATATATATATATATATATATATACACACACACACATATATATATATATATATATATATATATATATATACATAGATATAGATATATAGATATAAATATAAATATATATATATATATATATATATATAGATATATATATATATATATATATATATATATATATATATATATATAGATATATATAGATATAGATATAAAGATACAAATACATATATATATATATATATATATATATATATATATATATATATATATATTTATGCATATGGGTCTATATTAGAACACCGAACTTTCAAAATTTTGAGTGTTCTAATATCGAACCCTATTAATCACAAATTTGAAACAGCGAACAAACAGAACAGCAAATTTTTTCCTAGGGAAAAAAATTGCTGTTCTAAAACACATACACACAACACAAGCACACCAAACAAACAGCAATCCACACACATACACCTAAACTCTTACACCTTACCCTATACTAAACTATATCTACACCACTAACTATCCACTTACCTTAACCCAAACCCTAGCCCTAAGGTTCATCACTATCGCACAGTCACTTCACCTGCTCCTAACCCTAGCTCACCTACCCCACCCTAACTCTCACGTCCACACAATTGCACACTTACCTGAACCCAACCCGTAACTTTCCACCACAGCGCTGAAAATACCAAAGCAACAGAAACAGAAAACCAAATTCTTTACCACGGAAAAATTTAATTTTTCTGTTTCTTCAATATTTTCAGTGTTCGCTGAAAACAGGTCGATATCAGAACACTCGAAATTTTGAAAGTTCAATGTTCTAATATAGACCCTATACATACATATATATATATATACTTCAGTTTACTGAATTAACATATGTCCGAAACTGAAAACAATGAGACAACACTGAAAGGGCGCAACAAGGAATGTCACAAACCTGAAACTCAAAACACTGAATAACCAGCTGCAGATGTTACACATAATTTTTTTTTTTTGGAACCTTGTAACTTTTGAATGGAGATTTCTAGGATCACATTACTTTAGAATTTACAATGCTTTTGAATGTAATACATTCCACCAGATATAGATTCTTCAGCTGTAATTTCCTAAACCTGACCATTTTTTTCTCCATCTCTGCTAATGAATTACTGACAAACCATATCCAGTGATACTGTCAATCGTTAAAGACATCTGTTTTCCAAACCAGTCTTTAAGATTAGTGTTCATCATCCCAGTTTCTGAACTGGATGCACCAAAAGAATTTACACAATTCAATTTAGCTGAAATTCCCCTTCACCCTCTTTTGAGAGTAGGATGGAGATAGCAGCTCTGTGGACTCACACAAATATATAGTAAGCACAATGCAGAGAGCATTGCAAAGAGACCCAGCAAAATGAATCTATAAATAGATTAAAATCCAAAACTCTTCACAAAAAATGCTAGCCACAACCCTTTAAAAACTTCCAAGTTTTAATAAAGAGCCAAACAATTCCAAAAGAATTAAGCAAAGTACAGTTAAAAAAGTTTTACATCAAATTTTATGGTTAGTAATATGACCTGTATATTATTTTAAATGAATTTTTATTATACTGGATTTAGATGACAGATTTTAAAATGTAAGAATTCTAACTGGATAAAAGGAGACATGTGATCATTGCAAAAGTCTGATATAAGGTGCTCATTTAGTGGGGGTTGCTGTTTGTATGTTTTTTTTAAAAAAAAGTTCTGGAAAAGTCTCATGAGTGCATGGATAAAAGTGCTTAACTGTTTTGGAATTGTTTAGATCTTTACTAAATCTTGAACATTTTTAAAAGGTTGCAACTAGCATTTTTCATGGTGTTTCACATTTTAATCAGTTTGTGGATTCATTTTGTTGATACTATGTAAGTCATGTAGCTGAAGCATTATACATCCTCAAGGGGTCATTTGTATATATTATGTCGGCCTCCATTACAGGAAGTATAAGGTATCAGACAAAGAAAACTCTAGCTTGGCTTTTTTTTTCTTGCATTTTTTTACTGAATGGTTTGTCTGTATGTCCTTTTTATCCTTTGATTTGGATGCTAGTTGAGATATTTTGCAGACACCATTACATTTTTGGGATCAGATGGGTTTTAAGCCCTGTGTTTCTAAAGTATAGACATACAATCCACTTATAATGTGCTGATGATGTTACTAAAAAGTCTGAAAACATGCATGCCCACATCTAGTGGGGTTTGGCTTTATTGGCTTGAATGTACCAATACAAAATTAAAAAGTAATAATTCATGGTAGTTCAGAAGCCATGTATCTGAAGTACTGTATGTCTTTAAGGGGTCATTTGCATATATATCTCATGGCCCTCCATTATAGGAGGTTTAAGGTATCACACAGTGAAAACTTTAGGTTGGCTGGATTTTTGTTGCAGTTTTTACTGAATAGTTTGTGCAACTTTTTTACCCTTTGGTTTGGTTGTTCTAGAAAATTTCATTTGTTGATTCTTTCTCAGATTGGTAATCATCAAAGTCTTATTTTATTTAAAAGTTGTAGATATATATATATATATATATATATATATATATATATAGTGTGTACATTTTCTTGATAAGCAATTGTAGATGCATATTCTGTTGCATTAGGATACTTCATGACCTCTTCTTCATCAGTATGAAGGGTGGTGGCTGTGTGAGGCAGTGAGCAGAGCAGGTATAACATGGTTCTATGTCACAACTATGAGCACTATTAACTGTGAGTCTTAAGAAAAGCAGAGTGTAATTTTATATGAATTAAAACAAATCCTTGAAACCTTACTTAAATTATTTATAGTATTTGTGTGGTACACACACACACACACACACACACACACACAAATGCTTCTTCTGAATCTGAATATATTGCTCTTTTCCCACATTTAGTTTAATACTTTTCATAGGAATTCCTGATATACATGGTGTGTGTTTGTGTGTGTGTGTATTTATAAATATTATATATGTATGTGTGTTTATATATGTATGTATATATATATATATATATATATATATATATATATATATATATATATATATATATATATATATATATATATATATATATATATATATATATATATATATATATAAATAGATATACGGGTCCCATACAGAATGCCGACAGCTACCAATGCCGACACCCATATGACGGATGCCATATGGTCGATGTTTAGAATATCAACAATGGGGAAATGCTATCTCCCAATAGTGCAGAATGGAAACATTTCCATTCTTGCACTGTAGTGTGATCTCAGAGTTGGTATATTAAAGGTACGGGGACGTAGGGTGGCGTAGACCCCCTGCTATCACAAAAAAGTAAATTTTATTTTCCTTTTTTGTGAAGTTCTGGCGCTGTTGATATTGTGAGTGTTGACCACATGGCGTCAGCCATATGGGTGATGGTGTTTTGGGCTGTCGGTGTTTTGTAGGTGATCTCTCTCTCTCTCTCTCTCTCTATATATATATATATATATATATATATATATATATATATATATATATATATCTAGGTCTACTTCATAACATTGAAATCTCATAACCTTGACTTCCATAACATTGACACCATAACATCAAAAATTCAAAACACTGCAAAACATTGAAATATATACAAACACAGTTACATATACTGATGCTCAACTAGAGGGAGCTTCATATCATGTGATATGCATTCCTTCTAAAACACAATATGAATAAACACCTCATTGATGATAGAAGCTCTTCAACATTGTATCTATTATATACTGGCATTTCTGACAAACTTTCATATTACATAGTGTCAGAGTAGAGAAATACATTTGCAGAAGTTAAACAAATATTTGCAGAAAAAAAATAAATATTGTTAATTATGTCTACGTGCTTGCAAGCAAAAATGTATAATTTTCAATTTGAAAAATGCTGCAACTTCAGCCACCTTGAATTCTCTTTCTGCATGGTACTTTTAATCCAGAATTTTGATCTGTCCTTCAATATGAGCAGAATAACAGATAAATGTGTACCTCATTTCTGTCCACTAATTTGAAAGAGGCATTGAATGAATGTAAACCTTGGCTTTCCTAAGACAGTGAAAGCTAGCAATTTGTTCAAGAATTACTGAGACTGGAAAAAAAAATTGCCAATTAGGCACACTTTTGTTCTTTATAAGAGCACAAAGTCCTACAGTCCTATATCTATATAACTAAGTTGAGGAATTGAGACTGTCACTGTGAATCTGGTGAGCTACATAATTTATGTAGGGGTAGACATAGAATAGTTTGTTAGATATGAAATGACTTACTTGTTCAGTCCAGAACAGCTGGAGGCTAATTAATCCCTGTGCCTCACCTGGGCTTCTATGCCAGGAAACCACTTATTCCTGAGAGCTTTTCTCCAAAATTATCTCCTGAAAACACATTTTAAAAGGTTTTTAAATACCTCATAAATAACGTGAGTTACAAAAACTGTAAACTATGAAAGCCTTGTCATGGAGTACACAGGTGTTATTATCAAAGGCCTGTCTGTAGATGCTGATATTGCATTACAAACTTATAAAAAAAAATGATATTTTATTTTCCAAAAATTACCATTGTTACTGTCAAAGGATTATATTTTATAAGTGTACATGATGGATTGAAAATATCAGTGGGAGAATTGTTCAGCTGCTTTTTAAATACCTTTACCGAATTATCATTTGTGACGTAGGCAAACTTACATTTACATGAAAGTAATCAAACCATATTAAGAAGCTCACATTTACAAAGATTATAATTCACATCTGTTGTTATATATCATATAATTTAAAAATCATTACACCATTATTCAGTTCCTGTATTCTCTTGAACCTCATTCCTCCTCCAAAACATTTTTCTACATGTGGTGTTCCCACAATTTCCATTATTTTTTCTAAATAACTTACTCTTGTCCTTTTCTAAAGATCCTATTTCCTGTTCTTTTATCTCTTATAATATTCACTATTTCAAATGTAGTTGATGTTGATTTTGATTTCCATTTAGTAGTAATTGATTTTTTGGCAGAGACCAGAATTAAACTTACATATCCTACTATGTCTAGACAATTCAGATCCTGTATACTAACTCCAAAAAATAATTTCCTCATTTACACTCATTTTACTGGACCAGTATTCCTAACAGAGTACTCTGCAGGGAATGTGTAAATTCTGTGCACTCATTACACTCCCAAAAATATGTTCTGTTACCTCTTTCTTTCTTTCCCATCATACCTCCAATATTTGCCATCTACCCGCGGACAAATTCCTTGGAGTCTGCTTGGGGTATAAAAGTATTTATGCAAGCATTTCCAGGCAAAAGTCCTAAATCTTCTTGATTTGGGAGCCATGTATATATATATATATATATATATATATATATATATATATATATATATATATATATACTCCCACTGTACCTTTGTGAATTGCATATACAATATCCCTTACCAATCTTTTCTGACTTTGAATGATTCTTATAGTCATCATGCAATATTTTATATGCACTACTAATTATCCCTCTTTTAACAGCAGCTTCTGTTTTAGATTAATTTAAAAACTTAACCGGTACAAGTCTTTCATTTAGGATTCCCCTATCCCTTTCTCTTTGTATGTTCTGTGATATCTATCCCTGATAGGGAAAGCAATCACTAGACAGCAATCCAAATGCCTTCTTGGCCTGTTCCCATCTTATTATTTTTCCTTCGCTAATTATTTGTTCTCATTGCCTTTGCTCCTTTGACATCTGCCTCCAGTACATTCCAGAACCCTCCTGTATATATTCTCTGTACCCCTAATTGCAGTCTTCCCTATTGACAGAATCTCCTTTCTCCATTCCTATGTTGGCTTAATTCTTAGTATACATTCTGCCACGAATATAACATTCTATATGACTGTTATTTTCCTTAAGGATTTGTGTAAAAAATCTCATTCTGTATTATTTCTTGAATTACCCCTTACTTCATCATTATCCCTTTCCATTTTGAACTGTAGCTTTCTGCTTGTGTTTTGTAGAAGAGGCTTAACTAAGTAGCTCTAAAATATCCCTTTAAATCAGGTAACCGTAAGCCTCCTTGTTCTATTGGGAGATCATCAACTTATCCCACTTGACTTTTGCCCCCTTCTCCACCCAAATAAAATCTTTCAACTCTTTATTAATTGCTATCCTTAACTTCTTCTCTGCTTGCTATAAAAATGCCTGATGTGTATAAAAATAAGGGACTAAAAACATTTGTGCTCCTTGTGGCTTGCTATGTGTATCCTTAAACAAGAGCTTCTAGTTTCTCAGTTTTTGTATTGCCTTTTGTTTAGTCTCTTCACATGTATCCTTAGATGCCATAACTGAATCACTTTTAATCCATACTCCTAAATAATTCATTTTAACATGTTACCATAAATATGGGTGTGAAGATATGTGAAGGCTGCCAGCCTAGCTAGATAGGATTTTGTAGATAATTCTGTCATTTGAAAATATTAATGTAAGCCACATGCTTGTTCTCTTAAATGTAAGAAAATTATGGTAAATGTTGAACTTCAAAAATTTAACCATATTGCACTCTGCTGGAGAAAAGCTGATAAGTCAAGCGTTGTATAATTGTTGGATGCCAAAACTCAGTGCCGAGATGTCTGAATGAAGGAATTCTTCCTATTGTTTTGAGACCAGAGCTAATGGCTAGAATTTATAATGTCTTTTATTGCTCTGGCTTCCTGACCAGCTACAAGATCAAAAGGGCTGTTACACTCTGAGTTTCTGTTAGCCTGGAAAACAGAGAATAATGATGTAATCTGAAATGAGTCAGTGGTACTGTGTTATCAATGTAAGGACAGTAAGAGAGAGAATCAGAGCATTTTGCATTTGTCTTGAGAACATCCAACTCACCTGCTCTCTGCCTGTGCTCTGTATGTAAGTAGGATCTTAGACTTTAGTGTCTGTCTTAGAAATAGCTAGTAAATAGGAAGATTAGACTAGTCATGTTCTGTATTGATGTCAGAACTATTCTACAATATTATTTTGAGCATTTTCCTGTGTCTGAACTCTTGACTAGCACTGTGTAGTAAGAAGTATTGTCTTGTGTTTTTATTATTTATTATTAAATATTTTTAAACCTTTCAACCGTGGCTGTTTTGTGTAGAGATAATTTAAACTCTAGAGTACATTGCATGTATATAGTGATATTGGCCAAGCCACTCCAATAAGCCTTAAAAAGTTCTGGTCACACTTATTAATTGAATAATAATATTGCACAGTAATAATTGGATACCCTTTGTTAAGGGCCTTTTTAGTAGCTGATAAGTAAGGGTCCTGGTGGCAGTGATTACTACCTCATAGCCTGGACAGAAGGGGCACAGCTAGTGAACCTGTGCCAGCCTTCCCCAGGAATGTCTGTGTGGTTGTATATAAATCGTATCTCAAAGTGTGTGTGTGTGTGTGTGTGTGTGTGTGTGTGTGTGTGTGTGTGTGTGTGTGTGTGCGTGTGTGTGTGTGTGTGTGTGTGTGTGTGTGTGTGTGTGTGTGTGTGTGTGTGTGTGTGTGTGTGCATGTGTGTGTGTGTGTGTGTGTGTGTGTGTGTGTGTGTGTGTGTGCGTGTGTGTGTGCGTGTGCGTGTGCGTGTGCGTGTGTGTGTGTGTGTGTGTCAGCTACTTGGGGAGGGACACGGAGCACTGGCTGGACAGAGAGACTGCTAGGAGGACTTGGCTTGGGACCCTGGCTAAGGACCCCACTCTATAGCTTTGCCAGTGGGGAGTCTTATTGAGGAATTTGAGAGAAAGGGAGAAACCAGCCCCAGACTGACTGTGATCTCTGTGTGCTCTTAAGGGAAATTGTACTTTACTGTGTGTGTGTATTTGGTATCCTTCCCGATGTGGACGCCCCTCACTGGTGTTAGTGGTGAGGATTAAGGCTCCTTGATTGCTGGGGCAGTGCAGGGCATTACAGTGGGTATTGCTAATTTATACCTTGAAAAAAATGGAACTGTCTCAGAATATTCTACAACACTGAGATATCCTTTTTTGGTTCTAGAATGTGCACAATAATATCATCTGCAAATAAAGCCAGCTTTTCTTGAACACCATGCTAATTATGTCCTTAAATTTCTAAATCTCTTATTTAGAACCACTGGCAAAGAAAACATAATGTAAATAACAAAAGGAAAATAAGACACCTCTGCCAGGTTCCTCTGTTAAGACTTAATTTATCATAGGGGGATCTTCCTACTTTGAATCTTGTCTCTGAGCCGTCATATATCCTTGTAATTAACTTTATTATTGTATCAGGAAATGCAAATGTTTCCATTGTCCTACTTATAAAATCCCAGCTTACTCTGTTGAATGCATTCTCTGCATCAGGATCCACCAAGGAAAGTGGTATTTTATTTTGTCTTCTTAGATATGGATCATCATTATTATTAAATGTTTGCCTCCCCTCCACAAAACCACATTAGTCCATGTCTATCAATTTTGACATCACCTTGGCATTCTTTTAGGCATTATAGACATAAACACTTTATCATCATGGTTTAAAACTGAAATGGGCCTATATGAAGCTGGATCAGAAGTGCCTTTACCATCTTTAGGTATTACAGCCACTACAGCTTTTTCCAGAATGTTTGTGCCTCCCCTTCTTTTAAAATACTGTTAAACAAAACCTTTCAAATCTTTATTATTTTCTTCCCTCCTAGTTTCCAAACTTCCACAGGAATGCCATCTACTCCTGGAGACATTCCTGCTAATTGGTTATTCATCACCATTTTTATCTCATCTCCTCCTATCTTGACTGCTAGTTGTTGAGCCTCATCTACCTCTAACCTTTGGATTTTAAGTGTTCTATAAATATTTCCATTTGTGCTTTTACTCTGCTTTATACAAATTTTCATAAAATTTACAAATTATGTCTAATGGCTGTACAGGCTTTCTTGTTATTTTTTTTTGTTATAGGTTCCCTACGTTTGGCAACAACCCTTTCTACTCTCTGTTGCCTAAGTTGATGTGCTCTGGAGTTATCACCAAAAAAAAAAAAAAAACAGTTGCTTAACCATAGTTTTTCTAAACTCATGCATATAATTGAGGTACTCCTTTATTTTCTCTTTAGCACAATGCAGTTTGCTTGCTCTTGTTCTGTTCTGTGAGATTCCTCTTATTTTGTAATACTTTAACCTTTGTCAGCAACTCTAAATATGACTTATTACTTCTTAGCCAGATATATTTTTCTTTTATTTCTACCCCCTCATTTTTTAACTCCACTTTCATTTTATCCCACTCACTAACTTTAGATAATTTCCACCATCCATTCCTTGAATTCCTTTCTTTTAATGGTAGGTGGGGAAATGCCACTGTCTCATTTTTACTTCGTTACCCTGCATTTTTATCTTAGCAATTGTTTGCGCATGATCTGAAATAGATCTTGGATGTGTAATCAAAGTTCTCAATGAAATCCACGTTTCTGAGAAATATCGTTTCTGTCAGTTCTAGCCTACTAATTGTACCCTGGAGTATCCATGTTCCTATTACTGAATTCCTAAGTCTCATACCAAATATTGTCATAAATTTCTTCAGAAATCAACCCTCATTTGTTATATTTTTCCTTCTAGGTCCCCCAGATGCACCGTCATTGTTACAAATCAAATTCCCTACCTATAAGTAATATTCCCTGTTGAAAGCTGCTTTCTTCCAATATTTTTAAGTTCCAAAATAGCAGTTTTAGATGGAATGCAAATACGTGCCAGCATAATTCTCATCCCTTGCTAATAGACAATCACTACTACAAATATGCCATTATTATCTTTTTCCCCTTTTCTATCACTACAGAATCTCCAATAGCAATTAATATAAGTTCTCTTCTTTTCCTTTATCCACGATATTCTGCAAAATACCCATCCTGAAATCCTTGCTTTATCAGATTCACATGCTGAGATTTTTCCAAATGTGTCTCCTGTGGTATTGCTACATATAACAAGTGGGGATAGCATACTGTTTTGCAATATTGCAGAAACTGTGCAAATTATGTATATACTATTTTCATAATATTTTAAAACAAAATTATTCCACAAAACCACGTGTTACATGACAAGTATCCGTGGCAGCATTGTGTGCCTTAATGTTTTGTATAAGATGGTACTATTTGTTCACCAGTACATCATACAGCTTTTATGAAATTAATGCAGTTATGAAAATATACTTTAGATTTATGACTGCTTCACCAAAAAAAGCATTTATATCTCTGAATGTCTTCACATCACCCATGTTTAATGCCATTTTTTACTAACACTTACAAAGTAAATAAGTAAAATATTTCACATTGTTCATAATGTTCAAACACTCTTCAGTGGCACCTGATCTGTACAACCCAAGCAGAACATTTCACTGTACATAATCAGCAAATCATGTCAAGCTTGTAGATTCTACCTTGCTGCCTTAGTTTTTGGTATGCATATGTACCAGTATTTCAGAAATTACACTTTGAAAATGCTGACAAATATGTTCATTTCAGGAGTATAAGGAAGTCTGTTGTAAAGACAAATATGATTCTATGTCATTATCAGAAAGTCTACCTTCCTGATAATGATATATGCTAAAAGGCAAGAATCAGTAACTTTCAGGAGTAGAAGTGAAATGGAATGCTCATCAGTCATTAAGAAGCATGCAGATCCAGAAACATATATGACAAGTATGATTACCACTGTAAAGCAAGACCTTTACATTTACAGACTACACAATGTGAACCAGCTCGATGGGCAAACAAGGATAACACATAGGCTATAGCCCAGGTGTCCAAGGTGAAGTTAGTGGCTCAAGCTCCTGTTGGAGCTGATAGGATAACAGAATGGTGGCGGTATGCCTGCTTACCCATCTTTGGGGTGAGGTGTGGGGTGATGTACACATGGTCATTCCATGCTGCTTGGTAGAAACCATGATGCAGAATGAGGGTCAGAGTATCTGCATGTGGAAAGGTTTTTTGGTTAGGCCCCACTTAAGGTGGGGCTAGGGACACTCCTTGACCATGAATAAGTACAGACAGTGATCTCTAAGTGACATCAATTTGTGGGTACAGGAACTCAGCAAACACAGAACATAACCAGAGTATGATGGTACCAGTGACTCCAGGCCTCTTTCCATGTCTATGGAGAATTATATATCCCAATAACTAAGAGCATTCTTATCTGGAAGAGGGGAACCATCAGACAATGTGTTATGGTGGGTGTCAGTCCTCATTATCAGCTAATTTTGCATGTTTCCTGAATTTCAGGCACTACTACAATGTTCTGAGCAGGGCTAATCTTCACATTGTGGGAGTACCTTGCTACTTTTGTAGGCAGTGGAATCCCACCTACAGTCACTCTCTCAGAAACATTAACACAATCACATACTAACTCACACACACACACACAGACACACACACACACACACACACACACACACACACACACACGCACGCACGCACACACACACACACACACACACACACACACACACATGCACACAGATGCACACACACACAACAGTTCCTGCACCTGTCCCTACCCTCCTGTGGTCCCCCCACCCCTGTAATAGTTTAGTGCCTTTAAGGCATGCAAGACTTAGGCTCTGGTGGTCTAGTGTATCCCCCACTCTCTGATCCCTGTTACAATGTCAGAGCACTTTAAAGAATCAGCCCTAGTGCCCCCCCATACTACCATTATGGCACTTAAGTGTAAGACCCAGTGTCTGGTGGTTTACCCTTCGATCCTCTTTTTGCTATACGAGCCTTAGGGCACTTTAAGGAATATTTCCTGGTATCTAGTATACCCCCCAAACCTTCCATTCCCACAGTAATGTTAGTACTATTACTGCATTTTAGATTCATCCCCGATGTCCAATGGTTCCTCCTGACTTCCATTCTCATAGCATCATTGCTGCCATCATGGCAATGTATGCCTTGTTGTCTTATGTATCTCCCCCTACCCCCGATCTATGTACTGTAGTTGGTGCCTTCACTGCACTTAAGAATGTAGTCAGTGTTCCCGCTATCCCTGTCATGCTGCTCTCTGCCTTTGGCACTAATCGCTTGTGTCTCTTCATCCCCATAGTAATGTTGGTGCCAGTATGGCACCCACCACTATAGTACTGGTGGTGCTGATACAGCACTTTCAAACTTTCTCCTTGGTGTGTCCTCACATCCCCTGATCCCCATTTTAATGCTGATGTTGCTGTGGTCCTTTTTTAGTAAGCTCTGGTGTCCAGTGGACACCCCCCCCCCCATGTTTGGTTCAAGGGAAAGAGCACATGGCTAATTAGTATATGCCTCTTCCTCCAGAATATGTCATTACCATTCAGTACACATCACAGGGACAGATATTCATGGTGCTGCATGTCTTCATGTTGGCGGACCATGCAGCATCATGTCAGGGCGCTTACTGAATACAAAAAAATGTGCCATCACAGTACATTTATGAATCCAGCCCTGAATATATATATGAATCCAGCCCTATTATATATATATATATATATATATATATATATATATATATATATATATATATATATATATATATATATATATATATAATATAAAGTTGCAGTTCATAATATCAAATGTTTGAAAAAGCAAACATTTCTTTTTCCCTGTTTTCCTAGCTTAGGAGATTGAAACTTCTTAATGCTGGCTGCTGTGTGTGTGTGTGTGTGTGTGTGTGTGTGTGTGTGTGTGTGTGTGTGTGTGTGTGTGTGTGTGTGTGAGATCATGGTACAAAAAAAGTTCTGGAGCACTTTAAACAATGTTCTTTATCCTGGCAAACCCTCTACACCTAACCCTTCTCCTGATAACTTTCCTGTTGAAACTGCTACCTTATTTAACTCCTACTTCCTTGACTCTGTTAGTAAACTACCTCAGTCTGCTAACTCCTCTAATTTCACCTGTCCCTCCTCCTCTTGTAAAAATATCTCCTTTTCTCCTAAACCTGTTCCTACTACCTACATCAAATCACTGCTTAACATACTTAAGCCTTGCCCTCCCTCTGTGGAGAATCTGCCTCTACTCTTTTAAAGTTTGCTGCTAACTCTGTAGCCTATCCCACCTCTATCCTAATTAACCATTCAGTTTGTGAAACAACTGTTCTCATGACCTGAAAACAATTTTTACCATACCTATTCATAAGGGAGGCCACTCTGTAGAATTTTCAAACTATCGGCCTATTGCTATTTTGTCTCCCCTCTCTAAGTTACTTGAAAAATGTGTTCACAACCGCAAGAAAATCTTCTCACTTCCACCCAACATGGTTTCTGTCCTAATCACAGTACAACTACTGCCCTTATCTCATTTACTCAAATGATCATGCAAGCCAGAGATAACAAACTTGTTTCCTGTCCCTTTCTTGACCTCTCTAAAGCATCTGATACGGTTTCTCATCATAAGCTCCTTTATAAACTCATAGACCTTGATTTCTCTAGTTCATTTATTTCATGGTTCTCTAGTTACCTCTCCAGTAGACAGCAATCTGTTAGATGGCTTTGTTCCACTTCTCCCTTTTTACCAATCAAGATGGGTGTTCCTCAAGGCTCTATTTTAGGTCCTCTGTTATTTAATATTTTTATAAATGGCATTGTCATCTCTTGTTCTCACTCTTCTCTCATACAATATGCCGATAAATCCACAATTATCTCAATCTCTGATAATCTTTATGAACTTCAAAGCTTAACCGAAAATTCTTTTAACTCTGTTGAAAATTGGCTTTCTGATAACCATTTTATTCTTAATCCTAATAAAACCAAACTTCTCTTATTTACTCTGAAATCTCTTTCCCATCTTAAACGTACTTTTACAATTCCATCTCTTAACAATACTGTCATCAATGTAGACATGCACATTAAACTCTTAGGGGTTGTTACTGATGATCAGCTTAAATATGACCTTCATGTACATCATCGTATTAAGAATGCTCACCAAAGACTTGGCTTACTGTATAGAAATAAGAAATTCTCACAAAATATTCTAGACTCTCTAGCCTATGCCTATATTCTTCCTTCTCTTTTTTTATGGCTCACAAATCTTAACTAATTTGCAATCCTCTCTAAAATCTAAGCTTGAAATCACAATAAAGTTGCAAAAGTTCTCTGCTAATCAGCCCTTTAATTCTCACCACTGCTTCTCTCTCAAATCTCTTAACTGGTTGGAGCTCCCCATCATCTTTTACTTCCTAAATTACTTATCATTCACACCATCCTTTACAACCTTACCTCCTGTCCTGGCATTACTTCTGTTATCTCCCTCTATACCCCTTCTTGGACCCTTTGGAGCTCTGATCAGCTATCATTGGAAATTTATAAGCCCAACAATTGGGGAACATCCTTTTAGCCACTCTATTGCCCAATCTTGGAACAAACTACCCTTTTCTATCAGAATGACATCTAATGCTCTTGAATTCAAAAAAGCTCTGAAAGTTTATTGGCTGAAATCCTGGATTTGTCCTTGTAAATACTTAACTTTTCTTCTCTCTTTCCTTTATTCACACGGGCCTTTTAACTACTTCTCTACAGTACTTTACTTGGTGGTATCTTCTCTCTTATTTCTACTTCTCAGAGCTTGTTTCTTTTCTCTCAGTTATATATCCCTTAGTTTATCTGCCTTTTCTTATATCTACGTAATTTTAATTTTTCACCGTTACCGTTGTTCTTTTATACTTCTCTGATTGCCTATTTAACCTTAATTTACAGTTTCATCTAATTGTACAGTTACCTTGTATATTATAACCATCTCTGTTAATAGATAATTCATTGTTTTCAATGGTTGTTTAGCCTGATTAAGTCTAAATATTAGTATCTATTAATGTGTTCTGTAGTGGAGCTTTTCTTTCAGGCCTCCACTGAAAAAGGGCTTTTGCTCAGTCGGATATTCCCGGTTAACAAATGTCAAATAAATAAATAAATAATGTACAGAGAGGACTGGGAATTTGCCCTATGTTCTTCATTAAGATCACTGCTGAGGTATGCTTAGCTATGTGGGTTATACAGCCACCCAGCTTCCAAAACTTTAGGGCACCTTCAATGCACCTAAACCATTACTCAACTCAAGGTGAGCTGACTAAAAATTCAGGTTTGGATGCCACCACCTTCAAAGGTTTCCTGCAGCCAAAGAGCATTCCTCTTGGGGGCTCTCAAGGATCGGTGTTCAGCTAGCAATTTCCTTTGTTGGATACTTTTTATTACATAAATTGAACTTTTTTGTAGAAAATATATTTAAAACTAGAAAAAAGTGTTTTAATGATTGCCATGTGACTTTTTATTACTTTTTAAAAAGTAACTCTTTTCTTTTTATAGGTTCATAGGTAGGTACTAGGCTATCTGCCCAAGGGCATTTATAAGCCTAGCCAGAATGTGTCGGCTTTTGCCTCCCTTTTAGATTAGTTTCCTGGGCCTCTGTCCAGCAGGGCCACTGATGTGATCCCAGGTGTATATTTACGATTTCCCATTCGCTCGTCAAGATTTCTCTTGAAGAGAGCCAGTGAGGGGCTTTGCCTAACATAGATTGGGATTCTATTCCAGAGCGAGGGAAGTCTCTGGGACAGGAATCTATCCCTCCAGCATGTCCTTTTTATTGTTGTGCTGAGGTTTAAATCCCTAGAGCGTGTGGTTCTAAGAGATCTGGTTTTCCTTAGGTGGAGCATGTCCATTAATTCAGGGTTTGACATGGCCTTGTACGTAAGGCAGATGTCTCCTCTGAGGAGGTGGTAAGCAACCGAGTAAAGATGGAGTTTCTTTAGCCAGGCTGCATAGGGCATTTGTTTGAGGCCCATGATCCTCTTGGTGCATTACTCTTTTCATTTTGTGGAAAAAAAAGTTGTTTAATCTAATTCAAACTATGTTTTTGGAAGGAAATTTTGTTTTATTTTACTACTGGGGACTAAGGTGCTTTTTACTGTGTTTTAGGTGGAAAAGTTACTTTTTTATTACTTACTGTTTTACTGATAACTCATGCCAGGCTTTCTCGGTAACCAGGTATCTTTTTGGCATAAGGAAGTATTATTCTTCCTTTCGGCCACAAAAAGAAGACAGTGAACAGCATTTGCCACCACAGCAAGTTGCTAGGTGCAGCAGCTGCAGATGGATGACTTCATTATGACAATTTCTAGTTCATCAGACCATTCATGTTTTAACTTGGCTCCCTCTTACCATGCAAGGCAAAGACATTTTAGTCAGTCATGGGAGAACAGGTAGGAATACATCTCTGCCTAGCAAGATTACTGTGCCTATTCTGAGGGGTATTTTTCTGACAAAATGCTTTTTCAGAAATTTCAGTGGAAGAGAAGCAAAAGCTTAGACATATATATTCGCGTGTCTCAGTTGCATTGGGCTTAGCTTAGGTTCTTGACCCTTTTAGTTCTTCCATTTCTGGTAAGAGAAAAAGGGAGTCTTCATTGTTTGAAGAGGTTTGTGAATCTCAACCACAAAATGATTGTGAAGGGACAAATTCTATTTTGTTTCCTCAGATTTATGATTCAGATTGTGAGGAGAGTATGACTTCTGTCAGTACCGTTGAAGGATTCTTTTATTCTAAAACTATTTCCAGAATGAATCAGTTGTTTCAGTGGAAATACAATGGCATTCCACAGTCCCTAAGGAAGTATTATGATTTATTGTAACTGAATTTTCCAGAACATATTCCAATTCCTCTCGTCCTTTCAGCATTAAAAGATACTTTTTTTCACAGCCTGTAACTTGCCTGCCAGCCAGTCAGTTTCCCCCCTCCCCCAAGAAAGCAGCTAGATTCTATAAAGTTCCAAAGTCCTATGCATTTTTATTTCCAAACCCTAGATCAGATGCAGCAGCTATTGCTCTGGTAAACTCAGCTGCTGCTAAACATCTGGCTAATACCAATTCCTCTCCTGACAAGGATGGAAAGGCTTTAATAGATTTGGAGAAAATGTGTATTCTTCTACAACAGAATTTTCAACTGTTAAGCTCATATGTTAAAGTTCATATTTGCCTATTTTTGAGAACATGATGATTATTATTGCATCTCTTTCCTGTATTTTGTGTAACATAATTGCTTCTGTGTCTCAAGTGGTTAGTCACACTTTAAAATGGACATAAATCTGCTGATGCATCTGCTAGAGCTGTTCTCACAGGAACTTTCATGAGAAGGTTGGCTTATTTACATGAAACCTTTCAGTAGATGTTATAGCTGTAATTTTGAATTCTGATTTACACAGTTTTTGGACCTTCTAGTGCATTTGTCCTTAAAAAGTGTGGTGAGACATGTACGCTTATTCTACAATTCTTATGGTTCCTATAGCAAGACATCACACAGAAAATCTAGTAGTAACTAAAATTTGTATGGTTTCAACATCAACATCCCAATATTCCAGATTCAAATTTTTGGGTTTGTGAAAAGGAAATTTCTGTATTCCAAAAATGAAATCTATCAAAATCCAGGTTTCCCTTTTTCCCTTCCGGCTCCAGCACAGTCTTTCAAAACAGGCACCACAAACTGTGCTTGGGGAGCAGTATCTATAAGGATAAAAGTGCAGGGTGTTTATAACATAAAAGACAAATCAGAACACATAAAAGCCAATACATGTTGGCACTTATAAATACTCTCAACTCTCTCAACCATCTATGTTCAACAGGGCCATTGTAAGTGTTTACACACAACATCACAGTACTGTGGTACATAAACAAATGTGGGGATGAGGCATGCAGTCTAGCCATGGTAACCTGGGATATAGCATTTTAGCACAGTTTCACTCTACAGGCATCTTACATATTGTTAAATCAAAATTGTGTGGAAGACAAGCTGAGAAGGACCATAACAGACCCTCAGAAAATGAAACTGAATCAGGGGTTCTAACAGAAATTGACCTGGCTGTAGGGTATACCCCAAATATATCTTTTCACTCCACTCACAACAATCAGTTGACAAAAGTCTGCACAAAGACTCTATACATGAAGGCCTGGAGTACAGATGCTTTTTTCTTTTCCTTGGTTAGGAAGATTCCTGTATGCCTTTCTACCCTTTCCACTAATATCTAGGGTCATTTTGAAGATTCAGAAGAACTAAAATGACCATTGTGGTGTCTCCCTTCTGGCCTAGTCAACAGTGTTTCTTTCTTCTTTTGGAAATGTCCTGGGGTAATTACCACAAGCTTCCTCACAGACTGGACCTACTCATACAGGACAAGGAATGAAAACCACTGCATGTAACTGACTGGATGATATAAATTTATTGCCTTTTAGGCACCTGTTTTCTGAGAATATGTACCAGATAGTAAAGGATGCAAGAAAACCTGCAGCAAGAAAATTATGTATTAACTGATGGAAAAGCTTTTCTAGTTGGTGCCAGCACCCTTTCAGGCTAGTGTTTCTCTGGCTGTTCATTATTTGTGTGAGTTATTAGTCTCAGGCCTGTCTTACTTCTCTGTCCAGGTTCATTTGTTGGCTATTTCAACATGTCTAAATCAAAAAAATTAAAAGGTGTATTACATACTAAGCATCCTGAAAAACATCCTTAAGATCTCAGTTTTGTGTTGTAAATTGGCTCCATCTAAACCAGCTCATCAGGCTGACCTGTGTTTCTTAACATGGAAAACAGTGTTACTGACTGATATAACCCCTGCAAAAAGGGTATCTGAGTTGCAAGCTCTTATGTTGGGTCAGCATATCTCATTTCCACAAATACAGGGTTTCCTTGAGAACTGATCTTTAATTTATCCCTATGGTAGTATCTGAGAGATTTTGTTGTTTTAATAAACGTTTGGATTTATTGGCTTTATGGTTCCTAATATTTTTTATTTGTTGTGGTTATAATTAGTATTTGAGTACACTTTAAGCCAAGCTGTCCATCCCCCTGTATTCTTTCCAGAACATGAAAATGAGGGAGAAAGGCTACTCCACACCTTGGATGTCTACAGACTCAGATACTATCTTGACAGAACAAAATATTTTAGGAACTCTAATTAGATGTTCATTTCTTAAGTAAGAAAATAAAAAAGAGAATGCATGTCAATGCAGACTATTTCCAAGCGGTTGTCTCATGCTGTTACCTTTTGTTATATCCAGCAGAGTAAGGCAATGCCATGCAGGGTCAAGGCTCATACTTTCAGGACCTTAGCTTCATCTGTGGCTGTTTAGAAAGGGCTGGATTCTAAAAGTATTTCAGAATCAGCAACTTGGTCCTCTTTTCATACTTTCACAAAGAACTACAAACTAAAGTCCTTCTCCATGTCTAGGGCCAGTTTTGCAGTAATCATTCCTCAGGAGGCTGCTGGATCCTTATCCATCTACACATGTAGCTAAGGCTACTGCAGCAGTGAGCTTAATGAAGAACATAGTACAGTTGTGCAAGTAAACCTACTATAACAGAAGATGTTCAAATCATCACTGCTACTGTAGCAGCCCCCCACCCTTATTTTTGTATATGTTTGTAGGCAAGATGAGGATCTGTCTGTCTATTTGTCTTATTTATCTATTTATCTAACTAACTATCTATCTATCTATCTATCCATCTATCTACATTTATGTTCTTAGCATTGCCGTTCTAAATGTTCTAACCTCCCTCTCTCTTTGTTTGTATGAAAGCTCTGAAGGCCTTGACACCTAAACCTGCCTTTTTGGTCATCTTGAGCTGACTACTGGTCTGAGCTCATAGAAGGTGCCTTGAAGCTTTGGAAGCTGTCCAGCTATAATAGCCTCAGCAGGTTATAACCCATATTGTTAAGGCTACAGCAACAATGTTCATCTGAACTTCCACTGTCATGCCACGTTTGCATACACAACTGTATTTTCCCCACTGCTGTGCAGTCCTGGAGCTGGTATATATAATTATCAGTGGACGTGAGGGAGGCCACACAGGAGCTTCACCCTTTCAGTAGTTTTTTTCACTGTTTTCTGATTCAATCTTTTTGTTTGCTCATGAGAGCATATGCTTTTTCACGAAGTAAACAGAAATATATACTTGTGTATACACATGCGCGCGCGCGCGCACACATAAACACACACACACACACACACACATAAATAATATATATATATATATATATATATATATATATATATATATATATATATATATATATGTGTGTGTGTGTGTGTGTGTGTGTACCACAGTGGTGCAGCAGTTAACATTGTCACCTTACAGCAAGATGCTCTCCGGTTCAGTTCTTGGCTGGGATGCCTTCTGTGTAGAGTCTGCATGTCCTCCTTGCATTGTGAGTTTCCTATGGGTCCTCTGGCTTCCCCCACATTCCTAAGACATACGTCTGGATCATTTCTCCCCAGGCCGCCCTCCACTGAAAATAGGCTCTGTCCTAGT
>NC_056739.1:951272358-951437358 GCF_019279795.1 Protopterus annectens | reverse complement strand
TGGGCTGAAGAGCACCTACACAGTACAGGAATCATATGAAAATAGTAACAGATGAGAAGAATAGTGAAGAATCATTACAAAACATCAGGACAGCAGCAGCACCTTGTACAGGCTAGTCAGACAAAGTACGGGACACACAACAGCATGGACCAAGAAATGTAGTGCAGTACAGGATGGAAGAGCACACAGAAGGAGTGGCACCACATCATCACCAACCAATGGGGAAGAGAATACCGTATCATAAAGGACAACTAGCACACCTACCTGAAATAAAGGTATCACTCAGCAAACACCAGCAACACATTCTTACTGTCAGTGCACTTCTAATTCCAGCAGCTACAAAGAAATGGAAAAGCAGGCACACATAAAGTTAGAGGTTGGGATAATCTATGCATTGCTTGCCTATGTCTTGCTATCCATCCAGACAATGCGTACGTATACCTCCATCTGCTTGATCCTAGATGAGTACTGGCTCCTTGCTATCTGTGAAGTATGGCTGTGCACCTGGCATCTTTTCCCCTTTACCACCGTATGAAACATATTCTTTACTTGATATAGATGGTTTAGGTTCTCTGTCTGTGATTCAATTTAAAATGCCACTCCAATTCTAGACAGGTAATTGAATGTGTGAATATTATGCATATCTTGTAACAAGTACTGGCATAAAAGTGTGGACATTACAGAGCTAGATCAGAATCATGGCCCCCACATCCCCTATATGTATAATACAAAGAATTGACCTATATGTGAGATTATATAATTCATTTATTCTGCCTAATTCTGCAACATCTATCTTATGAAGCACTTGCTCTCAGCATCTTTGTTCCTAATAAGTACTCCATTTTGATACAATGTCAGTTTTATTTTTATTTGTTTTCCCATAGCTTTAAACTTCTATAATAATAAGGTTACAGTTAAATAAGGCAATGCTAAAATAATTTGATCCTTGTATTTCAGGAGTGCTTTGTCTGCATTCCCATTATTAAGTCAGATATATTCAGGATGGACATACCATTCCTCCAAAGGGAGCTGTCTTTTTCACCCTTTGTGTTTTTTATTTATCAAGACACAGCTGGGTCTGGTCTGCATCCTGTCTGGATACATAGCAATGCATAAATATTAATATACACATAGACAGAGATTAGGTACATAGAACACTATATGTATCTCTCTTTTATATATATATATATATATATATATATATATATATATATATATATATATATATATATATATATATATATATATATATATATATAGATATATATATATATATATATATATATATATATATATATATATATATATAAAGTGTGTGTGTGTGTGTGTGCGTGTGTGTGTGGTTGTGGGGTTGTATATACCTATATTTAATTTATCTATATAGATAGATAGATAGATAGATAGATAGATAGATAGATAGATAGATAGATAAAGATACAGATAGATAAGATGCAAAAATAGCTATAGAGTGTAAAGTGGGGGTGTTTGTGAGTGCATAAAGAATACGTGTGTGAGAGAGAGAAAGAGAGAGAGACAGAGACTCATAGAGTGAGATAAGATACTAAATAGCATATGTAAACATCAGCAACCTCTGAATCTTGAGGGAGAAAAACAGGTGAAATTATGAAATTTAGCACTGTCGTTCTTGTTTAATCATAATAACTTCATCAGAAACATATAACACTGCACACATAATAGCTTTTAAAATAATATAGACCAATCAATTCAAAAAATGTAACTGACATCACTTCCTTTTGATTCCATTTAAGTGCATATTTTATATGTGTATTGTCATCGAGCCCTGGAAATACATATGGCTTAAATAGCAACTGCCATTTAAGTTCTTTAAGTTCTAAAAGTCTATTGATGTCACCCATAAAATCCACGACTCACTCCAAAGCAATAAATTGAAATCTGATAAAATTATTACATGCATCACTATGCTTTGCTAACGCATTTCTGTGATCATGGTTTTTAATAGCTGAATACTGTTCTATAATTCACTCTGCTAGCCTTCCAGCAGTTTTGACCATAAAATGACCAAAATGACAAAAACAGGTTCTACACACACCTAAATAAACTGCATTGATAGACTTACATGCAATAAAAACTGTTTGCAAACATGTATATACTGACAAACTTTGCAATGTCCAGACTTCAACATACCATTGTTCTTGTGCATTCTAACTCTGTCTTGATGTTTATAATTAGTTTTCTCAAATACATTTTTAAGTGTTCTTGTTTTTTATAGCAAATTGTGGGCCTGGACCTAATATATTAAATAGTTCCTTGTTGCCCTGAATGATGCACCAGTTTTTCTTGACAATATCTCTAATGTAATACAAATGTAATACATATCTTTGCTAATAGGCAATATGAAACTGAAAATGAAGTCTCTTTTTCTCATAGTAACTTGCTAGCATCAAATCCATATTTAAACATGGGAACATATTTCTTATATCTAAGTTTGGTAATCTCATGCATGATTTGTTCAACTTTGTTGGTTAATGTCTATCTATAAATAACTGCTTTAAATATATGCTTTCTTGATAGAAAGTACTGTCTTCACTAATAATCTGTCAAAGATGGATAATTTACCCTTCTGCAACATTAGACTCCATAAAAAATGGATGTTGACTATTGAAGTCTAAAAATTATTTCTAAACGTCTTCTTATGGTAAATATTGGAAATAAATTCATATTCAAGCTCATCCAATTTAAGTTCTCTATCCAAAAATTGCACCTTATTGCCTATAACTGAATTGGTAAACTTCAAAAAATTTGAGCTTTGTCTAAGATCTACTAGAAATGCAAGCAGTTCTTCCTTGCTTCCTTGTCAAATGAAAATGATGTCATCAGTAAAATGTTAGCATAATGTGATCTTTTTGCAACTTGGAAGCTAGACTAAATGTTCTATTTCCCATGCACTGAGTACAATGTTGGTGTAGGTATGCGCCATTTTGGCACGCATCACTACTTTTTTCTGGTGATAAATAATATTGTTAAAAGTAAAAAATAAATTATCTAAAACTATTTCTATGTAAGGTACAGATAATTCAAGCTGTGAAAGCTGCTGGCAGCCTCCCTGAACATAAAATTGCAATTAGTAGGATACCACAGGGATCATTACTGAGTCCTCCCCTGCTTGGCATTTGTTTTTTAGACAGTATTTCTGTAAAACAACAGACAATGTGGAAGTTCACATTAATTTGCTTAACTTTTCAATAATAGCTTGAAATATAGTATCAAAAGCCTTAGGCAGTTTGATCAAAGTGTATTAGATTGGGTAATATATTCTTTAGTCTTTTGGCCAGGATAGACATGAACATTTTATAATCGATATTTAACAGTGATATGGGTCTATAGGATGCACATAGTTGGGGGTCCTTACCTTTTTTCAGAATGGGGAAAAGTATTGAGTACTTCCACAAGGGAGGGAAAATTAACCATGGAGAATGTGTTTAATAATAACTTTATTGTGTGCTCTGGAAGAATTTTATATATTTCTGGCATTATCCCATCTAATCCTGGGGCTTTATTATCCTTCAGATTGTTAACTTGTTCTTTCACTTCTGCTAAGGTTATTTGTTTATTTAGGGTACTGTTTTGTTGTTTTGATAGTTTAGTCTTGATATTTTCTTGTAGAAATTTATCTATTACATTGTCTGAATCTAGTGGTGATTGCATGTCATTAATTGACCAATAATGATTTCTAAAGGCTTCTAATATACCTCCTAAATCAGTTGTTCTTTTACTGTGTTATTATTCTTTTATTTAATTTCATTAATGTGGTTTTGTTTACTAATTTGTTTGGATCTGATAGCTAGTTTATGTAAATGTCTGGGATTTACTGAATAGGACTGTAGTTTAATCTTTTCCAAGCTTCTAGCAATATTATGATTCAATATTTCTAAATATTTGTGGTTTAACTTAGAAATTTCAGTAAGTACTGTTTTATCATTTGATTTTAAAATTAGTTTCAACTTATCTATTTTAGGCTTGTAAATCAGAAAGTTCCTTGTCCCATTCCTTTCTCCTTTGAAAATACCAAACTTTAACTCCACTAAAGATGTGAACGTTTAATGCGTCCCAGAGTATGATATCTGTTACTTCACCATTATTGTTGTTTTCCATAAATGCATTTATTTCTTTTAATAACCACTCCTTAAAACCTTTTTAACTTAGTAAGATAGGCTGTGATTCTTTGAAAAATTATCATATCATCTTTTTTCACAGTCATGCTGATCAAAAAGACATTGTGGTCAGAGAGTGGACATGACTGTATTACAGCATCATTTATTTTAAAGTAAAGAGTGTTAGACACAAAAATCTTATCAATATTAGTTTGTGTGCTGAATCAGAAAGAATAATGAGTGTATTGAAGTGAATTTTGAACTCTTAAATTATGTATGTCTTTAAAATTCATTGAGGCTATAAAACTATTTACCTTTTTAGCTTGTGCAGTTAGTTTAACCTTACTATTTTTAGAGGTGTCTTCATCTGATAACAAGAAATTGAAATCTCCAGTCAGAATAGTTTCTTCCTTTGCATGTAAAGTAATGAGATCCAAGTATTTCTTCACATATTTAGTTCCCAGACCAGGAATCCAATATGAGTTTACCAGTGTGAATCATTTCTTATTAACTTCTAGCACTACTAAGCTTAACATTCCATCTTTATCTGAAAAGGTGTTTAAAATTTTAGGTAGTGTATAAGTATTATTCCATAGTATAAGAGTACCTCGCCTTTTGGCTCTAAAGCAGGAATCAGTGAGAAGTGTAAAACCATTAAATGATAAATTTTGCAAATCCTTCCCCAGCATGTGGGTTTCCTGTAAGAAGATTATCTGAGCTCGGTGAATTTAAATTAATTTAATTAAACCAGCTCTTTTGACATTGTTATTTAAGCCATTATTATTTAATGATAAGCATTTATATATCATCATTTGTTAAAGTTATATTTAGAGTATCAATAATACCTTCCAAGTATAATGACTTGAAGTAATTCATGAAGTTATGTATCATGGATGAGTCAAAAATCTTTAGAAAGAAATTCTGAAACCAATAACTAAGAAAACATATATACATGGAACTTAAAGTTCTAGGTTTAGTTAATAAATTAACTAAACCACCCTTTAACGCCATCTCACACACCAAAAACATACATAAATAGCTTCTGCTTTAAATGTAGTATATGCAAACAGTAAATCATTTCTAAGGTAACGCAAACAAATATGAACATAAAAAGTCCATCAGGCAATCACAGTGGATTCATATGTAATACTGTGTAAACCACTACTAGATATTGGAAAATAAGGAGTCAGTTTCACCAATTAACCTAGTTGCTTTATCGGCATAAGCTTCTAATACCTATATATTTTATACATGTATTACAGTCTCTTGTGTTTATAACTATAGCAATATAGTAGTTATACCAGTTTACTTATTTCCCCTTCCCTTTTTATACCTTTATATGTTCAATTAGACTGATAGACATGAATGGGAAGAAAAAAGGGAGGGGAAAAAAGAGGGGGCCATATGTTGGTCTATTAATACTAACTAAACAGAATAGAGTGACCTAAAACATTTTAGCAATCCATTCCTACAGTGTATGTGATCATACAAAGATTTGAATCATAGTATCATAACTATCATTGCAAAAAAGTCTGATTATGTTGCTTTAAATCTGCATCAATGAGAATACCTAATATAGATTAAAGTTGCTTAAGCATGAAAGTAGAAGAAGGAAAAGGAGACTCAATCCTATATATATATATATATCTTTGCATTCACAATATTAAAGAAGTTGGTTGTTTAAGAAGTCAAATATTAATATATTATCATTTAGGGCATGCTATCAAAGCAAAGAATGGTATCTTGTCAGACTTCAGTGTTTCAAAGCAACAGACATACAGTAGCATTAAAATGCAATTTTCCTCACTAGACTAGTAAAACAGTTGCTCCATTAAAGTTCTAGCTTCTTAAAAATACATATTTAAAGTGATTCCATATCCATAGATGCATAAAAGATGAAAAACAACCAAAATAAAAGTTACTTTTTCTTCTAGTTTCATTTTCAGCTTTACTTCCTGGTTTTCGAGTCATGCATGAGTTCAAAGGTCATGTGATGTCATCGCTCACTGTATTCGTGCTTCCAGCTTCTCTAGCTTGCTGTTAGTGCTCTGTAGATGCAGATAAAGAAACAGTCACAGAGGCTTAGAAAAGGCATTTTTGGTGGAAACTTCAAACAACTAAGTTTTCTCCATTCTAAAGAAGCATAAAAAGTGCATGTGCAGCCTCCACACTGAAAAAATAACATGAACATCTCTTCTCTAAAAATGTTGGGAAAGTAAGATTTTCCCCATAAATCAATAATTTACATCATTTAAACTAAAATAGGTTAAGAATTAAAATTAGAGCATTTAGTTAATATAAAGCACTGAATGTTGATGTATTACATTAAGAAATGCAGATCTTAAGTAAACGCACACACACACACACACACACACACACACACACACATATATATATATATATATATATATATATATATATATATATATATATATATATATATATTAATCATGATATGAACATCTTTCAAAAATGTCAAGAGTAAACAAAACTATCTTAACTAGAGCATCTCCTAAGGACACTTTTGTTGTGGGGATTCCATACAGTGTAATCATAATAGACTAAACAGTAAACTCTAAAGTGTTACCCCACCACTAACACACATGAATGCTTTACTTTGGAAATCATAATAGTAAGATAGCATGACTTTTGTATCCCAAATGATTATATAAGAAATGTGCACGACAATATTATTAAGCTACTATCTCTAATAGACATTGCAAACAAAACCAAAAAACAATTAACTATCATTAGTCTGGATATTGATAAGGCATTTGATTCCCTTAGTTGGTCATACTTACAAAAAAAAAATCTTTAAAGAATTTAACTTTACTTCAGATTTCACCTAACTGATATTAAATATTTATAGTGATTCTAAAGCATTTGTTAAGATTGGTTCATGTCTATCATCCCCAGTAAATATTTATAAGGGAACTAGACAAGGTTGCCCTCTATCCCCATTATTTTTCACTTCATCAATGGAACATTTTGCTTCATTTATTAGAAATAAGCCAAATATCAAAGGATTTCAAGTTAATGAGGGATACTGTCCAAAAGTTCAGCTTTTTGCTGACGATATTCTACTAACATCCAGTGACACAGAAGGCTCTTTAAAACATATCATGAATGCCATAACTCTATTTGGAAAAATCTCAGGGCTCAATTTTAATCAAAATAAAACCAAAACACTTGTAATCAATAAGAAAATAAATATCAATTTGCAAAAATAAAATACATTCAACTGGGAAAATGATAAGATAGATTATCTAGGAATAAGTATTAAGAATAAGTGGAATGAGACTATTACATTTAACTTCACTAAACTGGTAGCTATAATCAGTGACTTGACTAAAAAGTGGAACAAAATGTTTTTCACCATGGAAGACAGACGTACATTAATAAAATTATTATTTTGCCCAAGAATTCATTTTACATACAATCATTGATTTTACCTCCTCTTAAAAAATTCTTTAAACAAATAGATTCCCTATTACTAACTTTTCTATGGTTCCCAAAGACACCAAGAATAGCCTATAACTGGCATGTTAGAGCCTGGGACAGTAATGGGATTGGCTTTCCCAACATAGAATTATATTCCAAATCTGTTATTATTAACATAATACTACACTGGATTTCATCCACATATACCTCTAGCTGGAAACAACCACATGAAATACATATAACTTCCTCTGAGAACTCAGAAACCCAGTTTAAGGAAACCTTTGGAATTAACAAAATATTTTGGATACTCCATGAATATTGCTTATATAATATGAAATTTAGCCACTTCTCACATGGTATAAATCCAATATTTTATATTTTCAAAAATATAATCGACAACAACTATAGTTTAAAGACCACCCTTTTCATTATATTTCCCATAACTTATACACCAGATTGCCTAGATAACTTAAATATCAGTAAGTTGCTAAATCTTAAAGAGAATAATCTAAAGTTTTGGCACCAGTTTATAGACAATAAGAACATCCAACCAATGAACTTTCTCTTAGCCAGATATAATGTCTGTCAAGATAACTGGCTCTGTATTCAATCTTTAAGACAGTTTGTTGAAAATATAGTGAGAGTGTCAATAAATCTGGAAACTGATATTATACCAAGATTGATACAACTATTCATATGGTGCAGTTTGATGAACATTGAACATAAATTAAGCATATCGCCTGTATATAAAATCCTATGAGAAGACTTGATTACCTTTGACCAAGCTTTTTGGAATTATTCCATAAAGATTAATGGTGAACCTTTATCTAATGATAATAAGAAACAGTTATTAAAGTCAAATGCTGGTGGTGTGGTGATATTCTTGAAGCCAACTGGGTTCATATGTTCATCTAATGTAGAACTCTCACACAATACTGGAGTGAATTTAAAAATTTTGCAAAAGTCCTGTGGTCTGACAACTGTCAAATTACTAGCTCTTTGATATTATTCAATGTCCCTACCCCAAGTGTAATTCCTAGACATCAGTTACCTGTTCTTTGGTTAATTTCTAGCTATTGCTCGAAAAATAATCACATTGAACTGGAAAAATAAGCAAGATCTTATGTTTACTGAGTTTATTTCAATAGCAAAATCTGTATGTAAAAAAGAAATGCAAACTATTTATCAGAGATCATCAAATGTAACACAGAAAAGACCAGCTTGCCAAAAATTGGAGCGATTGTTAGATAAATGTTGATTACCTTTCTTGGATAAAGCAAATGTTTATCATGGATGTTTATATATAGTATAAATAGTTATTATGTTTTATATTGTTTATTTTTAATACTTTATGCCCATGTTTATTAACAAAATTTAATAAAAATGTTTTTGGAAAAAAAAATGTTAGCCAGGTCAACATAAGCATTGTGCTCAGAGTGACCACTGTACACAAATTCTGTAACCTTTTCAAAGAAATTTACTAATTTCATGAGACAGGAGCTGCCCTTCACAAAATCCTACTGAGTGGGGTCTAGATCAGTTAAGTTGCCTATGTCTTCATAAGTGAGTATGTTCTATTACTTTACATACAAGTCTGGTGAATTGATGGGCCAATAATTACCCGGGTCTGTAGAGGAGCCACCCTTGTGAAGAGGTGCCACCTTTGCTATTCTCCAGGCATCAGGGACAAACCATTTGGATAAGCTGAGGTTGCACAAATTAACTAGAAGCTCAGATAATACATACTTGGCAGTGATGGGAATGCAGCTTGCTATGTTATTCGGTCCTAAAGGAGCAGGGATTCTACTTGTTCCAAACTGATTTTAGGGGAAGCTAAATTTTCAGAGATAATAGTTGCAACAATGTGCATAGGTGGGGTAAAGTTAAAACTAAATTTGTCTGTTGATACATTGGCTACATCCTTGGGACTGGAATGCATGATATTATTATTATAATTCTTATTATGGATTAACTAAATGCATTATTAAACATTATTCCTTAATTTCCTGACATAACTGAAGAAAAATAGCACTTTTTTTTTTCTAGTTGTCTGCTTTACATTTTGTAATAGTGCTCTTAAGTGCCTTGCTGACATATTTGAGCATCCTTATTAAAAATTTCTATTGAAAAAAGTAAAAAATGTGCATCATTAATTCTTATCATTACAAATGCTGCTTAAAATAGATGCATTGTTTTACCCAGCTTGTTTAAATGTATGTATGTATCTTTGTATGTCTGTATCACTCTCTCTCTCTCTCTTTCTCACTGTCTCTCTCTCTCTCTATATATATATATATATATATAGATATGTATATGTAGAGAAAGAAAGTGGGAAAAGGTAATAGTTTGTCAAAGAGGTGACATATGCAGCACCACGGGCCGCATCTCTCATTTAGTGAAACTCTTTCTGTTTTGATTTTGCATTATTTAACTGTTTCTCTCACCATCTCTCACCATCTAGGAAGTAAAAGTACAAGAAAGTTTGACAACTGAAGGTATAATGCTAAACCAACAGGTAATATTTTATAACTATAGTAACTGCCAGCGGTGGGAAATATGAAAAAAATCACTCCCAGATCCCAGACTTGATCCTAAGGAATAAGCTTGCAGGATCAAATTCATAGGCCAAAAGAAACAAAATCCCTGCATGATTCCCACAGCAGTTTTGGCAGGTATTATATATATTATACCACATTAGTACTTTTACTTTTTAAATTTTTGCAGCTATTAATTCTGTATTGTTTGAGTACTGACTGTGTCCAGTAGCATATTCTGCATTACTCTATCTTGGACAATGACATTATTTTCTGAAATACCAGAACTAATAAAGTTGTGTCAGAGAAAAGGTAAATATACAATGAGGTACTAAAAAGGAGACACAAAGTAAATAACTCATGTTCTGTCAGCATGAGATGGTAGTTGGGTAATGACCACCAGCTGGATCACTGCCAAGAAAGCAGACATGGATACTCCCCAAATCACACCCACAGAAGGTTCTGTGGTACAGAGATTCAGCTCTGATAATAAGTCAGGTGACAGGAGTTCGATTAGCAGCACCAGCACTAAAGGACTCAAGCAGAAAGGGGGAGGAATGAAGGAGGCTTGTCCTGATTGCCTCTCCTTGTGAAATGGGGTGTGTTGCACACATTCAGGAGGACCACGGAAGGCTGATATTTCCTTGGTGGACTGTGGGAAAAATCAACTTCTGTGATTTAAGGGAGAGGGAAAGGGCTACTCAAAGGAACCCCTTCTTCACTCTCAACTCATTGCACATTGCCTTCCCATCACTTTTCTAAGTGTGCACTAGGAAACGGCCTCCATGATGAAAAAAATCACTAGCCATGTCTGATGGCTGTATGAATGACAGCCACTTCCTGTCAACCTATTCCTGGTGATGGAGAACAAATGGACTAGCTGGGAAGGAGAAACTGATAATTGACAGGCACATTTTACTTAAGATATCAACTCCATGACTGTATAATATTAAGGAAGGCAGAAATCACACATTGCAGGGCGGGCAAAACATGCTCCTGCACAATTGCCATCTTCCAAACCACAGAAACCATTCTGCACGCTGCTCTTCAATGAGACTGCATAATGCAGCATTAATTAATTTTTAAAATTTTACACAGTCATGTACATGTCTGACTAGTTCACCTGCCTTTTTTTATACACAGATACTGCTCACTATAAAATTAATTGCATTATATGGTATTAATGTTCATATTAATTGTGCTTTATGAGATATGGATAGGCTGAAACTTAATGCACAACTCCCAACATGACCTAATAATTTACTATATCAACAGTATGCTATACTAGCTGTCCTCTAACATATGCATGCAGTACTAATATAAAACTGAGAGAAAATCTAGCTCACATATGTTTCATTTTCCAAGACCTATCAATTATTTAAATTTATTGATGGAGTAAGAAACTGGTTTGGATCTTTGTCTTTATATAAAACATAAATAAGTATAGCTCTGGAGTGGATCACTGACTTCATTTCTAGGAAAATGGAATTGCTGCTGAAAATGGTAATTTGCTTATAATTTTACATTGATGGTATAATACTAAAACAGCCTACAACCCCTTTTTTTCTGTCCATTTTTTGCCCTAGTCCTTGTCTACCATCATTTATTCCCTTATCTGAAAACTTCACCTGGGAACATGGCAAGATCTGTCTGAAGGGAACCATTACTTATTTATTTATTGACATTTGGTAATCGGGAAAGTTCACTTGGCCAGAGACCCATTTTCAGTGGAGGCCCTGGGAGAAAAGCTCCAAATACAGTTACAAAAATTTGTATAACATTATATAAACAGTATTAACAAGATATAGAGCTAGATTCAACATTAATGTAAAAAAAAGCATTTATACAATACATCAGAGCATTTAATTCAAAAGATTAATTTCCAAAGGGTTTTCATAGTCATGAAGTAAAACAAATTACAAAACAAAATTATAATTTCTCTATGAAGCTAGTAAAGCAAAGCTTAGGAAGTTGTGAAGATGCAATATTCTCATGCATACATCTTGAAATAAGGGCATTTAATATTGCCTAATCCCACACATGGGAAGGGAGATACTTGGTTTGCATTAATGTAGAGGCTCTCATTGCCATCACCATGCAAGTATATACTTCTGCATATTGGAGTTAGAGGCTAAACCCATAATGTTGTTTGGCTAAACTTAAAGCCTATCATTTGCATTGCTGTCTATCCTCCAAGAGATTGTGACAATATATGGCCATTACATCTCTGTCCCTGAGGATGGGGACCTCCATCTTCCCTGCCAGTTCCATCAGAAGCCCAGTCCACTAACTGAACACAAGTCACCTGTGCTATAGTCAGAACTTTATCTCTCTATGCCCTCAGAGCTTAGTTTTAGTAGTTATCTGAAATTCTCCAGTGCAACTCATTCTGCTGCAGCTTGCAAAAGGCCGAGTGTTTTTTGTGTGTGCATGTGTGCTGAAAGCTGAATGGATGGTTAGCACAGTGGTGAGAAGAAGCAAAATAAAAGAAAAGGGGTCCCTAAACTCTAGGAGATATGATTATTCTTAAAAAAGGCAATTCAGTTTGACAATTTTAAAACAGGATAACTGAGGGTGGACAGACAGATAATTTTACTGATGTAATAAAAACGGTATTCCTTCAAAAGCATTTTATATCAGGTTTACTACTGAAGTGACTTGCTGGGTTTATTAACCCATCCAAGAAGAAGAAGATATTTTATTATTAGACTTTAGACAGGTATTTTGATAAGGAAATGGGATTTACAACATATTTAAGCCAGTATGGATAAGATATTTGAGTAGTTCAAGGGAAAGGAAGCTGCCAAACTGATGATTAATAATGATTTTGTATTCTAAATATTGTCTTGCTCTTTAAGATTGTTCCACGACATATTATAGATTTCTTAAACATTTTATTCTGAAGTAAAATTAAAGAACTTTCTTTAGGGTTCTGAAAGGATACATTTATTTCAGAAATAAATGCAGTATTGTAATTCTGCTGTAACTGCTTCTGGAAATATACTGAATTTGTATTTTGTTTATTATTGAGATTATTTTTTACATTTGTATCTGTGAGCATTATTTTCCTCTATGATATCTGCCCAATGGCCCCACCTCTGATTTCCCATTGTCTAATCCCTTCCTTTTAGGGGCCAGAGTCAGACATTCCTGGACTGGGCCAGCTCTTGGGCCCATTTATTCTCATGCAAGTGGAGCTCATCAGTCCATTCCATCATCTGGAAGGTAAGAGTCATGTGTTAAGTCATGGTCTATTTGCTTGTCTCATGGAAGGTTCCCCCATCCCAGCTAACCCCTTCACAGTAAACAGCTTGTAGGCTTGCAATGGCTGTCTGGTCAGAGACAGACTTGTGCTGCAGATGTCTGACATCCTTAATTAGGGATGGTCACTTGCACTAGTGTAACAGTGTCATCCAGCCAGGCCTCTTCTGTGAACAATCACCAACCCACTAGCAGGCTTTGCTAAGATGGTGGATTTAGTTACCCCATCTCTCCCCAGGAAGGGTGAACTGCCATATCTATGTATTATTGTTGAAAATATAAGGAGTGTGGGTATTCTTTTTTTTTAGTGAGCTGAAGCTTAAAGGTGTTTGCTGGTGTAAATGTCCTACATATTGCAGAATAAAAATCATTATATTTTGCTGCACATTTATTTAATTTAAATGCACCCACAAGACAGTGGCTACATAATCTGTGAACTGAGCATTCTTGAGTATTTATTCCCAGTATAAGACCAGTGTATCCATTCCATTATTTTCCTTAGGTTCTTCTTCCTTGTACCTCACTGGTATGCCTTTTTATAGATCCTTATCCTAAGTACAAGACCCAGCGTTGTTGGAATCCTGAAATTGTACAAAATAAAGAGTGTTTTCCATTAAAACAACAAACTGCAAAATATGATGTTATGGTTTTAAAGCATGTTTGAATAGAAGAAAGCTGCCCTGCCCCATTCCTCATCCAGATAATAAGCTTGTACCCCCACCCCCATGTTCCCACAGCTATATTCAGCATTCTGTAGAAGTGGCCTGTTGTAGAAATGTCCTTATTTAATGGGGAAGCTTTTACTGTTCGTGGGGATGTGCAGATGAAAAAGAAACTTGAGTGACTGCCTCATTCTCACCTTCTCATCTAGTCTTTTAGAAATTTCCTGGGACAGACAGACCAATAAGCAAATCTGTATCCTGATTATTTTAAAATAAGATAGGAGAGCAGACTGTTTCAACACAGAGAGGATGACATGGATTGTTTTATTGACAGTGTTTCAACTCTTCTTAAATAAAATGCTGAGCTTTCATTAGACTTGAAAGATATAGGAGAAGGATGATTACAGCAGTGCTATAACAAGCATAGCCCTTAATCCATATTAACACAGCAAAGTTTAAGGAAAGATTGACATGAGGACTGCATTAAATGCTTGTAACTCAAAGCATTTCTAGATGTTGGCTTGAACAAAAAAGCAATCTATCTCTATCATTACATAAAATAATGGACTTCCTTTTCAAAATAATGGTATTTATAATTCAAAATAATGTAATAGAAGCACTGTGTCATTATTTTAGTGATCTGTATACAGGGAACAAGGTGAGACAGAAATGTAGTAGAAGAACAGGAGGTAAAGAGGTGCTAAATTTGTAGAAAAAAAAGAAACAAGAAATCCTCATAGTGACCGCAGTATTGAAAGAAAAAGTACCAGGTTTATAATGTGTTCTTGCAGACACGTGTAAAGCACAAATTAACTGCTTCCTTGTAGGCTGGGATTTGGATTACTTGGTTAACAAATAGTATAAAAATAAAAAAGGGGGGAAATGTCAGACACTTGCTCTGGAAGTGTAGTAGTTCCAGTTTTTTTTTTTAAATATGGGGCCTTATCCACTCAAGGAAATCATCATATTGTCTTATTAGACAATTCATTAGCAATTATTTGAATATGTGCCATAGGAACGGCTATAAAATCATATTAAAGAACATTTGCAATTTGGATTCATAATGAGGGTTTGTATCCATTAACCAGTGTTTTTACTGGATCATAAATATTTTAATGCTATAGTTTTATAGGCTCCTCCTTTGCATTATATTAAGTTACTAGGAAAATGTTATGGCAAACTATAGCTAGCCATGGGATTCATCAAGATCGTTTCATATTGTGAGGATATTAAGTCTGAACACTTGATTACAAATAAAGATCTCACAGAACTACAAAGGAAAAAGGAATAAAAAATAGAGTGGGTTAAGACTGGCTTTTAGGTCCTATTTTATGAAGTATAAATATAAATCCACTTTTATTGGAATTTTTTTTTCAGATTCTCCCAAAAACTTAGGATCATCAGGTTCATAATAGGCATTGCATAATATGCATATAATGACAACCTTGCAGTGTCGTCCTTAACACCTTAGCAAACAGAGGCCTTATGACCAAGATAATACTGTTAGAAAACATGTAGTAGTGAATAATATGTAGTCCTTAACAAAAACAGGTCTTATGCTCAAGATAACACTGTTAGAAATATGTGCTAGTGAATATATGTCTATATAGAAAGAAAACAGTAAGACACTGTTTTTTAAAAAAAGAAACAGAAGGATGGTATAGGGAAAATGTAATATCAGTGCAATGCTCTATAATACCAGAATGTTGTTTTATGGAGTTAAAGGTACATTCCAAAATTAGCTGAAAATTCCATAAGCTAGAACTATTTACATTCAAATGATTAATAACCAGTTTACTGTTATGCATCTAGAGATTTGATGTTCACTTACTAAACATACAGTCATGGATGCAACAGTGAAATGTTTCTAAAACGTTTATACTTGTCTTAGATGTAGTCTGTCATCTAGGACTATAAGTATTGGTCAGGCTTTAAGAAGTTAGTAAGATCTGCAGATTTATTTCCAGAATATATTTAAGGTGAGAATTCGATTTATCAGAAATCAGTATAACTGTTAATAAGATTTTGAAGAATAAAGTTGGATTTTGAGCTGGAATACAATGGAGAAATGTAGATCACAGCCCTTCAAGAAAATAGAAGTTTATACTTTATTGAATTAGATAGAGACAGCTAATATTTTACTGTATTCTTCAATTAACTGTCATATTTTCATTAATTGAAAAAAACAACAGCCACTACTCCCCAGGTACCTCTGTTGCAAATAAACATAAATCCTATAGCAAGAAACGACCAATGCAGGCAAAGCTCCAGGTTCACGGACAGTCTTTTAATAAACGCACAAGCGTTTTCACCAAATGCTTCTTCAGATGTAACATAAAAAATAAATACTTAAGGCACCATATTTAACTATTAAATCTCAAATCACATGACAAATTAAAATTTCAGTTTAAAGGTATAAATCCTAAAATTCATTCAAAGAACCATATTAAAGTATATAAAAAGTATATGTGTATATAAAGAAAAATACATAATTCTAAAGACAAGCACTCATAAATTTTATCACAAAAAATAGCATAAGACACATATGTATATAAGTCTTTAAAAAATGTATGTAAAAAATGTATATAAACAATCATATACATGGCAGATCATGAAGGTAGCATATATAATAAGCCACTCATTTCCTTCATAGTGGTCTGGCTGTCAAAGCAGGTCACAGTGGTATACAATTATTCAAACCATGCCTTGCACTCGCTCTCAGCCTAATAATCCACTGCACTTTCATTTCTTCTGTTTTTAATCTCATATCCTCTCCTCTTTTATTCCCATAAATCATTCCTATGACTGAAACCCCAAACCTATGCATACTATCTGTATTAGCAACATGCTTCGCTAATGCATTAAGCATGCTTTTCTTGCCGATATGATAAATATGCTCCCTAATCCTTTCTTTTAGCATCCTGTCAGTCTTTCCAACATAAAATGTACTGGATAATTTGCTGTTGACACTGGTTCACAGATCCCTGACTCCTGGATCTTCTTTCAGGGGTGTGTGCTCAATAGTCACACGGGTGGTCAGGTTTGCTGAAAGTTACTATTATTAATTTCTTAGCATTTAATTATAAGTCCATGGTAGGACACCAACTATATTTTTGGGAAAGGACCTCATAGAGGATCTTGTCCTCTGGGGAGTTTATGATGGCATCACGTTTACAGTCATCTGTATACTTAGTCAGCAATAAACACTTAACATTTGTTTTAGCACCCCCCCCCATAAGTAAATACCAATGAGGTGTGACCCTTTAAGGAGATATAGCCACCCACCCTAAACAACAGCCTCTGTAGGGAGATAAGTCCTGTTTTAGGTAGAGCATTAAGCAGCCCATATATGTTATTTGGCCCCATGGAAGTATTTGGCATTAGGCAGTGCCTTCAGAACATGTTCTTGTTCTATTTGAGGGGGAGATTTAGATGCAGGTGTGCAATCTGGGAATATAGGAGGGGAGAGTGGGATGATGTTTGAGCTAAATGTGTCTTATTTTTACTTCATATCAGGCTTTGGTTGATCTGATTAGGGTCTACAGTTTCCTGTTAAGTTTAGCAATAGCATTTTTAGCATCTTGAGAGTTCAGTTTATTTTTTCAAAGAATGAATTGTTTTCTTTTGTAATGGAGCATGTTTTTGGTTTCCATCACAGATTCTTAAATCTGGTGGTGTATTTACTTCAGAGGAGAACAGATACACCAGTGCAGCTATTTACATGTGTATTTAATTTGCCAGTAAATGATTTTGCACAAACAGTGAGGTCATCAGTTTGAAAGGAGAATTTGAATTTAATCTGGTCATCACTCACTTTTAGTGGATTAGACTTCATATAATCACTGAATACCAAGATTTTGGAGAATACTTCTGGCTTCAGTTTTACTGTGAATGTGAATGATATGTGGTTTGATTGAACGTAACAACTGTTGAGGAGCAAAGATGTGCCATCTTGATAAGTAACAAGTCCAGGATTTTATTGGCTTTTGCTGGAGTGCAGACTAGCTTTTATAGAGAGTTTATATTAATGAAGTCCAGAAATCTCTGAGCATTCATGTCTGAGGTTGTATAAACCTCAGAGTTATTGGAGGAGGTAGTTGAAGTCTCCTAGGAGAATGGTGTTTGGATTAATGCATTGGTACTCCCATAACAGGCTTAGGGTGACATGGAGTGAGCCTATAGTTAGCAATGATATAATATTTTTTTTTTATTAGTAAGATGAAAATGGGTGGGTTCGGGGTAATTATCTTGTCTAATGTGTCCCAAGGTGAGTTATTTTAAGAATATCAAGACTCCACCTCATTTATTGCCTTTATCATTTTTTGTCTAGTATTTTGGGATTGAACATATGATAGGCACTGAAATATAGCACTGATGGTGTGCTCACATTGGTTTTAATCCAGGTCTTTGTGATGATGCATATATTGATATTTTCCAAGGTATGGTGTCCTTGTAGGGAGCAAGGGAGCCTGCAGGATTTTTTGCAGGGGGGTGCAAAACCCAGAGTCCCGCCCACACAGTGCCCCCTCCCCCACGCAGCCCCCCCACAGCCCCCCCCACACACAGCCATTCCAGTGTCCCATTACTTGGCTATTCCTCCCCATTTGCCATAGACACTGTTCAAATCTCGCAGTGTGCATACTGTTTTATGCTTTACTTCTACAATGATTACAGATATTTGCATTTAATTTACAACTTTTATTTCAAATTTTATAGCACAAACACTGAGGCACGCATTTCGGATTTGCTAAACAAAGCAACAGTCTTGCAATAAAAACAGCATTAAAACTTCTCTGCTTTTGAAACTCACATTCATTGAAACAGCATTGAACCCACATTCAAAGAGAATGCATCTGGGCAATGGCGGGTTAAGTTTACCTTTGGGGTGTTTTCAAAGCATATCAAATGCACACATTTTTAGGCTCATGCAAACGTATGGTGATTCATGTTCCCGATAATAATTGAATTATATCCCTTGTATAATACCGCACCTGCACCACTTGTTACAGTGTATTTTAAAGTTATAGTTTTGAACATTTTCCAGTAAGCAGTGAAACATTTCAAAACATATGAACCAGTAATGACAAACTCCCTAGTTCAGAACATTTCAACCATAAAAGGCCACTCAAACTTCTATCATTATAATCCACCAATATTAGTCCATATGCACAATCTCTGCAGTCTGCAGAAGTCATCTGAATTCCACATTAAAAAGATCTGAAACTAATGAAGAGATTGTTGCTATAAAACATACATTTCAGTGTTTCATCTACAAATGTAGTGCCCATTGCCCTAGAAGAATAAATTGCCTATGTTACATTAAAAGAAATGGTAAGCTGGTATATTGCAACAGGGAATATGTGACAAGCTGAAAAAGAGGTTCATAGTTACTAGGCACCAAAGGAGGACATACTCAGGACAGGACTGCAGCACCCCATCCCCTTAAAATACACATTTACATGCTGTGGGAGTAGAAGATACAGATCAAGATGCAACTATGCTACCTGCTGTGCTACTAACACTGCTTTAAAATTCTATACTACAATGATACCATTTGCTAAACAAAACAGTAATGATACATTTAAGACGTCATATACTTCAGAAAATACATGCTAATATAAAGCCTATTATTCTATCATCTTTCCAACAGAAATATGTATAACACCCACCTATTTTGAGGGCTTTCCACAATTATTTTTTGTCTTTGTTCAAAGTCCTTGAGCTAACAAGTTGAAATGTATGTGAAAACAGGCACACTTTTCCTTTTGCTTCAGTTACTTCCCAAACCCTGCTCAAAAGTACAACCAGGACAGAAAAGGACATACTTAAAATCTACACAGTCACCTGCAATATTTACCAGGCTACTGACACATCAAATTATAGTGATGCTTAATATTGATCAAATAAATCTGAAAAGATGTCTGAATTTATTTGATCAGTCTGTAACGCAGTCTCTAACACAAACATACTGAAGGAACAGAACAGTTAAAACACTTTTTTCAAACAATTCACAAGTTTTAAAAAGGATAGCAGTGATAAAAATAAATACAGCCAGCCGTGGACGGGTAACAGAAAATACACCCCTGGGATCAATTCATTGGCTCTAATTGACAGAGGATCAGTTAATTAATCAATGGGGCGGCGAAAGCTGACACACTCTGGCAGATAGCCTAGTACCTCCCTATGAACCTATATGTCACTTGCCATGAAGGAGGGTAAAATGTCTAGCTTCTAACTCACAGACTATGAAAAAAAATCATCCCACCATCTATACTGTGGCATAATTGTAATAATCGATGGCACTGTGGTATGTGTTATGGTGGTATTTACTCCCTCTGGTGCAGAGTATTTAGTATCCCACACCCCCAGATTATTGGTTAAATATTTACCATATACAAATGATCTATTCAAGTGACAGCTGTCTTCATTTGCCTGTCACTCCGATGTAGGTAGCACTATGTCATTTTAAATACCAAAATAATTTCGAAAATACAATTCTTAAACTAGGATGGAGAAAAATCAATCTTATATCACACCCCATTCACCAAGGATTTACTGAAATTACTTGCCAGTGCCACAATAAACTAATTTTCCACATATTTTAAATAAGCAAATAAAAATTTCCCACACATTTACTAACACTTTTTTCAGGGGCTTAAGTTTCTGGCAGATAAATATTAGTTTCATTAACCTCAGTATGTCACGTTCCACCCAGAGGTTTAGAAATGTGTATATATAGTAATTAGTAAATTAATACTTAGGGCAGCCCAGACAAAATACAATGAAATCTTTACCCTTTTCAGCTCTAACACATGGCAAACAAAAACACCACATCAGAAGTGAGACTGCTATAGTGACACACACTTACAAATATTTACACACCCCCCCACATCTTAATTTCTATGTGGTTTTACTTCTACACATTTAGACTGAAACTGGGAATAAGAAAAATGAAGTGAAGCAGCCTAAACAAAAAGAGAAATGGTTAAACACATTGGCAGTTTCTTGCATCTCCTAAAGGAAAATGGGGAACATTTATTCTTCCTGCATTCATGCAAGACAGAAAACAACTGCATACAAAAAGGGTACACTGTTTAATCTCACACACACGCACACACACACACACACACACACACACACACACACACACACACACACACACACACACACACACACACATGAAAGAAAGAGGAACTCCTAAGTCACTTGATCAGAGGCTAGAGCTGCTCTTATTTTCACATCTTCTCATAGTAGTCACAACAACAATATATGCATTCCCCTGAAGCCGAGACTTACGCAATTTGTAGGAAAAAAAATGCACTCTGTGAAGATGGCCGTTTTGGGAAAAGCCTTGTACCTTTCATTTCAATGGGTTATTATGGCATGCTGGCAATGTGACATGGGGATGATGGGACTGGGAATGGGGAGGGCAGGGCCAAGGTCAGGGACACAAATACACACTCCATCTCAAGTGCGCCGCTTTTACGTTTTGGCGCCAAACTGGAAACCAGGATTCAGTTAAAAAAAAAAAAAACAGCTGAGCATCTCCATCGGCCATCACATCCACGATGCGATGCTTGACATAATGGGCCTGCCATCTGCTGAAGAACCTTGAAAGAGCTCCTCTTGGCCTACTCCTGACTGGCTGACTCCAGGAGTCAGGAGTAGGCCAGGAGCTTCTTTCAAGGTTCTTTGGCAGGCCTCATGTCAGGCATCGTATCATGGATGCGATGGTTGATGGAGAAGCTGTTAGCTGCAGATTCTGTCTGCAGTCTGCACAGGCAAAGGCAAGCATGGCATGAGATTGGGAATGAGGAGGGCAGTGGCACTGGACACCAGGGGAAAACACTGGACACACACTTGCATCAGCTCTCTCAACTCCATCTCAAGTGAAGTACACCATTTTGGTGCCAAGCTGGCCTGGAAGCATACAAAACAAAAAAATTACCTCAGGACTCAGAAGTCCGGACTGGAGTTTCTTTCTTGGTTCTTCTCTTCCCAGTTCCTTCCAACTCAACCCAGAATTCACACACCTATCTTAAGTTCAGTCAAGAGGACTCAGAAGAAGTCAGGAGTCTCTCTTCTCTTGACGAGTATACTAGTCTAGGAGACTCTTCTTTCTTCATTTTTCTCTCCAACCCAGTTGAATCGACACCTACATTCAGTTCCTTCAAAACGCAGCACACCAGTCCACCAGTCTGCCACATGACTCTCATGATACGGTTGTAGACGGAGAGATGCAGTTTAAGGAGGAAATTGAGGCTGTCAATTATGTATCATGTGACTGCCACCTCCAATAACATCTCCTCTCAGAACGATGCAGGCTTTACAAAAAAAAAAAAAAAAAAAAAAAAAAAAAGCTGAAAGTTTTCAGAAACTATGTTTTGCCACATCATCCACAGGTAGCTTAAAAATAAAGTTTCCAGAAACGATGTTTTGCCAAATCATCGCACAGGCACAGGTAGCTTATGAAAATCCAGGGGTGCAAGTGCTCCCCCTTGTACCTGCCTGCAGGCACCCTTGGTAGGGAGAGTTTTCTTTTTAGTCTGCTAGCATTAAACAGAAATAACTTTTTCTTATCTGGATTCTGTTTTATGTTTGAAGCTTTAGAAAACTGACATTGACTAAAAAAGGCACTATGGGAAGAAAAATAATTTAGCCATTATAGGAGAGCTTCAGGGGGAAGGGGGAGTGATAGGTACAGACCATTCCTGGTAAAGCAGTTAGGGCTATGTACCATCTCCTTCATGTAAACACATATTATAGTCCCTTAGCATGACACCAGAAGCTAAGTTGAAAATATTTTGCTCTTACCACTGCATTATTTTTGGTTATGGTAGAATGCTGTTCAAGGCTAGGTTAATTCCAGCCTCAGACATATATTCTGAGAGCTCCATTGTGTCTCTCTTCATATGATCCAGGGAGATGCATCTGAAATAATTTCACTCATACACACAATATTACTGAATCACATGTGTATTTATGGCACTGGCACTTGAATTCATGTATAAGGTGGCGGAGCTTGGTGCCTGATGGGCAATTAACAGTGACCCTTTTCCTTGCACATCCTAGTGAACGGCACATTGGTGTGTTTCAGTATGGAGATACCCATGAGCATGGCACTGAACTGTTTGGAAGTTTGCCTTATGGACTTTTGATCTGAAACAATGTGACTCACAGAGATATATGTGGCATGGTGGGTGCTGCTTGTGTTGTGTGTTTGTGACATTTTGAGCATTCTTGCTTCTTGTATTACATTTAGGACACCTGTATTGTTTAGATAAATTAAGTTTCAGTGCCTCAGCATATAAAGGTCTATGTGTTTGGTGCGAGCTACATGTGATTGGTTCAGTGTGGTATATGTAGTACTGTCAATTTGCATCATGTCTGTATGGCTTCCTATGAGAGCTTTGTTTCTATTAACATTATTTCATTTTTCACACGCTGTGTCAGTCCAAGTAGTGAGTACTTATCAGTTAACCCAAAGCAATTGTTTTATTGTCTTAGAATGCTCATTTTAACCAAGCTGGCTATAGAGACAGTTGGTAAATGCAAATCCATGGTTCCAGATGCTTGCTAATGTTGCTAAATGAAGAATAGCAACTATGAGGTTTGAAGATGATTTATTTGAGTGTTAAAAAACAATTTGATTATAAACAGTGCATTTCAGAACCTCTTTACATAGCTATTGGGGGAAGCATTTCAGCTCATAATTAGGCTATTAATTTTAGGTATAATGGTAAGTTTGGATAAAAAAACTGGTTGGAGCAGCGACACCATGACAGTAGTAAATAATCTGTCTAGATAGGCTTTGAGATCGGCTTTAGATGTGCAACAATGTATCCCTGCTTAATTCTGCAGTTTATACAGCTATAACTGGGTTGTAGAATTGACTAAGGTTCCTAAGAAAGAGAATTAAAAAATGAAAGTGCCTGCATCTGTTCAATATCTTTTTGGTTAGGACCCTTTGAGGTCTTTCTAATTGTTTGATATTTTTGTAAGATACATCTTGAAGAGGGCATTGTAATGAATAACAGGTCAGATCAATACTGAGTATAAGGGGGTGATTACCTCTTTAGACACTGAAGATATCTCTTTCGCAATTGGTTGTACTAAAGGTATTTCCTGGCAACCATTGTCACATGCTAGTCAAAAGGGAAGGAACTACCAGCTCAGTTTCAGTCCTTGATTACATTTTCATTTTGCGGTGCTGTGCTTTTTACATAGTATAACAATGTGACATTGTATTTGAGTTAATTTTTATTACACCAAGAGTTACCAGGGAGAGCTCATGTTGGAGAGTTTTGGTGTCAGAAAGTGACTTAAAACAGTCTTCTGCAAACTTTGTTAGCCAAAGGTCTTGACTATTTGCTTGGAGATTTGAGAAGTAAAGGCAAAAAAAAGGTCTCTACAACAAGCCTGAGGTATAACAGTGGTCACGTTCATACATTCTAATGAGGTTCCTACAGATAATACTGTGTGGGTTCTGTCTTTCAGCCACTTGACTCTCAGTCTTACCACATATAGGTTTATTGTTGATGCATTTAGGTAGTTTGTGATGATAGCATAGGGAATGGTGTTGAAGGCCTTGACCAGCTCAAGATATACTATTGTGTATCTCATAGCCACTTTTTACAGAATTTGTAACCCTTTCAAAGAAGTTTACCAGACTCAATAAACAGGCTGCACCCTTCACAAAACCAAACTGTTGGAGATAAGTTAAATAAGACTCTTGATATTGTAATTAATGAGGACAGTTATAATATGATGTCCTTCCATATCACTGTTCTATATCACTGTTGCAGTATTCTTCACCTAAGGGATCTCCTGCCAAGGATAGACCTTTGTCTAGCCAGTATACCAAAGCCAACAGCTCTTATAGGTGCTGTACGTCACATGCAAGTTCCCAATGCAAGCGTTAGGGCATAAAGGTGACATATGGATGCAAACACTTAGAACTTCTTTGCTGCCAGTCCAAATGCCATTATCATACATCTGTCTGAATGCCCTTCTGCTGTGCTGATTACCAAGGTGTATTTTCAGATAAGTGCCCCATTGAGGTTTCCTCTCTTTATTTTTAATCTTGTTTGGTATTGGGTTCATGTCATCAAGAAAGGGAAAATGTAAGTGCTAGAGGCAGATTCCCCATAAAGATCATCACAACCAGTGTCTTTTTTGTTTGGGTGCTTCCCACTATCATATTCAGTGGTCGATTTACCAGGCATTTGTGCCTAAGACCCTATGTAGTTGCTTCTGCTTGTTGTCCATGTACCTTGAAAACCAATGTCTTAAATTGTTGGCTCAGCATGTTATAGCAATGTCCACCCATCCCAATGACCAGACATCTGCCAAGAAGGTCAAAAAAGTCAGGCCCAATCCAGCTCCTGTCCAGTCTCCCCAGACATCTCTCTGGAGGCTGGTGAAATCCCTGAAGACTGTGTGGTTCTTGCTTGGATTGCTCTGCCATGACCCCGTTGGAGGCTGGCATGGATTTGAATTCTTGCATGTCCTTGGAGGCTTTGCATATGTCTGTACCTGACACTGAGGGGAAACCTTGGCAGACAGTATCCAAGGGACTAAACAGGATTCCTCAGGTGTTAGTGAGGGAGGAAATTCCTACTACTATTATAGAGTTGCGTCAGGGGTCTGACCCTCCAAGGTGGTTTTGAGTGGATGTCCCACAGAAAAAGAAGCAGAAGACAAACCATATTTCCCCTCTTGTGAAGGATCACCAGCTTGAATGGCAGGATTTCACTCTGGGTTTATGTAATACTATGATGCCCTTGAAGCCACCTCGAAGGGTCTGTTATTCTCTCAGTCTTCCATTCCTTTCAAAAGACCTAGAGAATTAGATTACTCTGATGAGGATATGGACTGTGGAGAAATAGCCGTAGCCTATTCTTCCCAAATCCCTTCCCCCTTGGACTACAGTTTATAGGAAGAGCTGTCTTTTGGGGATCGCATTGCCTATATGATGGACTATTTTAAGTGGAATTGCTCCCAGGTCTCTGATATTTAAAAAAACATACTATGAACTCCAACAGATGGAGTCTCCCAAACCAACTGATTTTGCACCTGTGCTGGCTGCCCTTTTGGATACGTCTGTAGCTCCTGACTGTCAGCCTTCTGCCCCCAATAACCAGATAAGTTCTATAAGTGCCTGATGAGTGCAAATTTCTTTAGAAATGCCCTTCTGCTGACTTTTCTGTTGTGTCAGTCTTTTCTGGCAAGGCATCCAAATTGTTGCCCTCTGTCAAGCTGCTGCCTTCTAATAAGGATAGTAGGGTCATGGAAAGGTTAGACAAGAAGGTTTGCACTGCTGCCATTTTCCCTTCAGGGCCATTAACTCAAAGCCGTATTCAGCACTAGGCAACCTAGGTAGTTTCCAAGGGCCTCTGGTTGGGTGGGGCATGGGGGGCTGCCACAAGAATTTTTAATTTAAACAATTAAAAAAAATAAATTGACATTTCTTCTTTAAGGACAGGGTGAGTGGGTGTGGGTGTGGGTGTGTCTGTGTGTGAAATGCCCTAGTTAGGTATGGCAGGCTAGTTAATTAACTTGTTCTGGCTCAAACTATGTGTACCTTGGTTACAGGAGACAGGAGCCTAAAACTTCAGCAACAACTACCACACTGCTGAAACAATATGAGTTTCAGTGCATCTTCAAGGGATTATGAGTTTCCATGCATTTTGAAGGACTTGTGTGTTTAAAGGGAAGAGAAGTTACTGCTGCTCATTTTAAGTCTGTTTTCAATTTGCATTTGCTTTGTTTATCACATGGCTGACAAGGTTTGTGCTATAAACTTTCAAAGCATTTCTAGTAGCATGATGGGTAGCATACTTACTTTTGGTGCAAAAGTTTGTGGGTTTTGCTCCCTTACCATGTAGATGGATTACTGATACTGCATTGCACTTGGGGGGGGTAGGGGTGCTGCACTCCTGGGTATCTTTCTTTGGATGAGATGCCTAGTACCTATGAACCTGTTGCTGATTTGCCATCCATTCACAACTGCAATATCACCAACATACCAATATTTTTTTCTTTAATGTAACATAGGCAATTTATTCTTCAAGGGCAGTAAGCACTGAATTTACAGATAAACGACTGAAATGTAAAGTTGTTTGTAAGCAGCAACCTCTTCATTAGCTACAAATTTCTTTAATGTGGAATTATTCAGATGGCTTTTGCTTCTGCAGAGATTTTTCATATTGACGGATGCCGGTAGATTGCAATGACAGTAGTTTGTGCTGCCTTTTATGGTTGAAATGTTCTGAAATGGGAAGTCTTGTCATTATTGGCTTATATGTTTTGTTTCATTGCTTAATGGAAAAAATGTTCAAAACTGCAAACTTAAGTCACACTCTTGACAAGGAATAAAATTTAATACAATCAGGAAGGTGAATCAAACAACATGTGCCTATATACATGATCCTAAAAATGTGTGCAAGGGGCCTTGAGTTTGAAAACAGCCCAAAGGTAAATTGAATCTGCCACTGGAAATATGTTTTTTCTTTGAATGTGAGTTTCAGTGCCATTTTAATGAATGTGTGATTCAAGAGCAGAGTTTACTGTTCATCCTATATCTGTTTTCATTGTGAGACTGCATTGTATTGTTTTATTTAGCAACTGGCTATGAATGTTTGTACTATAAAATTGCAAGTAAAAAATTTACATGTAATCCAAATGCCTGTAATCATTGTAGAAGTAAAGAAGAAAATAGTATCACACTGACAGGTTTGAAGAGGGTTTATGAAATAGTCAAGTAATGGGACACTAGAATGGCTTTGGTGGGCTGGGGCTGCTGCTTTGGGGGGTGAGCAATCCATTACCTTGTCAAGGGCCCCATTTGACCATGATCCAGCTCTGCATTACCTACCAGACCCATATGACTAGGTATGTTTTGGCCCTCTTCTCCCAATTTTCCAAGGTGGTTTCTGACCTTCCTGACTCTGAGGGGAAGACATCTCCAGTTTCCCTGTTGGGCTCCACTTTGCAAGCTGCCCAGCATTCAATCAAATACAGCGATGATCCAGATAATGCCTCTTCTAGAGCAGCTGACTTTGGTTCAGTCATGAGGCGTTATTCTTGGCTACATCTTCAGGCTTTGCCTGTGACATCAAGGCAAAACTTTTGGATGCTCTTTTGGATAACACAAGTCTTTTTAAAACAGCTGCTGCTGCTGAACTAGTCAAGTCCCTCCAGGCTAAGGGTAAAGCCTTGCAGAAGATGAAACATAGTTTTGTTTCTCTTGTTCTTAAGTTTCAGAGTAACTATCCTTCCAAGTCTGCCCTTGCTTGTAGGCAATCTTGCGATCCTCCTAAGGGTACTAAAAGTTCTAGGCATATTCCTCCTGCTAAGTCTACTCAGACTTCTTCCTCCTAGAAACCTTCTTTTCAGGACTAGCCTGATTCTATTTGATGGTTGGCTTTCCCCTCCACCTGGCCAGGTTTCCTTGTCTCTCTGCCTCTCCCTGTGTCTTACAAATTGGTTTTGGATCACCTCAGATTCTTGAGTTTTGCCCATTATCCATTAGAGATATTTCACAGCCTGGAAGTCCCTTCCTCCGTTTTCAGGCATTCTTCAATCTCCTTTGGAACAGCTTTCTAATTTCCCAGAGGTTCTTCGATCTCTTTTGGATCAGGGATCCATTCAGGCTGTGCCTTTCTCCCAGGTAAGGAAAGGATTTTACTCCAGAATGTTTTGGTCCCCCAGAAAGGAGGGTACATGGAGACCAATTCTGGATCTTTCCCTGATCAGCACATTTCTCAAGATTCCTTCTTTTCAGCTGCTATCCCTTCAGTCATTGTTTCCTCTGCTTCCTCAGGCCTTTCTGGTCTCTCTTGATACTGAGGAATTATACCTTCACAACTCCATTCATCCTCTTTTCAGGATATTTTTAAATTTCTCTGCCTCTTCCTTGCACTTTCAGTTGTCTGATTTGCCCTTTGGCTTCTCTACTCCTCCAAGGATATTTGTCAAATAACTAGCTCCTGCATTGCTTTTTGCAGGCCTTGGGGTATACAGATTTTCCCTATCTAGATGATCTGCTTCTACAAACTCCTTCTCCCAGCAGTCTGCAAAAGGATCACAAATTTACCACTTGCCTATTACACTGTCTTGGGTTTACCATAATCCTCCAGAAATCAGTTCTGACACTTTCCCAGGATCATGTTTTCCTTGGACGTAGGCTTCAGACAGTTCCTATGCTGGCATTTCTTCCTGCCTTCAAAGCATTGTTTCTGATAGCTTTTCTCCAATCCCTTCTTTCTCTGTCATCTTTCAATGCCAGAGAATTTGTCAGGGTCCTGGGATTTATGGCTTCTACAATTTATATGCTCCCTCTCACCAAGCTTCATATGAGGAAACTTCAGTGATTCCTCAAACTTGTGTGACTTCAACATTGCCACCCCTTGGAGTTCCTGGTTGCTTTTCTTCCTTGTTTCAGGCCTGGGGTTCAGTGCTGGATTCATTATCTCTCTCTCAATCCATGACTTCATTTTCAAGCTCCAGTTCCCACTCAGGGGCTTTTCATGGATGCCTCAGACAGGGGGTGGGGGGCCTCTTCTGGCTTTCTAAATGTCCAGGGTCTCTGGCCTCCTCATCAGAGGTCAGCCCATATTGACATAAAAGAGTTAGGACCCTGCTTCTTCCTCTGCAAGCTTTTTATTCCCTCTTTCATCCCAGGCCTCTCAAAGTTTTCACAGATAATACCACAGTGATGTGGTATGTCAACAAGATGGGCAGCACAAGGACTTATCTTTTTTGCAGACCAGTTCTTCAAGCCTGAGATCTAGCTATCCAATATCAAGTAACTCTTCAGGTAGATTACATTCCCAAAGAGCACAATTTCATGGCAGACTCTTTGAGCAGGCCCAAAGCACATGCCCATGAATGGACAATTCACAGAGATGTGTTCCTGAACATTGTCCATCAGTTGGATATTGCTCAGGTATATAGTTTCACCTGCCTTTGAACAGACAACTTCCTCTATTCTGTTCCAGAGAACCAAGTCCTCTGACTTGGAAAGTGGACACCCTGTCTTTTCCTTGGAAGGGAATGTTTCTGTATCCTCCCCCCTTTCTCTGTTGCCATGAGTTCTGCAGAACATCAGGCATGAATCTCCAAACATCTTGCTGGTGTCTCCCTTTTGACCCAGATATTATTGGTACACCCTTCTTTTTCACTTGGCCAGGGGCAATCACCACAATTTACCTCATCCAGTGGATCTTCTTACACAAGGCAATGGGTCTCTTATCAATCCTCACCTGTCCACTCTTCACATGATACTGTGGGTGATAGAGATTTGACCCATTTTATCATCTGTCTTCTGAGGATGTGCTTCAGATTCTATAGGAGGCCAAGAAACCCACTGCTAGAAAATTTTATATTTCCAAACGGAAAAGATTTTCTGTCTGGTGTCTCTGTTACTACTAAGGTCCCCTATCATTGAAGGTTCATCTAGTTTTCTGTTATTTGTGTGATCTGCTTCATGATGGGCTAGCATAATTTTCAGTTAAAGCTCATTTGTTAGCAATTTCTGCTTGTTTGCCCTTGAATTCTCCTCTGGCCTCTAGTTTTGAGGTCAAACAACTCCTTAAAGATGTCCTTTATATCATTCATCCCAGGACATCTATTCTGCCTTTTTGGGACCTTGATTCTCTACTTGAAAAATTGAGCCAGGCTTCTTTTGAGCTTGCTTGTTCAGCTTTCTTACAGCACTGTATTTGGAAGACTGTTCTTCTTTTGGTTCTTGCTTCTGCCAAGAGAGTGTCTTCAGGGTCTTGTGACTATTCCTCCTTTATTAGTTTTTCATAGATGTAAGGTGTCTGTTCATAGGGTCTCTGTTGCTACTAATTCTTCTTTCATGCCCTAGGAGGTCACTGAGTTGGTCCTTAATCAGTCTAGTCATCTTCCTTCCTTTTTCCCTTCTCCACAGTCTGCCAGTGAGAAGGTTCTTCACATCTTGGATTTGTGTGGACAGCTCTGATATTATTTAAACAAAACTAAACTTATTCACAAATCTGAACAGCATTTTGTTTCTTTTCATCCGAGGACTTTGGCTTTGGCTGTTCCTAAGCAAACCATTTCCTCCTGGATTTTTAAGGGCATTTCTTTCTGTTATTTTGTCACAGCAAATGTCTCTGCTTGTCTATAAATGCACATTCTATGAGGACAGTTGCCACCTCTTGGGTATTTTTCAAAGGTCTGTATACCAGTTCTATCCTTGAGCAGCTACTTGGTCCTCTGTTCTTCACTTTCACTAAACATTACAAGTTGGATGTTATTTCAAGGGCCAGGGCAAGCTTTGCCAGAGCTATTCTGCATGGATTTATGGAGGCTTCTTCTCTGCCTTTCTTGCTGCCTTCCTCCTCCCAGGCTACGTTTTGAGCTCTTGTACTCTCCCTTAGGTGAAAAATATTGAAGCAATGATATGGAAGGGCATAGTATAGTTGTGTAAAATTTTACCATAACAGTAGATGTATTTCTCTTCACTGTTGCAGTCTTCGCTCCCTCCTTCCTCCTCTGCCCTGACTCTTGCCCTGGGTACTGTCTCCATCATGGCCGAGGGACTCTTCTTCCTGTTTTCCTGCTTTGCTTTTCCTTCTGGATGCTCATGTTCCTTCTTTCAGTTCTGAGTCATTGTGTCCTGACATCACCTTCATGCAGTACACCTTGCGTGGAGAGCATACGTATGACATACTGTGCCTATAAGAGCTGAAGGCTTTGGTACACTGGCTGGATGTTGGGATATCCTTGACAAGAGATCTCTTAGGCAAAGAATGCTTCAATTGTGATAAGAAGGGCATCTATTGTTATGGTAAGATTTTACACAGACATCTACTGTTATGGTAAGAATTTATGCAGCTGTACATTCCATGGCTTTGTAGATGAAGGTATTAAGACTGATAAGGCTGTAATTACCTTATGGAGGATCATCTCCCCTGCAGCTTGGGTTATAAAACTTGGGTTATAAAAATTAACGATTAGGTTCCCAAAGGCACCTATAACACATCAAAATATATTGTCAGGTCCCATCAAGGAAGTATTTTTGATCCGGGTTACCACTTTCTAAGTGCAATTATGTCTGATAGGGTGGGAATTATAAGTAAAGCTGATCTACCAGAGACATATGCCTGCAGCACTGCTGTCAGTCCTTACAGTGCTAGTAGATGGCCCACTGCCTACCTTATACAGCATTATTGCTTATATGGACTCACACACGTGCACATGTGAACAAACATTTTATAGAAAATTTTTTGTACTTGTAATCTGCTAATTATGTCCTTAAAAGTGGATGTTCTTAACTCTTAGGCTTTCCACCCTAAGCATTAACATCTTAAATTTTTCTTTTTCCTCAGAACCCTTATTTCAGGTCTTTACTGTTCTTTTCCACCCTATGCTTAGCATGCCAGTCTTTTTATTCAAAGTGGACTACATGTGCTCATTTTGTCAGCCTGTATATCTAGCTGTAAATCTATGTGTCAGTTTTGGTTATCTTTCAGACAGTCTGTCCCCTAGGTTTTTCTTCAAAAATGTACAGCTGTATTTAAATCTGGAAAAACTGCCCATCCCTGCAGACTTCCGACTATACCCCATGCATACTTGTTATAATGTTACCAAAAAGTATAAATTAAGATTGTATAACATGAGGCACTTTAAAGCTCGTCCTATAGCTATGTTTTGCAAAGAGGAAACTAGCCTTTGTCTCATGAAAATCATTGCTATTTTATCCTACACTACATAATGGGTGACTGTATATTGCATGCATCTTTCCTATTTGCTTGGTTATGTAGTAAGTAGGTGTCATAGTGTATAATGCCACGTTTGAAAGCTGCTTACTTTTTTATTATTTTTTAATTTTGATGTATTCATTTGTTAACCATGTAAGTGAACTATTTGTTAACCATGTAAGTGAACTTATGGAATAATTTCAGAACAACTTGGGCCACAAGGGCAAGGCTTAATTTAACATATATAACTTCAGCAGCCAATCAATCAGCATGTTTAGGGGAAAAGGGAGGAAATTGGAGTACCCAATATAAATAAAGAAAACAAGAAGATGCAGAACAACAGAGAATCCAAGACCTTTTAGATGCAAAGCTGATGTCTTGAACACAGAGCTACAATGCTGTCCATGTCTATCTTTATTTAAGCTGTTGTTCCGAAGAAACTGCAGTATAGGTGGGTCTGGCAGAGGCCGTATAGGCCATTCCTGGGAGCTAACAGAAAGACTCAGGAATTGTATAGTTAACCGTACAAAACTGAAATGGCAGCCTTGATCTACATATTTCTGAGGTTAAGAAATTAATTCAGTGGCATTTGTATATTTTGTTCATCTTCATACTTCAGAAACAGAGAGCAGTATTCCAGTATTATATATAGTTGCAGAAATATAGTGAGAATTTAGATGACAGACACATGCACACCATAAATGCATTCCAGTATGCACACTCTGCCAATACAGGTTGCCCTACACTCTGCTGTACTATGCTTCAGTGTTCACAGTTTGATCCCCTTTCTTTTTCAGACTTCATCAAAAAGCAATACACTTGCATTATTTGCATCAGTCTTATTGTTCATAAGTGACTGCTATATTTTACCAGTTTATTTTTACCTTTTCCCTATTGTTGTGCAACTGTGGAGTCAGTATATTTAAATATGAGCCTCATGGGGTTGCGGGGGGGGGGGATTGATTCACTGAATACGGACCTTTTTGGGTGCCTTCCTGTAGTTAGGAGAATATTTTGTTGATGTAACAAAAAACATCAATGAAATAGTGTGCGCTGCCTTTTTTGAAGTTAACATTGGGAAAACATTTACATCTTCATATATTTGTATAACGGTCTCTTTGCCTGCCCTTTCTGTCTACATCTAGTAGCATGTATGGATATATATGTATACACACATATGACTGCACTTGGTTATTCGAATGCACCTTAGTTCGACATCTCATTTGTTGACATAATATGGTTGAAAAAACAGATGGTCAACAGGTGTACAAGATAGATAATCACCAAACAAGACATAAGTTTTAAATAAGATAGTGTTAGTTATGTTAGGATTGCTAAGGAAGCCAGGTAGTAGTGCTATGCATTAGACAACTGCTATGGTTAATTATATTTTTGTGATCATTGAGGAAGTTAGGAAACATTGATAAGCATTAGGGATTTGTATGCATGTCAACACCTGTTTTCTTTAAGGAAGCATTTACCTGTTTTGCTTAGTTACCTTACTGTGATTGTTTAAGAAGTGTGATGATTGTGGTATGCATTATACACTTATACATATTTGCCGTAGTTCATGTTTTGTTAATGTTAAGAGGCAGTTTGGACATTTGATAACTGTTCAATACCTTAATTAGCATTTCTCCAAAGTATCTTCTGGCCATTTACTATAACTTCTGAGTCCCCAGTTTCAAATTATGTTATTATGTTAACTCCTACATTTCAGTATTTTAAATTGTCAGCATCATAGACTTTTCCAGATAAAAGAAGATTAAATAAATGGACTTAAAACATCTTCATGCTGTCCACCCACATCTCAGTCAGACAACACAAACTGAATCATGAAGTTTTATCTTAGTAAATTGCTAATGGATCACTTTCTGAGCACTTTGCAGGAACTTTATGCATATGACTTGAGTCATAAGTTGGCTTCATCAGAAAAGAAATGTAGTTACTATATTAAAAGCTTTGCTTACCTTTTACAGTTTTATGCATTTATGGAGATGTTGAGATTTCATTTAAAATCAAAAGGTAATTTGACTTAAGTTCAGCAAGACCTATTTCTGAATTAAATAAAATACTTATTTGCTGGTTTGGAAACTCAAGTGGCATTTCTTATGTATCTGAGTGCTTGCAATTTATTCAGGTCTGATGCCTCATTTAGAGTTAAATAAATTAATTTAAGAGATTAATGGTCTTTAAATGAAAAAGGTTCATGTTATGACAAAACCCTTATTTTAACTTGTATTTCATATTTGGAAGTAGGAATAAATAAAGGATACATAATTTTCTATTTTAATATACAACAATTGATACATCTTCTGTTTCAGTGAAGAACCCCATGATTCCTAAATGTTCTTATATATCTGTTACACTTTTATGAAGAATATAATTTAGGTTTAATTTCTTAAGAGGTGTGCATTTTATTTTCTAAACCATGTAACTTAGTTTCTTAGCTTATTTCACTAGTCTCATTGGTTTTACCATCTTTTGTAGACAGTAATCTTGTCTCATGTCTCATGTTTGATTACCAGCTGTCCTGCAAAACATTTTTCTTAAAGGTCATCTGGCTAGTCTAAGAGATTATTCTCATATATTCTAGGAGAGCAGCCATAGAATTTCTAAAAGTTCAGTCCGACTAGATAGTAATGTCCCTTTTTAATTTCTACACATCTTTTGGGTTTCTAATACTATGACAGGAATGGACTCCATTCCTAAGTCAAAGTATGATTAAAGTTCATGAAATTAGTATTGTTTCAGTCTTTGATGTTAGCCAAAAGTACTCTTTGCAGCACTCACAATGTGTCCAGTAATGTGTCCTTCTGCAATTCACATGGAGTTACATGTATTGGTGACATATCTACATTTGATTGTAAATTCATTTTTATAAGTCCCTTTGCTCCTACTACTACTGGAACTGTCTAGGTGTCCATGTTCCACATTGCCCTTGTTTCTGCATACAGATCCTAATATTTTATGACTTTGTGTCTTTCTGTACATAAGACACTGCAGTCACTGGCTGTAGCAATTTCAATGATCAATGCTACTTTTGTCTTATTTTCATGGACTACTGTATCTGGTTTTCTAGCATCTGTTTTTTGAACTGTTGGTAATGGATAATCCCAATATAAACTTTATCATTTTCTATGATGCTTTGTGGCTTATCTTTCCAGTGTTTTTCAGCTACTTCAATACCATGTTTGCACAATACCCAATGCAACAGTATTGCCACATTATTATGCCTTTCAGTATACAGTACTTCTGCCATTAGTACATCATAACCAGCAAAAAAGATGTGGGACTGTTTCCAATTCTGTTTTTAAACAATTAACCTTTTTGTCTTTTGGTTTAAATTCACCTCTCCTTAACCATTCCTACATTCAGTCCTAGTTAACGTGAAGTTGTTCCAAGAGTTTTCTATACTTGCAACTATATTTATGCATGTTCCACATTTCTTGCCTTCTAATCTGATCCTTCACCTTATATTCTTTTGTTTGTTTTTTGTCACATTCAGTTGCTGCCTGATTTTTATCTACTTCTGGTTTGATTTTCATTCCCACTTGACACTGATATGCTTCTGCTAAACTAAGCAGGGAAGTAATCTTAGACTTATTCTCCTCATGTTTTAAAACTTTCACTATGTCTGGGTCTTGTGAGGTCAGCAGATATGTATGCAGTCCCACGATTCTAAATCTATACATGTAATCAATTTTGAGGACGCCCATACCTCCTTCAGAACGGGGAATATATAATCTTGGTATGCGTTGATTTTTATAAATCATTTGATGAGCACAAATCATCCTTCTTGTTTTCCTGTCCAACCTATCCAACACCTTTTGGGGCCAGTCAATCACTCCAAAACAAGGACAGGAAGGGGAAACTGGTTTATAGCTTGAACTGTGTTCCTAGATGTCAACACTGTTTACAGTGTTAATTTAAGTTAAGTTAGGTACTGCATCTGGGCCTGGGGTTTTCCAGTTAGCAGCTTTTCTTAACTTTGTTTCAATATCTCTGGCTATTACTTCATACCATTTTATATCCTGTACATTTGAACTTCTTATTCTTTCTTTTACTTCTTCTATCAATTTAACATCTTTGTTATGTTTCACAGGAACTTCATAGATATTTTTCCAAAATGTACATGTTACTTCTTTTTTGGTGGTGTTTCAATTCCTTTTGCCTTGTTTCTCAATTCTCTGAAAAACGTTTTGGGTCATTAGTAAATTGCTTATTTTATACTTTCCCTTTATCTGCACATCTCCTAAGTTTTTCTGCCTGTGCTGATTTGTTTATTATTTGCAATAGTGCACTATAGATCTTGATCTGTTCTTATTCTGCACATTGCTTTTATCATGTCCTTCTTCGTATTTTTGTTGATCTCTTCCCTCTACTATACTCTTCTAACAGTGACACCTCTTCACTTCTTAATTTATACTTTTCTTTATTCGATACTTTCATGATGGCATTCAATTTCTCCCCTTCCTTTGCCTACTACCTTGTGTTTTTGTGGTAGAATTTATCTGTTATTAATTTAGCTGCACAGCAATATATCTTATTTACTTCTGTTATATTGCATCAATCTCTATAGACAGTCCTAATTACTGTGTTCATTTGTTTAATCAAATGTCTGACTTTCTGGGTTTTATTGACTTTCTGTAGTCTATGTCTTTTATTGATCTTAACATGTCTGTCCACATCTATTAAATCAAGAAACTCTTTCTTAGAGCATTTTCTTCTAAACTGAGGGCACATTGTTTTACATTTCCTGCGGACATTCTGTAGACAATTCCAAAGCATCTTCCTGACCTACATTCTCTGCAGTTTCATCCTGTGTCATCTATTGCTCTTTCATATGGGAGCTCACTATCCTATCACTCCACAGCATTGACTGGATCAGAGTTGCTACAGTTTCCTGTTCCTTTCCTTGCTGTGCAACTCCAGCTGAATATTTGTACTGATTTCCTGTAGAAGGCTCCAAAGTATCTTCATATGACAAGTGATCAGATGTCTCCAACTCCACTAGTTTCTCCTGAATTTCTGGATCCATTGCTCTATCCTGCTGTGATGTTTTCTGAGTTAGATTTTCTACTCTAAATCCTTCACTTCACAGGTAATCCATGACCGCAATTTCTGTTTCTTTAACTTCTCCATTACTAATCCTCTTTTCTACTTTTCCTGTTTGTTTTCTTATTTTTTGTATTGTGTAATTTTCCATGGCTGGATGCCTTTGCCTCTATTTCTCTTTCAATATCTTTGGTGCAGCTCTTTTTTATTAATTAGTTTCGATTTCTCATTTGCAGAAATATTGCACCATATTAAATCTCTTTTTCTTTCCCATGTTCACATTTCTTCTTCAGATGTCTCCTGCTCCTTCTGTTTCTCCTTATTTTGGGTATTCATTATTCCATCATGCTGTGATGTAATCTGTGTTAGACTTTCTGCACTAAATTCTTTGCCTTGCACGTATTTAATAGCATCATCTTCTATTTTTTAACTTCTACTTCTATTTACTGTTCTCTGTTCCCTCTTTGTGATCTTATATTTTATTATGAATTTTTCCATATCTGGATGCCTTTGCCTGTATCTCTCCCATGGATTCTCTATAGCTTGCGCAATGTGCAAGATTAGTCCAGGAGCTCAAGCAGGCAATAAGTCTGCTGTGCGATCCAGGAAAAGCCTGCAGGGGCATGCAAAAGCACTCCTGCACTATTCCTGCACAGACTAAGCCCCTGTATGCAAATCACCCATTTTGCAGGAGAAATATATGCAAATGAGGTGATTTTGCAATCCAGGAAGCTTGCAACCGGCTGTGCAGGGCTAGAGCTATCTGCAGAAATGTACTCAGTTAGTAACCGAGTACATTTCTGCAAAATCCAAAACGGAGTTGTGACAGCTCCAAATAAAGGCTGCATATCATGTAGTAAGCATTCCAATGGCCAAGTATAAGGCCATTGGCATTGCAAATAGTACAAAAATCAACTTTTATTTTTTTTTAGCCGATCTCGGCTGTTTAAGCATAGGGCATCAATGGGATCAGGGGGAAAATAACAAAATGAACCTACATTAAGCATTCTAACTAAAATCACTATTCTGCCATGCAAGTTAATGGCAGGCAGAAGACAACATGGCCAGTGAGTAGTGGTTGCTAAGGGGGTTGGCTCAGTGTGAGACATGTAACTATGTATTAGCAGGCAATCCTATGCAAATGAGAGGAAGGATAGTGAATCCCAGTTTTCCCCAGCATGTGAGTCAGGTCCCAACAGTGTAAGAGTAGGAATAGCTTGGTGCAAGCCTAGGAGTTAGGTGACATCACAGGGGTGTGTGTCAGTCATACAGTAAGCAGATTGGAGCCTTATAGCTCAGTTTTGCTCTTAGCTTAGCACAGCTAAGCTAGGGGGTGTGTCTAAACCTGCCTAGCACTCTTTACAATGCCTAAGTGGGTGTGCATGCTGCTCACTGGGTTTTAAAGGCAGAAAAAAAAGTTAAACCAGGAAATAGCAGCAGTGTGCACATTTGTGCACTCTGTTTGTGCAGTGCACCCCTGTGCTTAAACAGGAAGGCAATGGGAAGGGAAAACAGCAGTGGGAAGGTAACCAAGAAGAACTAGCATAGCTAGCAGGTGAAATGTATCAGAATCAGCCAATTACACAGGCAGCAGACCAGCCCAACCCAGAACACTACTATAAACAATGGAAACACCTTCCCCTCTGGTTCTTCCCACACTCTACACCACCGGTGTAAACAAGTGGGGAATTTTTAATACTCACAACAGCAAAATGATAGGGGCTGCAATAGCTATCATACAACAACTTGTGGAAGAAACGGAGGGTAGTGAGGATGTAAATGCTGTCGATCAGCCCACAGTGAGGAGACGGAGAAGAGTGTACAGACACAGGGTAACCTACCAGGGGCTGCATGAGCTGGAGATAGTGGAGCATTATAGCGTAGACAGGGATCTCCTACAGCAAATTGTTGATCTGTGACGGCCATGCCTGACACACAGAACAAACAGAGGGGAACCCATCCCAGTGGATACCAAGGTATGTGTAGGCCTACGAATACTAGCTACAGGTACCTGCCAAAGGCCAATTGGGGATATGATGGGGATTTCACAGACATCAGCATCCAGGCTACTCCACCAGTTCCTGGATGCCATGTCAGCACATGTCGGTGAACACGTATATTTCCCCAAACACCCGTGAGGCACTGGCCAGCAATATGCAACTGTTCCACCAAATAGCAGAATACCCTGAGGTAGCGGGTGCTATAGACTGCACACACATACACATCAAAGCACCATGAGGTGAGCGGTGTAGGGTCTACTTCAACCGCAAGGTCTTCCCCTCCATCAACTGCCAGGTCATGTGCGATGCTCAGGGCATAATAATGAATGTGTGTGCTGGCTGTCCTGGAAGCTAACACGATTCCCAAATCTGGCATCTGACACAGCTGTACCAGAGATTTGCCAGTGGGGACATCCCTGATGGTCACCTAGTGGGGGATACTGGATATGCACTGGAGCTGTGGCTGATGATACCCATCAGAAATGCACACATACCTGAACAAAAACTCCGTAATAAGGCACACACACAGACCAGAATTATAGTAGAGCTTGTGCTTGGGATGATCAAGTCATGGTTCCAGTGCCTGGACACATTTGGTGGAGCCTTGCAGTACTCACCAGCTACTTGTACCCAAATTGTCCTTGTATGTGCCATGCTACACAAAATGATTCTGTGGAAATAGCTGCAGCAGGAACAGCACTGGGCAGGGCCACATAGCCCCCCACCATTGCCAAGGCCTTCACAGGCACAGAGTGACTCAGAGGAGGAACAACCTGAGCCTGCCCCAGTAGGAAGAAAGAGGCATGCCCAGTATGCCATGGCCTTGGCAAAGAGGCAATGCACAGCACATACACTGACACAGGAGGGACCCAGGGAATAACACCTCTCTCTGACTCTCACATACAGTAAAAGGGATGCCAAACATTACACTACCTGTGCTTAACCATGTGTAGGGAGTGTACTATATGCATCCAACATAGGCAGCTCTGCAGCACCACCCTCAATACTGGGACACCCACAAGGTAAGTGACTCACACATGCCAGTCAAGGGGGTTCGCATATCCAACAACAGTCACAGCCAGCAGGACAGGTGTAGACAAACACAAACAAATGCTGTGCTATGGCCTCTGAATGAGGCCTATGGGTAACCTCCCCACCAGGCCTATACAGACTACAGCAGGTCAGGCAGTGGGATGTCAGTTCTGAAGGGTAGGAAGTCAGAAACTAATATGTAGGTAAATAAAAGCTAAGATCTGTAGTACACTGGTATGCCTCTAGTTAACATGATAGGTAAGACTACAGAATGAACTGGAGTACTCAACATACCAGTACAGTCCTAGCAAATGTGTACAAGTGTCAGGTGTGCCTCCCCCATCCTACATAGTAATGTAATAAAAGTCAGGTGTGCCCTACCAATCCTGTGTAGAAATGTAGAAATAGTCAGGTGTGCCCCCCATCCTAAGTAGTAATGTAATAACAGTCAGGTGTGCCCTCAATCCTGTGTAGTAATGTAGAAATAGTCAGGTGTGCCCCCCCCCATCCTATGCAGAAATGTAGTAACAGTCAATGCAAAATGATCGACGGATACCCTGCAAAGACAGCATGCTACCTGTAGCTGTACAGCACTGCAGTAAAAACTACCTGGACTCGATCGACACATTCAATACAGACGGGCATACTGGGCATGCCCACACACTTAGAGAAATGAAGGCAATGTCAGTCAACAACATACTGAAAGGTCATATGGGCATGCTCACACACTTAAGCCTGTGAAGGCTATATCTGTAAACACCAGTGGACCAGACATCTCTGGCAACCACAGATGTTAGTGCAGACACTCCTCAGTATGCACCACTCATGCTTTGCACACACAGTGGATAGGAATACAGGCATATATGTAAGGACAACACACTATAATAAGCCAAAGGTAGACATACATAGATGTGTGGAAGAGGTTGACTGTGACAAGGAGACATCCAGGCATGTCCCACCCAGCACACAGCCAAAGGGCCACAACCACACAAGGGTCAAATGTTACTCACTGCATATACTAGCCACCGGTATCTGTCAGCATTACAGATTATGTGCTGCTCATGCTAGCTGTGCAACATGACTGAACAAGGAAGTAGTCATCTAGCAGCTGTGTACACGTACCTGTGAAATATGACCCAGTCTGTGCCTGCATGTGGAGTATCAACCCCTAGATGAATGGGTTATGACCCATGCACACACAATGCCATCCCCATAGCCTTACTATGACAAGTATGCTTAGGTCATCCACTGTGAAATACACCTTTGGGAGAGCTGTAGCCCAGTAATCTCTGTGGTGCATCTCATAACTGTGTACTGCTGTAGTGTGATAAACTAGTCAGGTAGGAGTTCTAACCCCAGACTTGGCAACTGTGTGTGTACGTGTGTGTCTGTCTGTCTCTGTCTGTGTATAGCGCAATGCTTTTTAGGGTGGTCACACTCCCTACAATTGAAATGCTCTACTTTGGTAAGGCTGCTGATATCATCCACATAGAAATACACCTCTGGGAAGGCTATAGCCCAATAATCTCCGTAGCACGTGCCATGACTGCATATTGCTATAGTGTGATAAACTAGTTAGGTAGGACTAATCCCAGATATGACATGTGTGTGTGTGTGTGTGTGTGTGTGTGTGTGTGTGTGTGTGTGTCTTTCTAACTGACTTTGTCTGTGTAGAGAGCAATGCTTTTTAGGGTGGTCACACTCCCTACAATTGAAATGCTCTACTTTGGTAAGGCTGCTGATGTTATCCACCAAGAAATACACCTCTGGGAAAGTTGTAGCCCAGTAATATCTGTAGCATGTGTCATAACTGTGTACTGCTGTAGTGTGATAAATTAGTTAGGTAGAAGTTCTAACCCCAGACTTGGTAAGTGTGTGTCTGTCTGTGTAGATGGCAATGCTTTTTAGGGTGGTCACACTCCCTACAATTGAAATGCTCTACTTTGGTAAGGCTGCTGATGTCATCCACCTATAAATACACCTCTGGGAAGGTTATAGCTCAGTAATCTCCTTAGTGCATGTCATAACTGCATACTGCTGTAGTGTGATAAATTAGTTAGGTAGGAGTTTTAATCTCAGACTTGGCAAGTGTATGTCTGTCTGACTCTGTGTAGGCAGAAATGCTTTTTTGTGTAGTCACACTCCATACAATTTGAATGCCATACTTTGGCAATCCTGCTGATGTCATCCAATGTGAAATACACCTTTGAGGAAGGAGTTCTACAGTAATCCCTGTGGTGCATCCTATAACAGCTCTGTGCTGTACTGTGATATAGACCTCTGTTTGAGGTTCTCTACCCACACATGTCGGTTGTGGATGTTTTGTGTGTGTTTCACTGTCTGTGTAGGGAGCAATGCATTTTAGCCTAGACACACTCACTAGAATTGAAATGCCCTACTTTGGTAATCCTGCTACCATCCAATGTGAAATACACCTTTGGAGAAGGAGTTATACAGTAATCTCTGTGGTGCATCCTATAACAGCTCTGTGCTGTACTGTGATATAGACCTTTGTTAGGGGTTTTCTACCCACACATGTCGGTTGTGGATGTTTTGTGTGTGTTTCACTGTCTGTGTAGGGAGCAATGCATTTTAGCCTAGACACACTCACTAGAATTTAAATGCCCTACTTTGGTAATCCTGCTGATATCATCCAATGTGAAATACACCTTTGGGGAAGGAATTTTTCAGTAATCCCCTTAGTGCATCCTATAACAGCTCCATGCTGTAGTGTGATGTAGGTCTCTGTTAGAGGTTCTATACGCATACATGTCAGTTGTGGATGTTTTGTGTGTGTGTGCCACTGTCTTTGCAGGGAGCAATGCATTTTAGCCTAGCCACACTCATTACAATTCAAATGCCCTACTTTGGCAATCTTGCTGATGTCCAATGTGAAATACACCTATGAGGAAGGAGTTCTCCAGTAATCCCCATTGTGCATTTTATAACAAATTCATGCTATAGTGTGATATAGACCTATGTTAGGGGTTCTATACCCACACATGTCGGTTGTGGATGTTTTGTGTATGTGTCACTGTCTGTGTAGGGAGCAATGCATTTTAGCCTAGCCACTTTCACTTCAATTCAAATGTCCTACTTTGGCAATCCTGCAGATGTCATCCAATGTGATATAGACCTTTGGGGAGGGAGTACTCAACTAATTTCCATGGCACGTACTATAACTGCATAGTGCTGTAGTGTAATAAACTAGTTAGGTAGGTGTTCTAACCCCAGACATGACAGATGTGTGTGTGCGTGTGTGTGTGAGTGCGTGTGTTTGTAACTCATATCCTGTGTGAGTGTATGACACCTGGGCCCAATGTGGTGTGGGTTTTGCAAATTTCTTATATGGTGGCCCTAGTATATATCACAATGTCCACCATACAGGGATAACAGATGTGAAATAGCCGAGAGGCTGGGGTGCAATTCCATACCCATACATGTGACATCAAGGCCAGGCAATCACAGTTAGCAACCTCAGTATTACCCATAGCACACTCTCAACCCATGTCTCATACACACACACATGCCTAGGCAAGAGCCAATATGTGGGTAGTACACTGCATATTGGCCACTAATAGTACCTATGGAGTGATTGCAGTAGGCTACAGAGGGCATGGCACCCTGTCCATCTGTCCAATAGGCACATACATGCAGACAGTGGACCTTCCCCATGTTCCCCACTGGACACCTGCAACACCTGTGGTGCCATCACATGTGGCCCACAAAGGACATACTATGCCTGAAAACATGCCCTGTATAGACAGATGCCACTGATACCAGGGAATGCTGTTAGCATGCTATCAATGTAGGTGCAGGGTAAACCTGCTGTCCATTACCAGTTCCTGCCACAGGTGGCCAAGACTGGCACATCTGATGATAATCGGTGTACACAACATGGGCCAGACACCCCAGGTACAGTCACTGTACATGCATGTGGGAGGTGTGCACATCCCAGACACCATCCATGTCATGGACTAAGGAACACATACATGGCAAGTGATGCACAGCATTGGCCACATGCAATAGTCACCCAGGTGACTGGATGGTGGATACAATACCCACCTGTGTGGGCAAATGCAGAAACTACAGCCCTGAGCCACAATGCAGACCATTGTCATGTGGCTTGATGCCAAGGTATACCCATCACCTAGCCTTGTATAGCCATTTGGCACAGTCGACCACCACACACCTGTGCAGAAATGCACCCATGCATGTCAGTATTGGCACCCTGTGTGTTTGTGTGTGTGTTGTATGATGCGTATGATCACATCCACACTCACTACAACCCCCATTGGCATATTGAAGCATGTTGTCTGATGTCAGACACCTCCCCATACCCTTTGCCCATATAACCTCCGTATGACCCGTGTGGTGCATGTGATACCTGCACAGTAATGTTTTGTGGCAATCTCACTAGTGATGAGTTGCAATCCTGGCCCTGCCAAGTGTGTTAATATGTGTGCATTCCTGTGAGAGTGTGGCTGTGTTGACGCTGGCACCTGTTCATGCAGACAGGCGCATGTACTTCACCTACCATATAATCTACCATATCCCTGTTGGAGATGTCACTCACCATCACATATATGTTCTGAGGGCTCCACAATAGGCAACCTATGCGGTGCATCCAATAACTACATACAGCTGTGATAGCACTACATAGTCATCAGGGGTTTGATACCCTGGGCTGGTAGGTGTGTAACACAAACATGCTTAAGTTTTACTTTCCCACCCCTCCCTGTCATGTCTTTGCCTCCGTCTGCCTCTCTCACTCCCTCACTGGTGGATGTGGAGACCTACACCTGCTTTGCTTAGGCAGCAGCATGTGTATTTTAAGTCATGCTCATGATCAGCTGATGGTCTCTGCAGAAATTGCAGCCCTCCTCTAGCTGATTGCATGTGGAATAGCTGTGGTAAGATTCCCATAGCCAATTGCATGGAAACAAACTCCGAAATCTAGGAACATCATGTTGGTGTTAGGCCTTTTCATTCACTGTGAGCAGGAACTTGATCTGCTGTTTGGCAAACAGAGTCTCAGATAGATTGGGGATTTTCCTCTGACAACATACACTGTGAAAACTGGCCAACACACAGGAGGGGGATGTACCTAACCTGACTACAGACTGTAAGTGCTATTATACTGCATTCGGTGTAATGTTGGTTTAACAGGGTGTGTGCGGATATGGTTGTCCTGCATGTATTAATACCTGCCATGTCAGTTCTATGTTTATGAGGACTCCCCTTCTGTAGGGTCATCTGCAGACTGGGCAGTGTGTGGTGCCTTTGGTTTCATGTGTTACCCACAGAGCATGTATCTGTGAACCGCAAAGGTAGTGTGAGGATTGCAGTCTGTAGATGGTGAAAGCCGTGACAGTTACTGACTTCATATCCCTCAAAGAACATATGCTGTGACAAACCCTGTTGCAACAGTAAATTATTTGGTTATCACAGCCCTGTGTATGTGCTTCCAGCCACAACCCTGCCAACCTTTGTACATATGTCATATGTTAAGAGGTGCATATGTGCTGTAAACCATAATTAGTATCATCATATCTGAAATCAAGCCAGTGAGATATCAGACTGCTACACGTTATGTACAGTATGGGTTATATTTGATGACTTAATCTGGACATTCTGTGGTTGTTTGTACAGTACTGAGGTCTGTGTACTTATGCTGAATGTCAACACTGTGTGTATTGTTAACATGTACCGTGGCCTGTGTACAGACTGTGGTAGATGTCATCATTCTAAGTCTCATCCTATCTGATGTTACATGCTGCTCCACTGTATGTTACCGTATTGGCTTTCATGTTTGTAAGGTCATGCACACACATGTCCCATACCACAGACAGACATCAGACCACACTGTGTAGTGGCCCAGTATATGTAGGGTTAGTGTGTGAGTGGCACATATGAGGATGATGTTGAACAGATAATCCATATACTATAATGTTATGCTAGCTTACCATATGTGGCTGTGGCTGTGTTCACATTGGTTGTGGTTATGAACTTTCACACAGGTGTATCTTACCCTGTGCTGTGACATGCCTGTAGAGCCTGCAATATTTGCAGGTACATGTGCATTCCCCCATAGGAGATGTAGGCCAGTGTAGAGCCAGTCTGCCTGTAGCCTGCACAATGCTTTGTTACATGCCTAGCAGCATAGTGTACTTACCCAGTGAGGTGTCATGTCCAGATACTTGCCAGATGTACTGCTGCCGGGCCTCCCTTAACAGTCATGTATGTCAGACAGAGTGGTCGAATGCTGTACAGATGTATGTCAATATCTAGTGGGTAGTATGTGGCCATGGCACCTCTGTATCAGCAGTTATTATGTGTCAGGACAGACAGGGGTGTGTGAATGCATAACTTATGGGGGCGAACGTATACTAGTCGTTATGTGTTATATCCATGTACATGGCTGTTAACATCCATATTGTCAGGCTTGGCCCACATGTTCTACACTAAGGGGTTCTGTGTATACCTCTGGACTCTACAGAGTGAATCAGAATGCCCACATCTATTGGCCAATATCTCTGTTGTAGTCCACAGGAGCATTATGTGCTTGCAGCAGTACTGTACTATGATGTCCTTAGGATGTCTGTCAGTTGCCAATGGTGCACAAATTAAAATACAGATGTGACCTCCCATACACACTATGTCTGTGAAGACAATCCCTATTACAGTAGGAATGGTCTACTAATATACCTGCTATACATACCTGACTACCCCTTGCACTACAAAGTTGGGACTATAGGGGCTGAGATAGGGCTACACCCCATGTTCAGGACATATGGTGAATATATATGTACATATGATTATCCAGATATCTATATAGATAATTACACGTGCATGTCAACATATATAGATGGGTGTGTATATGTACATAGATATGCATATACACACCCAGATATATACATATACAGAGCATTATATACCTACACATATATTGATAGTGATACATATGCACATATACGTATACCACGCTGCCATTCCTGCCAGCAGTCCACTGCTGTTGTATCCCCTACACATACGGTGGGGCTGGGGCCATATATGTGTGGGCTTCATCTACACAATACATGTGTGCTCATGTGCACTCCAGAGGCCAGTGTATGTAAGAGTGGTATATGGCCCTGTATTATTGAGTCAAGGGGGATGCACCTTACATAACCTAGGCCGTTACAAAATGTGAGGGTATCAGGTGTGAGCTGCCTTAAGGTATCTGGATGTGTATTACCATACATTTCACCTATCTTGACATTACTTACATAAAGTGGGTTACTGCAGACCTACTGCCTCCTGCCATACAGAATGTTCTGTTTGCCAGCGTGCCTGTGATGGTGTCAGTTATGCCTTGTTATGTAACAGTTACATCCCATTCTGTCAACTGAAGTCTTTACCACTTAGTGATTGTGTACAGAATGTAGATAGAGGCTGCTGGACTATACACCTGCATCACTTACTGTTGATTGTGTGGTATCCTGTGGCCCAGTCTGACTTTACTGTTGTACGATTTGGAGGGCTTGGCCTGGACAGCAACAGTTGTGGACCTTTCCAGACTACTGTATTAGTATAACTGTTTCACAGTTGCATTACTCTGTTTATATGGATGTCAGCGTCTGAACAGCTATATGGCATGGCATATAACTCTTTAATAGTACACAAATAAAGGTATTCCATTTCTGCAAACCTGTGTGTGGTGTTTTATCCTATGACGTCTCTGTGGGTATATGTTGCAGGCAACAAATGTCATTTGGATGGGTGGCTCATCCAGTGTCCAGTTGTTAGGGTGTTAACTGTAGGCATAGTGGCTGTTCCATATTGTGTGCTCCTACTACATATCGTACTGTACATATCTCTACGTGTGTATATGCAGTCACATTTATATCTGTATTTATGTATATATATATATATATATATATATATATATATATATATATATATATATGTGTGTGTGTGTGTTTGTATATCTGTATCTGCATATATATGTCTGTGTATATGTATCCTGGGGATGTTGATAGCTTCCACATTTTACATTTCCTATGTTAGCCAGACTGTACTGCATGATATGTTACCAATATCAATCTGACATCATACAGATATGATGTAGTACTGTTAACATCATGTGCCCATGTCATGTCAGGACCTGGTTATGGGATCTGCAACACTTGGTAGTGTATTGTAGGGCAGACGTGTTTGGCTGTGGGGCGGGTGGATATACCCATTCGTACAAGACATATATTGTTGGGGCCTCTCAACCCCATTAACGGTGCATGTGGACATATATGATTTAGTTAATCTCCCATTGATATCTACACATGTATGTCAATATATACCTATATGGATCTGCTTACATATATATATATAACCACGTCCGTATATACCTACAGAGATATATATCTGCTTATATATATGTTACTTGCTGTGTATATGTAGACATATAGGTGTAGACATATATATGTGTTGATGTATATATCTATATATGGAGGCCCGGGGAGAAAAGCTCCAAAGTAAAACACAATTCTATCACGTATATCTAAATAAGGACAATTTTACAGGTTCAGCTGGTAATACAAAATCATAGTCATCCAAATGCTTTAGTTTACACAGGGTTTAAGGAATAGAAAATACAACTGTGTTATGCTGTGAAAAGAATTAGTTAATTACATAGTGAGAGGCACACGGACATAGCCATTGTGCTATAAAATAAAGTTTAAGACTTTTTTTGAATTGACTTAGGGTAGACTCTAGGGAAATATCGACAGGGAGTAAGTTCCTGATTTTTCTGACATGGTTGGCAAACAATGAGTCACCAGCTGAATTGTTAGATTTGGTAGTTTGCGCTAGTAACCTATTAGAGGAGCAAAGTGGTCTTACATTCCTGCAGGGTTTGATAACAGTTTTAAGTGAAGGTGTACTGTAAGACTGGTTTAGTACTTTATGTGCCACTGAAAGTTGGTTATACTGAAATTGGCGTGGCAGTTCTAACCATCCAAGGTGGTGCAGGTTTTTACAGTGGTGTGTCTTGTATGGCATTCCGGTGGCAAATCGGGCAATATGGTTATAACAGCTAGTGCGTTTATTCAGTTCTATTTTGCCTAGGTTGGTGAATAGTGGAGAAGCATAGAGGAGAGTTGAAAGAAGATGAAAGTGTGCAATGGCTATTTTAGTGGCTGGAGTTAGGAAGGGTTTAATCTTGTAGGGTGTGCCGAGTTTTTTGTTGATGGTTTTAACAGTCAGATTAACATGTATATCGAATTTGAGATTGTTGTCTACTGTAATGCCTAGAAGCTTTGTGTGGGTATCTGGGGAGATTATAGTACCATCGTTAGATTTAATGAAGAAGGATGGTACAGTGGATCATCGCATAGGGAAGAACAGCAGTAACTTAGTTTTATTTGGATTAAGGATCAGGTGATGGCCTTTTAGCCAATTTTCTACTGTATTGAAGGTGGTTTGGGATAGAGTTTGTAAATTGGACTGGGAGGTAGCAGAGCAGATAAAGGTAGAGTCATCCACATATTGAATGCATTTTGCCTCTGGGATGACTTTATAGAGATCGTTGATAAATATGGAAAATAGGAGAGGTCCAAGTATAGAACCCTGCGGAACACCCAGAGTATTGGGTAGGAGGTTAGAAATTCTATTTTGCCATAGGACGGCTTGTTGTCTGCTGTTTAAGTAGAAATGGAACCATTGCAGAGCTTGAGTGTCTAAGCGCATAGTCTTTAGAGTTTGAATTAGTATTTGGTGATCTACCATATCAAAAGCTTTGGGGAGATCCAAAAATAGGGCAGAGGGTAGTGTGTTTCTATTGCTATTATTGTTTATGACATCAGAGAAGGCAAGGAGGGCAGTGGTGGTACTATGGTGTGGCCTGAAACCATGATGTGAGCTGGCCAGGAGGTTTTTATGTGTCAGGTATTGTAGTAGTTAACTATGGATGCATTTTTCCATGATTTTAGCTAGTGGTGACAAAATGGCTATGGGGCAAAATTAGACAGTTCAGTAGAGCTCCCACCTTTATGGAGTGGTATGACATGGGCAATTTTCCAAATATTGGGTATGGAAGCTTCTGCTATTGTTCGGTTGATTAGAATGGAGATGGGATATGATACATACATACACACAAACACACACACACACACACACATATATATATATATATATATATATATATATATATATATATCCACATATATAGATATGTTGATATGCTGTATCTATTCAGATATTAATATATTTACACACACATGCATCTAAATGTTGGACTACATTCTGTGTACCGTTTAATAACTGGGATGGATGATATGTTTTTGAAATCATCAGGGTTATATATATCTGGCATGGCTTGGTGGTAAATTGTTTTGTCTATAGTGTACAGGGTCCTGGGTTTAAGCCTTGCAGAGGCTGTTTATTCTGTTGCTGGGCAGAACAAGGGCCATTGGCTATAGAGTGATTAAGGCACTTTAAAGCAGTTGTAAGCAGGTTTGCGTGGGTTTGCATGGAGGTAAACACTGCTAACTTCCGGTTACAGTTTTTGATACTCAGTTAGCTTCTAAATTGCTTAACCAGTGTAAGCATTGCTTACCCCTGCTCAAACAGGTTTAGACCCACTTACTGCTGCTTAAAAGTGCTTACTCCCGCTTACCTCCATGCTAATTTCTTTAAAAGAAAAGAAAAAAAGGTTTGATAGGAAAGTGGTGAAAAAGGGGCACAGAGAGGGAAAGACAGTAGGGAAAATAGTTAGGGATGTGCAGGAAAGGTTTAGGGAAGGTCCATATCTGCCCATTTCCTTTACAGCAACAGGTCCGCATATACACTGAATTTGGAGGAAGATTTGGGCACTCAAACCCCTGGGTGAGGGGTGAGGACAACAATAATAAGTTGTGATGCAAATTAGACTGGATTACATGTGTCCAGTGGACATGTGTGCAAAACAGACAGCTATGTATGGGGAGAGATTTTTATGTGGGAACAGACTGTGCTTTTTTTCTTTTTTTCAGGTGAGAGTAGGATGTTGGGGAGGGGTAGTAAGTATATTTGGGGAGGTAGGTTGGGTAGGTTAACAGACAAGACACACAAGATGCATACAGGGGTGGTATATGACACATGTGGGGGTAAAAACCTTGATGGAGAGGGGTTTTGGGATATCAGAAGCCCTCAAGCCCCCTAGTGGTAACAGTGGGACTGAGGTCCCCACCCATGGGTAGTTACCACTTCACCTTCACAGCCCCGAAGGTGGCTGTGCTGGCGGCTGAGCTGCAGAGCCAGGCTCACTCTCTAATCACAACACTCGGCCCTCGAGCTGGTGTAGAAGATCACCGAACTGCTCATTGATTGCTCTACGCACCACAACCCCGATCTGGCAATGGGTGACAGGTGCCTGTCTGCACCCATTCCCAGGGCAGGCGAGCCCTATCCCTTGAGGCAGTTCCACCTGAAGGTGGTGCAGGACCAATGGACAGGGAGGTCCGGGGTTGGGCCCCAGTCATGCTGGTGACCGGTGCTACGGCCAGCTAAGCTGGGATAGTTTAGTCTGCTGGGACCGGCCTTCCCAAGCATGCTATAGTGTTTAGATTTCATCATCATATATGGGTTAGTAATAGTCAACACATTCCAGGGTTAGATATAACAACATGCATAGAAATTCTCATTAACCCAGACACCATATACGGAGCAGTTGCATAGCAAACAGAAAACATGCATATATGGGACCACAGTGGTGATAAGAACAACATGCAGGTACATTGATGGCACCATGCCACCAATGTTGGAATTATTCCATATAGCACATGCATGGGAACCATGAAAATAGTTATCAAACAAACGGACATTATCAGAGTCATTACATACCAGTTGGGGTGGGTATGTTGATTATTGTTGGTGATATGGTGGGGGGGAGAAAGATGTCAATTAACAAGTAGTATATTCCTGTAGTCCACATTACATTCCTAGTCAGTGCTGTTATCTGTACCTTACAAGTGTTACTATACTACCATATAGCCTTAGTTTGGTCACTGATGTGGCTGTCATCATCATTACACATGTACCAGCTTTACCTGCAGTATACACCTCTTACCTGGTATACCTGTGGAGGGAATGTTTGTTAACACTAACTGTTTTTACACATACTCCCAATTTCCGGTTTGTTGTTTTGCACATAGCTATCCAACTCTTTCTGCACAGACCCTGGCCATGTGTTGACCACATGCTGGTGTGCCAGGATATAGCTACAATATTGCCCTCTTCCACCTTTAGTGACCTGACATACACATATACATGCTTTCCTACACAGTTACATTATGTAGCACAATGTGGCTGACAGTGATCTGTGATACTTTATTATTCAGAGAAACTGCAACATTCACAATCCCCTACAATACCAGTGTGAACAGTACCAGTACAGGTTATATTGGTCTGTATTCTTCAGCACAGTGTTTGTATCAAAAGTACCTGTGGGAACAATGTTTGTTAGCACTGCCTGACTGTTGCCACACAAATTTCTGGATTACACATTAGTATTATGCACATACATTTCACTTTGTTACTGTACACACTCTGGTCACAGCTTGACAACATGGGAGTGTAGATAGGACATACTTGAAATATTACTCTCCTAACAGTTTCGGGGGTTGCTACTAGTGACAGGTGTGTTCTCATGATGGTTGACAATCACTTGTATTCCCTGTTTGCTGGCTACACATCTGGGACCATCCCACAAACTTACCAGGGGGACAGGGGGACAGGCAGCAGATATGGTCAAATATACTGGACATTCTGGCCTCATGTGTACAGTTGTAGGATATGAATCTGTATGCAGTCTAATTCCACTCCCAGGATTCAGATCATGGCTGTGTCTGCTACAACTTAAACACTGTCCATCACAGTTATGTCTGCTATATTGAAAATACTGTATATCTCCAATCAGCTTTCTGTCTTATTAATCCCCTTGTCTTATGCATTCTGACCTTGTATAACAACACTCTTATACAGATTTCCTAGACAGTTATATGTTATAGGACAGTGTAGGTGACAGTGATGTATAATACCTCATTATTCATAGCAACTGCACATTCTTGTATTTCTGGGCAGGTAACAGATATGGGAATGTTTAATAGCACTACCTGAATGTTCCCACACACAGTACCAGGTTCCACATTACTATGATTCTGCATGCAGACTACCACCACTGTACACACTCTAACCACAGCTTAACAGTGTGTGCTAAAAAGCAACAGTTGACATCTCAGTTGTATGCTGCTATTGTGCCAGGTTTGTTGTCATAGATATGTGTCAATCAGTTGTATTCCCTGTTTACTGTCTATGTGTGTACTTAATGGCCTCTGGGGATTACACCTGTCACATACAGGCATTCCTACACATTCAATTTATGGTGCATAGTGTGGGTAACAGAGCTAAATACAACAGTACTGTTACATGATTGCAAATCAACATTACCATATGATACCAGAATATACACATACAGTCCAGCAGTTATCCCTGTTTTGTCAGGATATTACACTTTTATTGACATACAAACAATATGAGACTCTTCCTGCCATATTCTCTAGTGTATGTAGTACTTGCTTTGAACAATACAGGTTTTATACTAGCAATTAATTTACTACTACTTATATTTTTATTTCCTATGACAGTAAATGCATGAGTATTATTGACCCGCCTCACGTCACAACCTTGCCAGGCAGCTGATGTGGGCCTCCTGGTTTGCGGCCCACTCCATTGCAGCTGTGGGGGACATAAGAGGAATATTTAGCCATACCTATCCATGATATACCTGAGCTGGCAATTATTACGCACATACTGGGGTGATACGTACACATGTCTGAAACATCCCCTGATGCTCTAGCATCTTGGAGCCACTCCTACAAGAGGTCCCCCTTCCACCACTTCAGGTCGGCATAGTGGTGCCTGACCTGCTCACCAGTTCGGGGTATGCCAGTGGCACTGGTGAGGTCGCGGGCAAGATGGTCCCATCTCAGCCTTATACTGGGAGCCCTGGTACTGGCCCTGCAGCAGTCTCTGAGCATGGTCTTTAACTAGGAGTCCTGCTATGACCTTGGACTCCTGGATGCACCAGCACTGCACCCAGAAGCGCATTCCTTTTCCCTTTACTGCCATAGTGCCTGCAAGGGGAAGCTACAACCAGTTATGAGATGTATTCCTGCCTCTTGGGTTTAAGTAAAGCCGATTTCCCACACTTTTCCGTGATTGGTTAGTTTTGAAAAGGCTAAGCTATGGGCAAACCTGCTTACCTAAGGTTGGCATTGTTTAAAGGAGTATACAACTCGGCACAATGAGTTAACTGGTCTACACATTGCTCACACCTCCTATGTTGGACTGTACAATGCTTAGCATTGCTGACATTAGACTTTCATTATAATGCCTTTTTGACATTCATTACACCTTATATGTATGCCTGGTATCCCTGATTGATGTGTACGTACTCTTTGTGGGGTCCTTGTGTTTTATTGGGGACTTATCACTCTCTTACAATTACACCTCACTTCTGGGATTACTGCTGTACTCCAGTTCACATATTTATGTTCTGTAGTGTATATGACTGTATAGTGATGCCTTTCACAGTTTCAGTTTGGTTATACTATGGTGAGGACTTGTTTGCTACTACCTCATTTGTCTGTACTTCTGTGATGGCTTTGTTGATAACTACTGGGGCTATGGTGTGTAGGGTCCTGGGTTCGAGACCTGCATGGCTGTTTATTTTGTTGATAGGCAGAACAAGGGCCATTGGATACAAAGTGATTAAGACACTTTTGAGCAGTTGTAAGCAGGTTTGCCCAATGGTAAGCACTGCTAACCTGCCGTTACATCTACTTACAGTGAGTTAGCTTTAGAATTACTTAGCCAGTGTAGGCATTGCTTACTGCCACACAAACGGGCTTAAGGCCACTTACTAGTGCTTAAATATGCTTACTACTGCTTATTTGCACTTAAACCTGCTTACTAGTGCCTTATTCATTATGACACTGACACCTCACATGTGCATTTAGTGCAGTACTCCAGTTCATAAATATATGTTATTTAGTGGGTTATGCAACAGACATATTGGTCATAATGTGCTTTGCCATGTAAAATGGAAGGTGCTACGATGGGACTCAAACCGGGAATGTCTGCTCATAAGGTGAATGCTCTGCCAACTACATTTTTGCTATGCTGCTTTATTTGCATTATCCTTTTCAGCCTTTTAAGCTGCTTTAACCGTAGCTAAGCGATGGGCACACCTGCACACCTAAGGTTAGCTGTAATCAGAGTTTTAAAAAAAAAAGAGTTTCTTCAATTTATTTATACATTCTGTTGCTGTTATACACAAGGGGGACTGTTGGTGGGGATATGCGGTCACCTGTGAGTGGTCTTGCTCATTGCATACCCCTTTCTGCTGTTCTATATTGCGGGGGCATGTTTATTCTGAGAGCACTGCTCTCAGACATGCCCCCTGCACTCTTACACGCTCCATGTAAGCCTAGGAGCTCGGGCAGCGCGCCTCATAAATATGCATGGCGCGCTGCCATCATGCTCCTAAACGGTCACTTCCGTGCAGGACTAAGCTAGTCCTGCACAGAAGATTAGTAAATCTGTTCAAATATCTTTGGGAATACTTTTTCTGTGTGTTGATTAATTTAGCTTTCTCCTTTGCATACATGTTGCACCATATCAGATCTCTCTTTCTTTCCCCAAGTCCATATTTTTATACCTTTCAAAAGCCTCTAGATTTTGTTCTTTATATTTTCACACTTCCACAGTCACTTCTTTTTCCAAATGGTGCAAGGTTTCTTGGTCTATACAATGTTTTTCATAAATCTGTTGTATTAATGAACACAAATTTTAATCTGAAACTTCTGACAGTTTTTCTTGTGGAAATATTTTTCTTTCCTCTTATTTCTGTCTCAGTCATTTTGTATATCTTCTGTCTGAAAATTCTGAACTTTGTGCATAATACTAACAATGCATCATTTCTTTCTTATCCTCAATAGTCCAGTCTGTCATCTTTGGAGCTCTTTTTTTGGTCTATCAGTTGTGGACTGTTACTTCTTTCTACAAAAGGGGAGCCATTCAGCTCCAAGGCCTGACCTAGCCCCACTGTAGGAATGTTTCTGTGTCTTGAGGTTTCTACACTGTCATTTTTTCCAGTCCTGGCACCAGTGCACCTACCAGGGTTGATCACTTTTTTACCCTGGATCTTGTGCACCCAGCTATCTTTTTTTTTTTAACATACTTCTCTCCATGATAAATGCTATATAAAATACAGTAGATATATCAGTGTCATCTTGGTGAGATTTTGTGAAAAACAAGGTCCACCCCATGAAGGTTCTCACCCAAGACTTGAGGGTGAATTCAGTTTCAGTAATGATACTCTCCTTTGCTTGCTGACTTATCATCTCTCCATTTGGACCCCTAATGTCCCCATTATTAGTTGTCTCCTGTCTTTAAAGGTATCATTAGATCACAAATGATTTGTAGTCAGTATAGGTCTGTAGTAACTTTGGCCATGATCTGACCATGTACTGCACAGGAGCTGCATGATGACCAACCCAGATTTTCCCATTTGTAGTTACACTAGTAATAATATATACAACTATGCATAATATAGTACAAATTTGGTACACGCATTGGTTTGTCTTCTAAAAATCACAAAAATGGTTTATGATTTTTATTCCTGACATATTATACAGTTTAAACCAAAAAGCTGTCCTTAGTATAGTATTCTTTTTGAGGCATGGAACAGGCCTAGCTAAAAAGTTATCTGTTAACACGTCTGTTATCCTGCTCATTATTGCCATGAGAAAGGCGTGATTTAGGGATATGTAAATGTGAGGAAATGTGCACCAGTATTGGTTGAAGTGAAGTTATGGTTATGTAGGTGCTATGCAGCCATACCTGAAGTTTTTGAAACTTATCTGGAAACATACAGCCAGTCAGGTTACACTGCCATTGCCAATAGTACTTCTAGTGTGCAGAAAAGGTAGGGTAGGAATGATTTCAGGACAAATAGCAGTTCCAGCACACTTTGGCCATCAACACCCAACTGACTTGAGATAAAATTATAAAAAAATGTATATTTTTGAATTAGCTATCCCATATATTTATACAAGGATAGAGTAGAACCTTCAGGTTTGCTTCCAGCCTATACATCAGGTTCACTGAAACACATCTTAACACTGTGAGACCATTCTAAAGTTTCCTGCATCTGAATGAGGCATAAACAAACATTCCAGAATCTTCTCAAACAATCTATCTTGAGAGCTGTTGTTTCATTAACAGGGCAGAAGTCCTGCTGCAGGTCATTCACTGCAATGGATATTGTACTGCATCTGCAGCTTTTCTAGTCACTGTTGCATTTCATTTACATTAAGCAGACATGGCAGTCCACTTGTTCATAACAGTGTCCTGAGCTAAGGCTAGCATTTCACTGCCTTTAGTGAGACAGTCTTTCAATGTTCTTCATAACCATTCCTAAATTGCCACATTAAAAGTCTCCATGGCTGTGTAATGCCAATCCATTCCTGGACATTCACTTTTGTGATCCCTATAACTGCTTCTTTCTTAGCTACCTGGTGCAGTTACATTTAGAGATTCCCCCTGATAACATGTAAAGCACAGCTTGTTTTATTAACCTGACAGCTTCCCTCAGTGCTAGTGTTTCTTGAAAAGTAACAAGAAATGTACGTTTGGCTTAATACTTACCATTTAATTCATCATTTAAAGTAGATAATGATCTTATGATCTGATTAATATTGTCTTGAGGAGCTATGCATCCCTTTAATTTGTTCTTTTTATAACTGTCATCATGTTATTCACCCCTCTATCTATTTGACTGTGAATCCTGTAACATGCATGTGCTCCATCTTCTGTTCCTAACTAGCCCAGAGAGTAAAGCATAGTGTTTTGAGAAGCAAAAATCATTATAGGTTCATAGGTTCATAGGTTGGTACTAGGCTTTCAGCCCTAGGGCCTATACAAGCCTAGCCATAACAATTCCCTGGCTATTTCTTCCCACATTATTTACTTCCCTGGACCCCTGTCTAGCATGGCGACTGACGTGATCCCCGGGGTGAATTTCCTTTCTTCCATCCAATCGTCAAGGTTCCTTTTGAAGAGGACCAAAGAGGCACTCTGCTTGACATGTATGGGCAATCTATTCCAGAGTCTGGGGAGTCTCTGTGTCAGGAACCTATCCCTCCAGCATGTTTTGTTTATTGTGATGACAAGGTTTAGATCCCTGGAGCGTGTGGCTCTGAGGGATTGGGATTTCTTTAAGTGTAGCATGTCCAACAGTTCTGGGTTTGACATGGCCTTGTATGTTAAGCAAAGATCGCCTTTGAGTAGACAATATGCGACAGAGTATAGTTGGAGTTTTTTAAGGTGGTCAGCGTAGGGCATCTGCTTTAGGCCTGTGATTCTTTTAGTGAGGTATTTCTGTGGCCTTTCCAATTGTTGCAGATGTCTTGAGAGGTACATACCAAATGGGGCATTGTATTCTTTAATGGGTCTAATGAGGGATGAGTACAGTGGGACAATGACCTCCTTTTTTCTGGATGAAAAGCCTTTAGTGATGAGGTGTGCCACATAGAAGAATTTCCTGACTGTTGTGGCGATGTGGTTATCAAAGGTGAGACCACTGTCCACCTGTGTCCCTAAGTCTCTTATCAAACTTTCGGTGTTTAGTGTACTGCCACCTATATGGTAATTCACGGATACATGTTTTTCCCAAAGGGATAACTATACATTTCTTGGCATTGAGCTTGAGCCCATGGCTCTGGCACCAAGCATCTGTTTCTGTAAGGCCCTTTTGTAGAGTATCCACATCATTTGGGGATTCAATAATGGCTCCCAGTTTGCAGTCATCTGCAAACTTTGTTATCCAGAGTCCCTTAGTGTTGGCCTGTACTTCAGAGAAGTAGATGCCAAACAAGAGTGGTCCCAGGACTGAACCCTGAGGTACTCCACTTGTCACTTGTCTGGAGCTGGATTTGGAGTCGGCTACTTTTACAGTGTGGGTTCTATCAGTAAGCCAGTTAGCAACCCATTGGGTGATGTAGGGATTAATGCCCAGCTTAGTAAGTTTATCTATGATTCCAGAGTGGGGGATGGTGTCAAAGGCCTTGGCAAGGTCTAGATAGGCTGTGTGGACCACCTTACCCTTGTCCTTGGCTCTGGAGACTGATTTGAAGAAGTCAATCAAGTTCAGGAGAAAAGATCGGCCCTTCACGAACCCAAACTGGGTGGGGTCCAGTGTTTGAAGGTTGCCAATGTCTTTGTTTATAAGTTCCATGATAATACGCTCCATGGCCTTGCAGATAAGGCTTGTCAGACTGATGGGACGGTAGTTTCCGGGATCCAAGGTGGATCCCCCCTTGTGTAGTGGGATAACTGTAACTGTGCACCACTCAGTGGGGACGAAACCTGTGGTGAGGCTATGATTAAACATGACACTTAGGTGAGGTGCCAGCTCGTATTGTAGTTCATGTAGTACACAGCCCGGGATGTCATCTGGTCCCATGGATGCTGTATTCTTAGCTTTGGAGAGTGCGCTTTTTACCTGTGTGGCCATTATTACCAGAATTTGGCAATCTTCCGGTATTGAGATGGGCCATTTAGGGGGTGAGAGGGGGGTGAATTTGGCACTGAATCGATCTGCCAGGATATTGGCAATATCCTTGGGATCAGTATATTTAATGCCATTCTGTTTTAGCTCAGAGCAGATCTGAGCATTGTTATTTAGATTCTTGACATAGTTATTGAATGCCTTGTTGTTGTCTTTGGAATCTTTGGCAATTTTATTTTCGTAACTAGCTTTGGAGGATTTTATGAGGGATCTCAGTTTCTTACTGAGGCTGGTAAGGAAGTTTTTTGCATCCTGGGATTTTCCTCTTTTCTGCAACAGTTTCTTCCTTTTGTTGTAAAGTTTGTTTATGGCAGGGGACCACCAGATTGGCTTCTTTTTTTTGGATGAGAGCATCTTGGTTCTATTTGGGATGGCACGATTTATGCATGAGTGGATGTGCTCATACAGTGCCTTAGTGTAGGATTCAGCAGTTAAACTTTCAGCTGCCATCTGCATGGGTGTCATGAAGTTTGTCACTTCTGACTTGAGTAGCATGAAGTTGGCTTTGGAGAAGCTTTTTATGGAGGTTTCCTTACTGGGGGGTGGGGGTGAGATGTGAATGTTAAGGGTGATTAGCTTATGGTCAGACGTGACTAACGAGGGGGAGACCATAGGTGTGGAGCATCGATTTCCCATGTTGGTAATGACCAGGTCTAGGATATTGGAGCCCCTGGTGGGACTATGGATTAATTGATCCAGGGTGTTAGAATTTATGAATTCCAAGAACCATTGGGCAAAGGTGTTGGTACATAAGTAGCTTTCCCAGTTAATGGCAGGATAGTTAAAATCACCCAGTATTAGGGTGTTTGGTTCTATCTTAATATTTTCCAGTATGTTTAGAAAGGTGTAGTGAGAATCTTGGGGTATGGTGGGGGATCTGTAGCAAGCTACAATTTGGATTGCAGTCTTACCTAGTGTTAGTTGCACCTGGAGAATTTCAGACGCATTGTGTTGGGCAACTAGCCTGGTGGTGTGAATATCCTTGGTGAATATCGACACTCCTCCACCTTTAGTGTTTCGGTCCTGCTTTGGTGGCCGAAAATTGTGGTAAGAGTTGTAGCCTGGTATTGCAGGGGTGCTCTCTGGAGCCTTGAACCAGGTCTCAGTTACTGCACAGATATCGATGTTCTCCATTTTTAGGAGTGCCTCGAGAGAGTGCATTTTGAGGTTTAGACTGCTAGCATTGAGTAGCATTACCTTCAGATTTTGCATGCTTGTACCTGTTACGGTGGTGGTTTTGTTCTTTGAACTTTGCCTAAAAAAGGCACTATAGGGGTGGCAAGAGCCTTAGCCAGTAACCTGAATTCCAGAGGCGACAGGTGCAGACCATCTCTGGCAAAGCATCGTGGTCTGTCAATCATGTCATCCCAGGCAGACAGATACTGGATCCCCTTTGAATGACACCAAAAGCTTAGCCAATTGTTGAAGTCAATCATTTTGTCCTTATATTGTGGTATCATTCTGGGCGAAGGCAGGATGCTACTCAGGGCTAGGGTCATACCTGCCTGGGCCACATGATCCGAGAGCTCTTCCATGTCTCTTTTCATGTAGTCCAGGGAGGTACGTCTCAAGTCATTCACTCCAACATGGACAATGACAGAGTCATATTTGTACTTGTTGTGGAGTGACTTGAGTGCATGCATTATGTGGCGGATCCTGGCACCCGACAGGCAGCTGACTGTAATTTTCTCCTTGTTCAACCTGGTGAGAGGGACATCAGTGTGCCTGACTATAGAGTCACCTATGACTAAAGTGTTAGGTACATTGTCTTGCCTTAGGGGCTGTTGCTGGGTGGCACACAGGTGTTTTGAACTATGTGACACTTTGGTTGTGATTGGTGTTTGTTTGCGTTTCAGTTTCAGAGGTCCCTGTTGCTTGGGCAAGTTACAGTTAAGGGCCTCTGCATATGTGGATTTACTGTTGCTATATGTGGGTGTTGGTGGTGTGGGTTTAGAAGAGCTATGTGTTGCTTGAGGTGTAGTGTGGGTGTTAACCTTCTCCTCTTGACTGTCTAGCACAATCTTGGGTGGAGAGAGCTTTGCTTCCATTTTGGCTTGTAAGTGCATCTCTCACAGGTTGTAGTGTTGGGTGGTAGGAAGAGAGGGTTGTCTGTGTACATGAGGCAATTGCTGCATTGCCCCAGTATGCCCAGATTCACCAGGTGGACAGGAGAAATCACCGGAAGCTGACCCTTGGCATGCCTGGTTTGATGCTTTTTTTTTTTTTTTTTTTTTTTTTTGTAAAGTACAGGAGCTGTTTTCCCTTACCTTAGCAAGGTACTTTGCAAATATAGGCTGTTTAGTGCCTACTATTAATTTCTCCTTATTAACAAGGAGAGTTGAGTGCTTGTATCAGTTTAAGGCTTCCTAGTGCTTTCCAGCAGGTATTAGAGAAAGTGCTAGTCAAAGGGATGCTTAAAAGTAAGATGAAAAAAATACACACTGCAGTGTGCACTAGAGAAGGTAGACGTGAAAGTAGGTGACTTAAGTTTTACCTGTTTAAAAAGTTAAGGTTTAGTGGAGAGTTACTATTTTTAAAACAGCAAGATGGGTTGAAAGGGGTGGTCACTTTTGTATTCTGGTACTATGGAATGCAGTAGGGCGGCCAATAAATTTAAATAGTTGAAGGGGAGGGGTTTTTGATTTAGTGATTACTCACACAAGCCACTGAAATAGAGAGGAAATGAGATATATGGTCAGATAAACATAAGAGGCAGGCAACTAGAAAGACAGCGGTATTTAACAAGACAACTATGACTGGGTGGGAGAGCGGGGAAAAAAATCTGCCTGACTCAGAAGAGAGAGAGCTGTGGTCTCTTTTGAAGTTTTAATATGCTGTTAAAGCAGAATGCAGGTAAAACACAAGGTAAAGAAAACAAACTACAGTATTTAAAATATACAAAATACAAAAAATAAAAGCAAACTAACCTTTCATTCACAGCAAAGTGTAGCAGAGTCTGGATGAGGGTTTCTGGTAAAGCTCAGAAATGTTTTATTTTACCCCTTAAATAGAAGGTTTAGTTCCTAGCTCAGGAGAAAACTGCATACTCATCTTGCAGATAACCTAAGTCATTAGACAGACCAGGACATTTCTGGAGAATGTATTCTGGACTTTCTAACACATTTTTAGTGTGATCTGAATTTATGCACTTGTGAAATACTGATTACAAACACTGATCTTGTTGCATCTGCTTGGCAATGTAGCTTTTCCTTTGAAACTGCATTTTTCTATACTGATGATTAATCTGCATATTAGATAGAACAAATAATTGTTCCTGAGCTGTACTTTCTCTTCTGCTGCTCAAACATTTCTGCTGCACACTTTTGGAGCTGTTGTCAGGGACAGTTCAAATGTTCTGAGTCTGTCTTATACTTGCACCATCAGAAATACTTATTTACTTAATTATTTATTTGTTTTTGTTAACTGGGTTAGTCCAGCTGAGCCAAAAGCCCATTTTCAGTGGAGACCCGAGGAGAAAAGCTCCAACAGGAAAGAAACAGCAAAATTACAAAGCTGTACAAATTATATAACCAATTACATATGATCAAAAGTTATACAATTTAAATTTAACACTTGCATAAAAGGTGGTAGCTGATACAAATCAGAGACAGAGTTGAGTCAGTAGCCGAAGATGAATTACTTACATAAGTCTAGAACATACATGCTTGTATATATGATAATATTACTTTATGTTACAGAGAACAAGCACTTTTGGTAACATGTAACAAGGGGTATTGCTATATACCTAGAATGTATGTACAATAAAGCTGCTGACAGACATTCACTTGGTTAACTAGAGTTAGTTAAATCAAATTTCCCTGGAGATCTAAAATGTAGGGTGCAGACAAGTGGAGGGAGTAGGTGTGATTAGGTTGGGTCATGGCATGGGCAGGTGCAGGAGTTTACAAGGAAGTTTTTCAATTCTCCTTTGAAGCTGATTGTGTGCTGAATATTGTGAATATTTAAGGGGATTTTGTTCCAGGCTTGGGCCACTGTGCTTTTGAAGAATAGTTTGCCTATGTTGTTATTGGGCTTGTACATGTCGAGAGGGAGTTGATTGGTGCTACAGAGTGTACAAGTAGGAGTATACAGGGAAACTAGAGAGGATAGGGAAGGAGAGGCTAAAGGTTTATTGAGTAAGGAATGAATGATTTGAAGCTGGGAAAGAAGCAGTAATTGGGGTAATTCGAGCCACTGGAGTTGCTTTAGGGTGAGGCAGTGGTGAGATTTGTATGGTTGGTTGCTGGCAAATCATGCTATTATGTTCTATGTTTGCTCAAATCTGGTGATAAGGGTGCATTGCAGGTGTGTAAGTACTGGGGAGGCCTAAATAAAGCATGGGAGGGGGAAAGCATTTGCCAGAGAAACTTTAGAGTCAGAAGTTAGAAATGCTTTTGTTTCTATAGAGTAGACCCATTTTTTAGTGTTTTATTTTTTTGACACAGTGTTGAATATGGAGGTCAAATTTAAGTTTGCAATTGATTATGGTACCTAGGAGCTTAGTGTGTGATTCAAGTTTGGTTATAATGTTATCAAGGGATGAGATGGTGAAGGCAGTTTTATTATGGGAGAGAGAAATTTAGGAATGAACAGAAGGAGTTTGTTTTGGGGGGGGTTAGGATGAGCTAGTCATCAGTTAGCCATTTTTCGATGGAGATAAAATAGTTTTGAGTAATAGAGTAAAACTGAGTGATGTTATCAGCAAAGAAGATTAGAGTCATCAGCATATTGTATGAGGGAGGAGGAGGTGCAGGATGAGTGGAGGTTGTTGGTAAAAATGTTGAAAAGAAGAGATTCTAGAATAGAGCCTTGGGGGATGCCTATTTGGATAGGTAAGAAAGGAGAGTAAGGAGGTTTGCCATCTGACTGCCTGTAACCTATTGTTAAGATAGCTGTTGAACCGGAGAATAGTGGAGTTGGAGAGGCTGAGATCTGATAGTTTGGTTAATAGTTTTGAGTGTGATACAGTTTCAAAGGCTTTTGAAAGATCAAGGAAAAACAGGAGGCTAGTTGATAATTATCTCTAGCCTCTGTAACGGTATGAGTGAAAGATAATAGGGCTGTGGTAGTGCTGTGATTTAGAGTAAAGCCATGTTGGGTGGGGGGTCATAAGGTGTTCCTGAAGTAGGTGTTTTAGAAGCTGATTTTGTACACATTTTTCTAGGATTTTAGAAAGTGGGGAAAAAATGGCTATAGGTCTGAAATTTGAGGAAACAGTAAAGTTTCCTACTTCGTGTAGAGGTATAGTGCAGAAAGATTTCCAAAGGCCTGGGACAATAGATCATTGGATTGATCTGTTTACAAGTATAGAGATAGGGTAGGCTATGGCTGCAGCTGTAAGTCTGAGGTTATCACTATAGCAGGAACATAGTTTAAATTTATGTAGAAGCAATTTTATGTAAGCAGTGTGGACTATTTTAAGAGAAAAGGAGGTGATGTTGGAAGTAGTGGAGGTGATGGGCAGGATTGTTATTATGGTCAGTAAAGGGTCAATTTGTGGATTGATTCAATAAAGTTGGAGCTAAGAAGTGTGGCAGTTTCTTGTGGGGTGCTATTTAGGTAGGGTTTAGGGGTACTAGGGTGCCTGGGGTGCAGGTTTTTATTAATGGAGTACCAGAATTGTTCTGAGTTGGTGTGGTGGGTGGCTTGAGCTTCAAAGTAGAATTTTTTTCTTATCTTTGTTGATTTCCTTTTTGGTGAGGTTTCTAAGTTCTTTGTATTGTTGGAGTGGTATGGTGGATTTGTTTCTTAGCCATTACTTCCAGACAGTATCTCTATTGTGCATAAGGGTGTGAGTTTCTTTAGTAAGCCAAGGGACGTGGTTAGCTTTAATCCTAATTTTTCTTAGTGGTATAAGGGAGTTAAGTATACCAAGGAAAGTAGAGTTGAATTATATTAATGCATCATTGAAGGGAAGGTGTTAGAGGTAGGATTAGTTGATTATTGAGAGTCTGTGGATAAAGGTTTGTGGGTCATAGTTAGCAAGGATATGGTAATCTCTTTATAGGTGGGTCCTGGGACTTTGAAGAGACTATCTTTGCACATAAGTGGGGTGGTGGTTGCTTAGGGAGTTGGATAGAGTGGCAGGGTTATGGTAGAGGTTAGGATCAGAAGTAATAATCCAATCAAGTATAGGGCTATTATTGCTGTTTTTGTTTGTGAGTGGGTGCTGTAATTAGGTGATGGAAGCCATGGATGTTAATGCTTAGATTTGGAGAATTGGTAGATAGTTTATTCCAATCAATGTTAACATCACCAAGTATAATTGTCTCAAAGGGTATGTGGACTGCAATCCATGATAAGACCATATCTAGGATGGGAATGTTACTTCCAGGTGGAATATAAACTTTTTATGGGAGTTTAAGTGGCAATTAAGAATAAGAAGCTCAGCTGGGTGAAAGTCTGGGAGAGGTACAGGTAAGGGGAATAGGTTGAGGTGATTGGAGTACAAGATTGATACCCCATCCCCTTTTTTGGAGAGTCTGTCTTGATGGTAGATATTATAATTAGGGATTAGGATTTCATTGTTAGATATCTGTGGTTTTAGCCATGTTTTGGATAGGGTTAAGATATGTGGTGAGTAGTGGGCTGTCCAAGAATGCAGATCACTGATTTTGTTAAGTAGGCTTTGTATGTTTATTGACAGGATGGTAATGTGTTTGGTGGAGGGGAGGAATGTGGGTTGGCGATAGAATGGTAAAGGGATGGTTGGGGGAGGGGGAGAAATGACAGTCCAGGATTAGGAAGGATGTCCCCACCTAGTAGAAGAGTTTCTGTTGTAACAGTGAGTTTAGTATGACAGAAGTAGTAAGTGAAGGATTTGAACTTGAGTTTTGGGGAGGTAGGGATGTGAGTAAATATTTTGATTTTATGAAGTTGACTGTTGGAAATATTGTACAGTGAGGGAAAGATTAAGAAGGGAAGGGGAGGGTCTTTGTGGTTTGCTGGATTTAAAAGTGTAGGAGATGGTTGCTAGTAATGGAGTTGTATGTAAAAGGAAGTTAAGAATGTCAGGTAGACAAGCAGTGGGATTATAAGGTAGAGGTGGAGCATGATGTGGGGAATAGATAATGTGTGAGAGGAGTATATCTAATGAGATAAGGGAAGGTACATGAATAAGCAGTTATGTAAGGGACGTTTCAAGTAGTATAAGATAAAAAGAAAGAGACTAAACTGAGGATTGGCTTGGCAAAATAATGTGGGTTGAGGCTGGTGGAGTTTATAGGGGAGTCTATTAGGGCTAAGGGAGGGATTAGGGAAAGGATCAGTACACATTGATTGGATATTTGGCTATAATGGGGGTAGCATTAACAGGGAGGTTAGGGTATAAATTAAGAGGATGTGGGAGTGGGTGGGAATAGGTGCAGGGTAGGGAAGCTGAGTGAGCCTGAACATAGCAAAGGTGAATGGAATGGGTTAAAACACGTGGCCAATCAGAGCATTTCAGAAGCAATCACTAAGCTGAGCTAGGGTAATCAGGGCAATTCTGTTTTTTAACACTATAAATCTTTGAAATCGAAAATCGGTCTATATATTTCACTTTGTATGGTCTTGTATGGTTTTATATGAGCAAACTTCGGGACATCAGGCAGGTTATATTTAAGTCCTGTCCATGAAGCAGAGCTGCATCTGAACTTGGTCTGGGGGCCAGTAGTGTGCACACCAGTGTCAGGGAAGGCGTAGAAACATGCAACTAACAGGTACTGTCCTATCCTCCTGCCCGGACGCATCTCCTTCCACTAAGGAAGCCCCCCTCACTATCCTCTACCGCGTGGCTCCCAGGATTTATCTACGGACTCCAAACCAGTGCAAATGCACAGACCTGCCTAAACCTTAAGAAAAAGTTGTATTCATTTAAAAAGATTTAAGGGAAGCCCCCCTCACTATCCTCTACTGCGTGGCTCCCAGGATTTATCTACGGACTCCAACCCAGTGCGAATGCACAGACCTGCCTAAACCTTAAGAAAAAGTTGTATTCATTTAAAAAGATTTAAGGGTAAAAACAATTATCTGTACCATTAAAGTGCTAACCAGGAAAGCGTTCTGCGGGCAGGAACTAGTCAGTACCTATATCATAACTGGCAACAGTAACTACATTGCCAAACAACTAAGACCTGTTCCTTTGAAAAGTATTTTACTGTAATAACAGACTGCAGAACCTACACATAGTTACCTTTGGGACCCTGCAGACTCCTGGCGGGCCTACCCTGACGTCAGCGCGGTATTTTAAACCCTACCTTTTTTTCCGCCATTTTTTAAATCTGCAACTAACAGGTACTGTCCTATCCTCCTGCCCGGATGCATCTCCTTCCACTAAGGTATGCTACATGCTTTATATTGTGTTTAATATCTGCTATTCTATCGCTGTAGTAGCATATACACTGTTATAATCTGTTTATAAGTAGCGTGATTTTTCATGTCTTAACTAGTTACTACTACTGCAGTCTCGTGTTGTTGGCGTTTGCACAAGTCACAGCATAGGGAGTTTTGTGCTGGTGCTTTTAAAAGTTAAAGCTAGTACAGTTTTGAGTTGGCGTCTGTATAATTAACAGCAAAGGGAGTGTTGTGCTGGCGTTTTTATAAGTTAAAACTAGTACAGTTTTGAGTTGGCGTCTGTATAATCAACAGCATAGGGAGTTTTGTGCTGGCGTGTTTATAAGTTAAAACTACTACAGTACTGAGTTGGCGTCTGTTTTTATAAGTTAAAGCTACTACAGTACTGAGTTGGCGTCTGTATAATTAACAGCATAGGGAGTCTTGTGCTGGCGTTTTTGTAAGTTAAAGCTACTACAGTATTGAGTTGGCGTCTATGTAATTAACTGCCAGTGAAGTTTGTATCGATGTTATATGGCGCTGTTACACCATAAACTATTTGTATTGAGAGCACACGTGAACACGCTTGTCTCTGCCTGAACGTAAGCCCTTCTATTATCAATAAGACATAAATGCGTACTGCTTGTGTCAAGCTCAGGGAATATAATATGTTTGACTGAGGGCTTCTACTACCTGTAACAAATACTGCTTATGTAAACCTATTGTTAACCTGTTATTTCACTATTCAGTGCTTGACTGGTTGTCGCCTTATTCCTAAAGCATATTGCCTGTGTTTTGTAGTAGTTATACTATGCAATGTAACTGTGCTCTCTATGAACTTCTGGTTTAAGCTGATTACTCTAAGTTAGGGATAATCAGCCTGTATACTGATTACTGCGTCACTATAACTGTTGTCCTTTTCCCTATCTCATCCTAGGAAGCCCCCCTCACTATCCTCTACCGCGTGGCTCCCAGGATTTATCTACGGACTCCAACCCAGTGCGAATGCACAGACCTGCCTAAACCTTAAGAAAAGTTGTATTCATTTAAAAAGATTTAAGGGTAAAAACAATTATCTGTACCATTAAAGTGCTAACCAGGAAAGCGTTCTGCGGGCAGGAACTAGTCAGTACCTATATCATAACTGGCAACAGTAACTACATTGCCAAACAACTAAGACCTGTTCCTTTGAAAAGTATTTTACTGTAATAACAGACTGCAGAACCTACACATAGTTACCTTTGGGACCCTGCAGACTCCTGGTGGTGTATTCCCCGCTCCGCTTCGCCCTCGCTTCGCTCGGGCTCGCTCCGCGCCCCACCCTGCCCCCATATCCCACCCCCCCAACTACCTCTACATTTATTAGGTTGTTAGCCCATCCCCCTCACTCTCTACCAATCACGACCGCCCCTCAATCTGCCACTTCTCCTCCCACACTCTCGGCCCTCCTTAACTACCAAGTAAACTCTTCTGCTTCTTTATACACACTGGCCTTCCTCTTGCTATACCATGGACAAAACCACATATTCTATTATCCTTCCTATAGTTTTACTCCTCCTAATTCCGTATTACTCAACCAGATATGAAAACCAAGCACTCTCGGGAATTCCCTTCCCCAAGAGTTGCACTACCACAAATTCAAACCTCCCCTACAACCCTATCACACCTTCACTCCACCCTGCTAATATACTGAGCTCCAATATACTGTATCTCACCCTCCGCCACCCCAAAGTATCCACCAGTAAATCTAATCTTAAGTTGTTATTCAAACTCCAAAGGTTCTTAGTCCACCTGAAAAAATGTATCACCATAGATGGGGACATCCACCCCAACCCAGGTCCTATCACGGCCCCAGACTCTAACTCCTTTAATTCCACCCGGACTTCTACCAACTCCCTCCTCATATTCCATCTTAATCTAAGAAGTATAAACAATAAGGTTCATAATTTACACGCTCTGCTAGCTACCCAGTCCCCCGACATTATGTGCCTAACAGAAACATGGCTCAAACCAGCCACCATGGATGAAGAAATTCTTCCTCCTGGATATAATCTCCTTAGGGCTGATCGGATCAACAAAAGGGGTGGGGGAATAGCCGTAATGTTCAGGAATACACTGAATATCATTATTAATCCACTCCAACCTCCAAAGGTCTCTAACATAGAACTTATTGCCCTAAAGATTTGCCTAAACACCCAAAAATGCATTAATCTCATTGTAATTTACATTCCACCTGGGAATAATTCAAAAAACCTTGAGCAGATGCTTAGCTGGTTAGCCTGCAATTACCCTCAAGAAACCATAGTACTAGGCGATTTCAACATCAACTGGTCCCACTGTTCCTCACTCATAAACCCCCACTCCATCAACTTATATGGTTTCTCCCAAAATATTTCATCTCCAACCAGAATTGGTTATGCTCAGCAAAATGAGAGCATCATTGACTGGATACTTACCAACAAAGACACACACAACTACACCACAGGGACCATTCCCAATGACCTCAGTGACCACCTTATAACTTATATACTAAAACATAAGTGCTCACCTACTAACCCTCCCTTTTATAGAATTGTCAGGAACAAGAAGAAATTTGTCCCAAAACTATTCCTTGCAGAACTCAAATCCTGTAATTGGTCCATCCTAAAAACTCTACCCCTAGAAGAGAGTGTGGCATACTTTAATGACACATTCCTGAAGATACTTGACTCTCACGCCCCAAACCGACTAATCAGAACTAAGGAGCGGATAGCACCTTGGCTTACTAGTGAAACTAAATCTAAAATTAAACTTCGTAACCAAGCCTGGGATAAATGGAGAGCTACCAAAACTCCACTAGATCGCATCAAGTTTCAACAGCTCAGAAACACTACTAAAACAGCCGCTACTCAAGATAAAAAACAGTACTTCTGTCATCTCCATGATAAACACCAGAATAACCCAAAGAAATTCTGGGCGGGATTTAACAACCTCCTCCATCCGGGTAAATCTACTACCCCCACTCAAGGGAATCTCATTGGGAAAGAACCAGAAAAAATAGCCAATGCTTTTAACTCTTTTTTTATCAAGACCATACAGTCCCTAGCCAGTCAGCTTACCACTACCTCCTCACCTGTAACTCATACTAAAGACCCATCTCACCCATCCCTTAACTTACAACCTGCACCTACCTCCTATATACGCACCCTCTTAAAAAAACTTAAACCAACCACACTAGCGGCCGACCAGCTCCCAGCGGAATACTTACAAATAGCGTCAGATGCCATTGCCTATCCCGTATCACTCTTGATTAACAGAACTATAACTGAAATTACCATTCCCTCTATTTGGAAAATCTCATATATCATCCCTCTTCACAAAGGAGGAACCTCCACGGAAACTTCCAACTACCGACCCATAGCAATATTGTCACCAATAGCTAAGGTCATGGAATGGTGTGTTCACAAACAACTCCTTCACTACCTTACCCTTAACAATCTTTTGTCCCATACCCAACATGGATTTCGCCCCCATCATAGTACTACCACTGCCCTCCTCTCCTTTGTCGACTCAATCAATAACAACCGTAATAATAAATTAACATCCTCTGCTCTCTTTCTTGACCTATCGAAGGCCTTTGACATGGTTAATCACCAGCATCTACTTCACACCCTGAAAACCCTACATCTCGACTACCCAGCCATAAGCTGGTTTAATGCCTACCTCTCTGGCAGGAAACAAGCTGTCCAATGGCAAAACAGGCTATCTGACCTACTTCCAAACACCATTGGTGTTCCTCAGGGCTCTATACTTTGTCCACTTATTTTCTCCGTCTTCATAAATGATCTTCACTCAGTCATCCCCAAAAATACCTGCATCCAATATGCAGATGACTCCACCTTAATCTGTTCTGACGCCTCCCTCTTGAAACTTCAAGCAATAACCCAAAACTGTTTTACTATAGTTGAAAAATGGTTCTCTGAACTGAAACTAATACTTAATCCAACTAAAACCAAATTATTACTATTTCCCCCATCTGCAAATACTCCCCTTGGAAAAGAGCCACCAAATGCAGACAACACGTTCCATGTGGTATCCACAAATGGTACCATCATAGAGCCTGTCTCTCATACCAAACTACTAGGTGTGACCATTGATCACAAGCTTAAATTTGATATTCACATTAACCTAACCATTAAGTCCGTAAACAAGAAACTCGGCTCTATGTATAGAATAAAGAACTACTTAACCCCTTTTACCAAACTAACCATTGTTCGCACTCATCTCCTCTCCACCCTCCTTTACGCCTCCCCAGTACTTTTGTTCCTCAATAAGCGTGAGCTCAACAAACTATCTGTTGCCTACAATCACATAGCCAGATTTGTAACAGGAACCCCATATCGTACTCACCATTGCCTCAACCTAATGACACTCGGTTGGTTAGAACTGCCCAACCTTCTCAAACTCAACCAACTCACTGAAGCTTTTAAAATAATCCACCAACCGGATAGAACCCCCTCACTGAGTAAAATTCTGACCCCTTACTCCAACCTAAAATCCCTCCGGTCGTCAAATAGTGTCCAGGTACTAACCATTAAATCTAATAACTCAGGAGGTGAAGCCCTCTATGCCAACTCCATCGGAAAGCTCTGGAATTCCCTACCAAATAACCTAAGACTCATGACCTCGATTAATCAATTCAAAAATCACCTCAAAGAATTCTTCAAGTCCCACTGGTCATGCCCATGTCCTAAACCAGACTAACCTCAAATGTCTTATTCCACCTTTGACTCTTCCCTATCCCAGATTTTACTAACTTAACCTCTCGGCCCCACAACGTAAATTATGTTCAAGATTATCTATACAATTATGTGATTGTTATTTAACCAATATGTAAGCACACTGTTTTCTCTAACTATTTGTCTCTATGTTATGCTATTTACTATTCACTTTTAAATGTATTGTGTTTCTTTTCTTTTTGTTTGGAGCTTTTCTCCCCGGGCCTCTACTGAAAAGGGATATGTATCCAGCTAGACTAGCCCGGTCAACAAATGTAAAATAAAAATAAAATAAAAAAAAAATAAATAAATTGTGTATGTGCTAAAAAGACTAATAGTCATGCACTGCACGTTGTTAGGGTACTTTGCTCACAGTTCTCCTGATGGTGAAGCCACAGATGGAGGAGTCCAATCAAAAAGGCAGGCTAGTGTGGGAGCTGAGATGGTCTTTTACAGTGTATACGTGAAACTGCAAGTTGTTAGGATACTTTGCTCGCAATTCTCATGATGGTGAAGTCATGGTTTGAGGGGTCCATTCAAAAAGGCAGGCTAGTGTGGGAGCTGAGATGGTCTTTTACAGTGTATGAGTGAACTAGTGGGCACACTATTTTTGGATGCCTAAACTAGCTAGGTATTTTTAAAAATTACTACTTCTTTGGCTTTTAGTTGTGCCTTTCTTTCTTTCTCTAGCTATATGCAAATTATTTTATATCTGCACTGGCAAGTGGTTCACAAGCAGCCCAGCCCTATGTACACAATTGCATTAGTGGCAGTTAGGGTGGCACTGCCTGAAACAACACTCTATATTTTTTACAGTCTCACAGTTTAGCCAGACTTGACCTAAACACTTCAATTTCCAACTTGACTCTGACAAAAGTATACCTGCCATCTAGCACACTGTAATATTTTGATTCAGCCCCTTTCATAAAGACTCAACCAATACATTTGCATACCAACCCAGCATTAGGCTTAAATTCAGCCGACGTAGTCAGCTTTTATGATTTACAGTTAGTTTTGCTATCATCAGTAGCTTGACTAAGATATTTATGCATGTCACTGAGTTTACTGTCTGCCCTACTGCTGTATGAAGCTAGCACTATAATAATGGAAAGTAGCAATACTACAGCCACACATATTCCAGCTTTACACTGTTCTTTTGCCTTTAAAGCATGAATATTTTACTGTAGTACATTATTCCATTTCTTATAGTACTGTGGTTTAGACACTCACAACACTTCCAGACCTTATTGCATGGTTTAAATATACTTTTTCATGCTTAGATCAATCATAATTGCCATGGGTTCATAGGTGCATTCTAGGCTAATGACCACAAGAGACCTTACTGGCCAAGCCATGTGATCTAAAATTTGATTTATATAGGGGGGTGATTTTCTAACTGCCTATGTCCATCCATTTTTCCAAGTTATATAGGGAGAAACTCTGCTTCACATGAATGGGGAGCCTGTTCCAGAGAATGGGAATTCTCTGAGAAACATATCTGTCTTTACAGCATGCTCTCTTTATGTCGCAAACAAAATTTAACTCTTTTAATGTAATAGTTCTGATGTTGTTTATTTTGTAGATGTGCAAAAGGTTCATCAAAATAGGGTCCAGGGATACCTTGTATGCCAGGCAAAGATCACTTCTTAGAAGTCATGTGATACCGAGTAAAGAGACTGTTTTTTGAGGCAATCAACTTAGGAAATTGTGTTTACTCCCTATATTTTTTTGTAAGGAAACTTTTTGGATGTTCCAGTTGCTGCGTGTGTCTGATCAGGTACATATGGAAGAGGGCATAATACTCTATATAATTGGTCTGATGAGGACTGAGTGCAGTGATATGATGACCTCTCTGGGCCTAGATGCCATACCCTTGCTTATGTTGAGCAACATAGAAGGGTTTTCTTACTACACTTGACACCTGTTGGTTGAAGACTAGGTTACTATCTACATGAGTTCCCAGATCCCTGACGAGTGAATCAACTTTTAAGGGTGTTTTATATGACATAGTTACCCTTGGTGGTAGACTTTCCAAAAGGTATTGTAATACATTTCTTGGCAATGAGTTTTAAGACATAGCTTTGGCACCATGTGTTTGTCTGTATTAGACCTTCCTGAAGGATGTTCTCATCTTAGGGGGATTCAATGACTGTTCCCAGTTTGCAATAATCTGCAAACGTGACTAGCCGGAGGCATTTGACATTGGCTTTGACATCTGAGATGTAGATGCCAAAGAGAAGTGGGCACAGCACAGAACCCTGAGAAACGCTGGCCTTTTTGTGGAGATGGCCTCAGTGATTCTAACCTTCTGGGTCATACTAGTGAGTCAGCTGGCTATCCATAGTGTTATAAAGAGGTTTATACCCAGTTCTGTAAGTTTGTTGACAATGCTTGTGTAGGACATTGTATCAAATGTCTTAGCCAGATATAGGTAGGAATTATGCACTGTTTTCTCCTCATTCATTGCTTTAGTGATCTTTACAAAGAAATCCACCAGATTCAGTAAGCATGACCTTCATTTGATAAAGCTAAACTTAGATGCACCCAGTGTCTAGAGGTCTCCTATGTCCTTGTTGATAATTTCCACAAGAATTCTTTGCATGTAACTAATTATTCCTGTGTATATATAGGTCTTGCTATGTCTTCTGTTGTATACTGTATTTTAACATATCATTTGAAAATTTTCTGTATACTGTATTTTAACATATTGTGTAAATTTTTACTTACTGTGGAGCTTTTCTTTCTTGGCCTCCACTGAAAATGGACCTGTGTCCAGTTGGACCATCATGGTTAAAAAATGTAAAATAAAGTAAATAATATAAAATATTTTTATGGAGCACTTCGAGTGAGTGCATTTTGAGATTTAGACTTCTAGCATTGAGCAGCATGACCCTCAGATTGCATTTGTTTGTAGCTGTTATTGTGGTAATTTGGTCTTTGGAACACCGGCTAAAAAAGGTACTATAGGGGTGGCAAGAGCCTTGGCCAGTATCTGGAAGCCCAGAGGTGACAGACATAGGCCATCTCTGGCAAACCATTGAGGCCTGTCAATCATGTTATCCCAGGCAGAATGAAACAGAGCAGACTTTGGCACCACTCGGAAGCTTGCAAACAGTCCCTGATATAACGAATCTGTATCTGGACTAGACTAGTTACAGGAAAGGTGGGAAACAAGAGCAAACGTGGGCTTTTAAACCAGAAAGTTGAAAGAGATGGAGAAACTGCCCAAACAGCCAATAAACTACAATTTCTGGGCCAGAAACCACTCCTCTTGTGGTAGATAGGCTACCTAGTACTTACCACTCCCATTGACAAGCTAGCAGGCTTCCCCTCCAACTCAGAAAGGCTTGGGGGGCTCAAAAGCTTACAAACAGTCCTGGATACAGCAAATCTGTATCTGGACTAGACAAGTTACAGCAAAGGTGGGAAACAAGCGCAGATGCGGGGTCCACTGTTCTTGGCTTTAGTGAAGGTAATCAGTACATGCTCCTTAATTATAGTTGGAGGTGTGTAGTTTTTTCCTTCTCATTTTTAAACATGTATTTCCTAGCTTCAGTGTGGCTGGCAGTACTTTATTTTATTTCATTTTATTTCATTTATTTTATTTATTTTGATTATTTTTATTAGTTTTAAATTGTTTTGCCTTCTTTTTCAGCCTCTATTTTAAACACCTCCAACTCATGATTTTAAGCTCAGTGTTCAAAGTCTAACTTACTGCTTTGCTGTTTGTAATTGCTTTTAGGCAGTTATGGGGCATTCCTAAACTGCTTAATGACTTGTCCTGGGAAAATGAAGTCAAGTGTTGTCTGTTGAATACTACGGACCATCTCTTGGCAGGGTGCCAAGTGTCATGTTGCTATTGTTGTTTATCTGCTTCACTTTGAATTTCTGACAAGAAAATGTTGCATTTTTTTTATTTTATGATATTTTACTGCAAGTTACTTTATTTGCAATTTGTGTGGAGATTTTTTCATTAATTGTATGTGATTTTTTGTCGGTAGTTGTACAAGTGAATTTTACTTTGTACAGTGACTGTGCGTGATGTTTACCACACTGTGCATATTGTAGAACAAGGCTTAAACCAATGTAAACTGCTTCTGTACATTTTATGCAATTTAACCCTATTTGCTGTGAGGGAACATACTTTATATTTTCCATTTTTCTGCCCTAAGTGTCAGTGTATTATTCTGGCTGGTGTTTTTCCCAATATTCATGGAGAACCAAACCCTTTGGGTGCAAGAGAGGTCTGGAGTAAGAGAACCCTTATCAGCCATAATCCTCATCCCCTCTTCACTCTTTCTAGACCTATCTAAAGCTTTTGATACTGTATCACATCCAAATTATAGCACCGACTATGTACCTTTGGCCTCTGTCCCTCCATTATACAATGGTTTTACAGCTATCTCTCTAATAGACCATAAGTTATGATGTGGGATAGCACCCTCTCTTCTTACCAATCCTCTAACATTGGTGTTCTGAAAGGTTCTATCCTTGGCCTTTTGCTTTTCAATCTCATCATACTTCTTTCTCTCAAGACACATCATCTGTGCTGTCAATAACCCTAAATTCCTTAAGAAGTAACCCATTCTGTTTTCTCCAACATTGAATCCTTGCTCACTGACTCCCAGCAACTAATTAACCCTTAAAAAAACTGCTCCTTTTCACTCCCAAAACATACCCCCTCAGCATTTTTAATTCTATAATATATTCTCAAAATAATGCACTCACTGAGGTCATCCTACATACTGATCTATTAGGTGTTATAATAGGTGTGATGATGTGAGATACTGCCAACTATGCCAGGAAAAGTAGGACAGTGGATGTGTAACATATCCCAGCACAGCTAGCTGGACTTTTGTAAAGAATTATATGTCATTTGTATATCAAACTGATTTGTACAGATGCTTGTGTTGAAAAATGTATTTGCAAAGCTGCTTGTGTTAAAAATGTGCTAACATTGTGCCCTGATAGACAAACACAAGAAATATACATATATTATTGTAATTTCTTAAATGTGTATGTTTTAATAGGGGAAACTGGAAGAAAAGAGGTTAATCTCAGTCCACCTGACTTTGGAAAATAGTAAGAAATTAATTTATTGGGCCTACGCCATAAAGATGCTGTCTCACAGTTTTGAATGAAGCCAGAAACACAGTGTCTGTAAGAAGTATGGTTTATTAGCTCCTGTAGGAAGAGTGGAAGCGTTTTATTGTTTTATCACTTCCAGGAGCTGCAGCAGATCTTAGCAAGGCTCTGTGTGTGTGTGTGTGTGTGTGTGTGTGTGTGTGTGTGTGTGTGTGTGTGTGTGTGTGTGTGTGTGTGTGTGTGTATTATTGAAACTTATGTGCTAAACCCTGACAGCTTCTACCCAAGAGAGGTTGCATGGGAACCAGAACTCAGATGGCCAGATTATATGATGTCACTCTGTAATCTAGGACAACATTTATATTTTAATATCTGGTGAGACTGAAGTCTCAGAGCACTCTGTTTTTATAACCTGACAAATAAGTATATTTTGCCTACTTCATCTTGCCTTGATCTAGTAAATAACCAGGGAATAATAATTATTTAGATCCATCAGGAAAATATAGTGAGGTTAGTTAAGTATTGTTTTTCTGTAACTGTGTGAACCTGTCCACCTGTGTTATTTTTAATATTTCTTGTGATTGAAACTCTGGTATTTATTGCAAATAGATATTTAATATTTTCATGTTCTTTTATTATGTATTATTAAATGTATTTAAGCTTTTAATTGTGGCTGGTCCTTTGGGAAATATTTTGAGAGTACTTATATCTGTTGGTGACACTGTTACCACTTTTGAAAGCCTGGCTGTTTGGTCAGCATTACCATTTGTATTAATATTAATTTCAGTCAGTATATTTGGGTACCCTTGTAAGAGACTTGGGGTAGCTGGCTTTGGGGTGTCTGGTGATAGTGGAACTACCATATTGTCTTGGCAGAAAGGGGCATAGCTAGTAAATCTGTGCCAGCCTTTCCCGTGTGTGTGTGTGTGTGTGTGTGTGTGTGTGTGTGTGTGTGTGTGTGTGTGTGTGTGTGTGTGTGTGTGTGTGTGTGTGTGTGTGTGAGTCAGCTAATTGGAGGGGTCTATATTATAAAACCCAAAAGCTGAATTCAGCGAATCTGAGTTCATCAACACATAAAGGTCGATGACTGAAATGGGCAAACACCGTAAACGTAGAAAGAGAGAATGCTGAACATGATACTGTAAGCAACAGCACCATACAGGTAAGATAAACCCAACCCAAAAAAACCTAAAATAAAACATGTTTAAAATGTTTTTGCAGGGGGCAAGCCCCCCTGCACTCCCCACACACCCCTCTACTTAAATATACCAACTCCGAGACCGCACTACAGTGGGGAAAAGGATTTGCTTCCTCATCCTCATGATCATCCTGCTGGCTGAGGAAATCCATTTGACATTCTCCCTTTTGGCGTTTACAGTGATCGCTCATTTTGTACATCGATCTTTATGTGTCGATGTACTCAGATTTGCTGAATTCAGCTTTCGGGTTTCTGATATAGACCCAATTGGAGCAGGGACACTAAGCACTGGTTTCACAGAGAGGGTGCTGGAGGACTTGGCTTCGATACTCGGCTGAGGACTTAACTCTACAGCTGTGTCCATGGGAAGCCTTAATGGGGATCTGGGGAGAGACAGAGAAAGAAACCCAGATCTTGGGCTGGGTGCATTCTCTGTGTGCTCTTAAGGGAAATAGTGCTGGATGCAGAGAGCTGCATCTGGAAATACTGGGTGTATCTATTTTTTTTCCAGTTGAAGGTCCCTCTCCAGTGTCAGTGGTGAGGATTGTGGCTCTTTGATTACTGGCCCAGAGTGGGGATATCACAAAAGCTGACTGTCTAAAATTGAAACACACATCCTTACCAATATAAGAAAAAGTCATCAAAAATTAGGAATGTTATATCAACACAAATGCTACATAAGAAATTCTGCAAAAGTAACACTAGCTAATACCTGCCAAATCCCATCATTACTCTAAAATGCCTCAATGATGACCAACTTAAACATCACACTCAAAACAAGTTTGGTAGCCTACTATGATAAAATAGCTAAATTCACTACTAGTTGGCCATACAAAATACACCACTGATACCCACTGCAGTTTCACAGATGGCTTGAGTTACCTCACCAGCTTACAGTACATACACACAATTTGTAGTCGCTTACAACATAATCTATAAACCCTTTACCTGTCCAACACTAGCCTCCTTGATCTACACCTACACTCCTAAAATATGCTTAAGATCTGAAGACAATCCAATACAATCTGTCTGTAAACCAAAGAACTCTACCGGCCAGTACCTTTATTCTTATTCAGTAGCCAAAATCTGGAATAACCTTTCAGATGGAATCAGAACAACTCCTAACCTTCATACATTTAAACATTATATTAGACTATTCCTAACAAATTCATGGCTCTGCTCATGTACTAATCCTGTTTAGAGTAAGAAGAACTATCAAGTCTCAGCCTCCATCTCTGATTTTTCTTTGTCTTACTGATCACCTCTCCACTCTTCCACTTATGAGACTGCACACTCTGTGTCCCTCTCAGTTATGATGGATTTTAGTCTAATTCTTGTCAGGTAATAGTTGTTACTTTTGTATCAGATGTTACTTCTTTGTGAGTTAAATGTGATTTTTACTTCTGTGTTACTTAACAATGTAATGCTGAGATGTATGTTATGGAACTTACCAGTTGAAATTTATTTTATGGAGCTTTTCTCTCCAGGCCTCTGCTGAAAATGAGTACCCCGGACCCAGACAGACTTTCCCAGTAAATAAATGTCCAATAAGTAAATAAATAAGTAAATAAATAAATTAAAATAATACTTTGTCTCCAGATATTTTGTCCTCTAGCATAGTTCATAGTAAGAAGAAACAGAAACTTCACCACACAACAATCAGGTTATTACCATGTGTATGGCTGATGCGATTGCTTTAGTTGTTTCCTTAGTTGAGTGTTTTACAGTCAGCTAGTCTTTGAGGCTATACTCCTATTCAGAATGTCTATGAGCCTACCTTGTTAAGAGATTTGTCTAGCATCACAGATTTTGATGGAATCTCTGAAGCTGACAGTAACGAATACTCTGAGTTTGCCAAATCTGATTACTTGGAGGGTGAACAGATTCAAAAACCCAATGGAGTGTTCACCTTTTACTGATGGTTGCTAGGTTAAGAGATGTATTTGACTGGAAGCAATCTTGAGCTATGCCAGAAACTAGCAAGAGTTTATGATTTTATTGAGGATGAGTTTTGTCTGCTCCTCCTCTGTTAGTGACCTAAGAAGATGTCTATAAAACCACTTTGGCTAGTGAACTAGTTCATAAAAAGGCTATGAAGAAATACAAGGTGTACTCTGATCTTGCAACTCTGTTCCTTTATCACCTGAACCAGCTGTGGTTTCTCCAGCTGTCAACTCAGAAAAGAGAGCCTTGGCTTCTTCTAACCCTACACCGCCAAATAAAATTGTCAAATGATTAGAATTTCAGGGAAAAATGTTGGCTTGGTTTAATAATTTAGTCTTTAGAATTTTAAATGATCAGCGTTTCATGTGTAAATGCACTTTGCAATGTGCTTACAGTTTAGCTGACTTTGCTGTATCTTAGCCAGCTGAACAGAAATGTTGCATGAATGAGACTGTTTTCAATCTGACACAGATTTTCAAACATGCTTTGAGGATTGCTTTGGAATATGTGGACACTATTTCTAGAAATACAGCTGCTTCTATTGTATTCTGAAGGTTTGTTTGATTAAACAACCAGAAAGTTTTCAGAAGATGTTAAAAAAAATGAGATTTTGAATGGTTCTTTAAGTTTTGAATTTGTGTTTGGTCCAGCTGTTACCCCGATTTTCAACCAACAGATGATAGAGGCAAATTAACGCATGGGGTATCAAATGTTTCATATTCCCAGGTTCTCCCCTAACAAGATGTCTAACTTCAAAGGGCAGGACAAACAAAAATCCTAGCCTAACAAGAGTGTGGGTAACAAGAGGAAATGGCAAGAGGATAGTGCTTCCAAACCAGATAAAAGGGGCTCTTTTCCCAAAAAAGATCTTTCCCCTATGAAAGAATGACTATGCTAAGAGTCAGAGCATCCTGCCTCTTCATCTTATCCCACCTCCCTTTTCATCTTCCTCCAGGCTTTAATTCAACACAGCAGCCAGGCCACAGATACTCTCAGATAAGTGGGATTGGAGAATAATTCAGTGATACCCTTGGCAGTGAGCAGAAAATCCTCTTCACTTCATGGAAACCCCCTTGCACCCTCAAGACCAGACTCCTTCACAAGTTGCAAGCAAGAATTATCAACCCAGTTCCTAAACCACAAAGGGAAAATTATTTTGCACCAAAATATTTCTGGTACCCAAAAAAGAGCTATCAAGGACACTAGTTTTTGATTTGGCATACCTAAATAGCTTTCTGAAAGGACCCATATTCAAAATATTTACCCAGCAGATGATCCTACCTCTTCTGGATCACTGATTCATAGTGACTTTACATGTGAAATATACTTATCATCACATGACAATTGCTTCTAACTTCAAATTCAACCTACAAATGTCCTGCCTCACACCCACACAAAGTATTTTCTTACAGGGTGTATGAAGGACACAAAAAAGTAAGCATTTCTACCAGCAGACATAGTGCTGATTATTGAGAATATTTTCAGGGATTTCTTTCTTCAGAAAGATGCTGCCACAAGAAAGTTTTTAAAAATTCTAAGCCTCATGGCATCAGGGATCCTCATGATACCGTGGTCCAGACTTCACATCAGAAAGATTCAGTTGTACTTAAAAAAATTTGGACCCAGCACCTGCTTCCCTTGTGTTCCAGGTATCAGTGCTGGATTTTGAAAAATGAGAATTACAGTGGTGAATGGATCAGATGTCTCCCAATCTAGACCTATCATTCTCCCTCTAGATCCCAGTTCAGTCAGTTCAGACAGACATTGTACAGAGGAGTTAAAATACAAGGTGACTGGTGTTCTTTGGATGCTACAAACCACATGAAATCCAAAGAAATGTCAGTAGTGATTCATTTCTTAACAGTTCTTCAGGACTTGTGCTCACCAAGTCCCCTTTTTTATGACAGACAACATCAAAATCCTATGGTACCTGAGCAAACATGAGGGTGCAAGGTCATACCTTTTTTGCCAGTTAGCAATGATGGCTTAGAAGCTAGCCTTACAACATTCTCTTGTGCTTTAGGCCTCATGCGTCCCATCAGAGCAAAACATTGTGGCAGATAGACTAAGCTGATCCTGGATGGAACCTTTCAAGTAGAAACTCAAGACAGAGGTCTGCCTAGAACTGGTCCAGACATGGAACACTTCAAATCGATCTGTTTACCTCATTTTAAAACAGTCAGTAAGAAAAATTCTGTTCAAGTCATCCTTGCAGCCATGTTTGAGGGACAGAAGCATTTTCTTCCCCTTGGACAGGAGTGCTTCATTTATGCATTTCCACTCTTTTCTCTAATATCCAAGGTACTTACGTAGGTTTAGAAAGAACTACCAAAGATCATTGTGGTGACCCCCTTTATTCCCAGCCAAAGATGGTTCTCCCTTTTAATGGAGCTGACCAAGGTCAATTACCACAAGCTTCCTCACATACTGGATCTGCATACACTGTGTCAGGGGTGACTGATGTATCCCAGCTTAGAGTAATTGCTACTGACAGTCTAGATGATTCTGTCTTGATACTGTTTAGGCACTTGTTTCATGAGGATGTACAGCAGTTATTGAAGGAGGCAAGAAAGCCTGCAATAGAAAATCTTATGTTTACCAGTGGAAGAGGCTTTTTAGACGGTGCTTAACCGATATCAGATAACCCAGTTTTAAATATTTGCATGAGCTAATCAATGATGGCTTATCTTACCCATCTTTTAAGTAAGGTGTATCTTGCAGTCATCTCAGATTGTTTGTCCATGTATCCCCACTTTCATCTGTTTTTGTGTAAAGAGTGCTGCATGTGAGACACTTTTGAAAGGAAATTCCTCTAAGGGATGTCTACTTTGTTCTTGAAAATTTGATCTTATCTCCTTTTGAACCTCCCTTTCAGACTGATTTCAGGTTCATCACCTGGAAAACTGTTTTGTTTATTGTTTTGACATCTGCAAGGTAACTCTGTGAGCTGCAGGCTTCCAGAGTGGATCAACCTAATCAGATTTTCTCCAAGGACTGGGTTGTTCTATGGACTAATCCTCCTTTAAACAAATAGTTGTTTGTTAATTTACCCTGAATCAAGCCATCAATTTCCCAGTTTTCTTTCTGGAATTTAAAAATAAGGGAGAGAACGTTCTATATGCCTTGAATGTGCATAGGCAACTCAGGTGACAGAACTAAGCCCTTCAGGAAAGATGAGCAGCTGTGTCCTTCTTATTCTGTGACAAAGAAGGGGTATCCTGTTTCTAAGCATTAGTTGTCCACTGCTATTGTATTTTGTTGCTCCCACCATGGTAAATCCATTCTAGGTATGGTTAAGGCACATTCTACCACAGCCTTATGCTTTTTGGTGGCATATTGAAAAGGAGAGGACTCTATAGGCATTCCAGAGGCAGCAACTTGGTCCTCTATTCATACTTTTACAAGGCATTACAAACTTGATTCTTTCTTACATTCCAGAGCAGACTTTGTGAGGATTATTTTCCACTGGCTCCTGGAGCTTTATCCTTTGTCATCCCTGGTAGGGTAAGCTTTGAGAATCTATCCATATGCCACTGAGGCACTATGAATGATGAACACAGCACAGTTGCCTAAGTCCTACTTAACTACAACAGCAGATGTTTGATTTCCACACTGCCTCAGTGGCAGCACCCATCCACGATTCCCATTGTTATGTATATAGTGGGATGGTATCCAACCTTCTTGTGTTGTTGGTTGGCTTTATTTGTGTTGGCATTTTATTGCTGAAAATTGGTTGTTTTTTAGGAATTAACTGCTCCTAGTTCTTCTTGGTCCATACTACTTAGCAGTAAAAGCCTGAATAACTGACTTTATGTGACACGGTTTAGGATTCTCATGATGGGAGGGGCTTAGACAATCCTCTATCACAGAGAGTCAGAGAAGGGAATTCTAAACTCTGGAAAGCTGCCAGTGTAGGTGTTTGTGCTGGTACAGAACACATATGTTACGTGCCACTTATTCTATGTGGGTAAAACCAATAGAATGTTTAAGGACAAGATTCTTGAACACAGTATGGATATTAAGAATAAGAAAGAATGCAGTGCATTAGCTAGTCATGTAAGTTCTACAGCCCCAACACATATATTTACATTTTTTGTGATACAAGTGATTTTCTTAACATTAGAGGGGGAGATACTGAGAATCGTACAGAAAGTATTCAGCAAGAGTGGATTCTGCTGTTAAATGCTGAGAAACCTCCAGATTTAAATGGAGTTGTTGCCCTTAAACCTTTCCTTAAAGCACGTCCTTTGAAACATTAATGCTATTAGATGTTTACATATGCTATTAATTTTTGCATAGCAGAATAGATGTCTATATACTATAAGAATGATTTGACTGTATTTATTTATTATATAACCATTATTAAGATGGCTATTATTAATGCTTATTGTTTTGATTTTATTACTGCTCATTTTTAGTATAGCTTTTTATCTTAATGTTATTACAACAGATGTTTTATGTATGCTTATTAACGTTTTTAACTTTTATACACAATATATATTTTCTGATAATGCAATTTAGTTGCAGTATAGCAGTTAGCAGACATGAACTTCCTGTATTTTATTTTATTAGGCTTCTGCAGAGGTATTTGGTTAGTCAGTTTGAATTTAAACACAGTATTTGATTGTATTAATTGAGGCTACCTGATAGGCTGCCAATTGCTATTTAATTGTTACTTAAACACTGTTGAACACTTTATTATTTTTGTCTGATGAAGCGACTTGGTTAGTTGTTAAAGTGCTCACATATTGTCTCTTTGTTTTGTCTCTTATTAAACTTTTTGGTGTGTGAGCTTTGGTGCAGTTTGACTTTTTTTTCACAGAACCCATAAGACACTGAGACAGTGTAAAATTTGAACATCTACGGTTACAGTTAAGTAGGGCTTACACAACTGCACTTTGACCTCTATAGCGTCCTTGCTTGCAACAAGAAAGAATGTTGCACATTGTATTTCCCAGGCTTTTCTACAAGTCCATTCATTGTGAGATACAGCTCAAGATATTGAATCCAACGTGTCGTGTCCTATTTTGTTAGAAGTTCCCAAGTATTGCCAGAAATGTTGGTGGCAGTGGTGTAGCCTCATATCAGTTCTAAATCTAAAGAATGTTGCAAAAATATGTTGGCATTCAGTAAAAGCATGAACAATAAATTAATTTCATGAGACTAAAATGTATGACTTCAAAATATAAGAAATGCTTTTGTCAATTGAGAAATGTGAGGAAATGTAAAAAGGGTGACTAGTAGCAAACTTTTACATTGAATTCCTCAGTCTTACTGATGGTCTGATTTTTCTAGCAGATGCTATGAAAGCACCATTAGAAAGTATATGGTGCAGTGAAGACTTCACCCTAGGTCAAACACATGATATAATTATCAAGATGAGAATTACTTTGAAAATGCTGAAACACAAAATCTTGAAAATTGAAATCTTGAGACAATAGAAATGAAAATCCGAAATGGTGAAACACAAAATTTTGAGAACATAGAAGTGAAAGACTAAAATGTCCTGGAAAGTGTTGCAGTTCCAATAGCATCAGGTGAGCTCTCACTGGCCCTTGAAAATCTGGGGGAGAGGTTGTAAGTCTTGTACCAGGCCATACCCATATCCATAGCAGATCTCCAAGGTAAACAGCTTCTGGAATGTTAGGAAATGTAGGTATGGTCAACCGCTGACTTAATATGCTATAACTATACTAATACAGTTTTGGTGCCCTGACTAAGTTGGAATTCACATTCTGTAACTGATATGTTGTAGGGGAGTACACATCTGGGACTGAATCTTTTTCAAGTACTTGCTAACAGGACTGTATTCAAACAAAATTGGTAATTGGCTACCATGTTTTTGTCTCCTGTTCTATGAAGGGGAACCATATGGGCAAGTTTCTGTAGCCTGGACACAGCTCCTTCCATTATATATCTATTTATCTGCAGCCATGATTGAAGAGTCAGTTGGGTGGAAGCCAATTTTGGAAAGTGAGATAGAAGATGGTCTTTTTCTTGAAGTGCCATAAATATTAGCACCTAGAAGGACAGTGTTCACCTTGTGTTTAGACATCAGTTTAATAATGATATAAGGAAGGTGTTTCAAATGCAGATAGGTTATTAATATGAGTTTTGATATGGAGAAGTTTGAGAGTATTTTTAAAAAGTGAAAGGATTTAATGGTATACACTTCTGATTACTGTTTTGTGCAAAGTCTCATAAGGAGGGCATTGACAGCTTCCAGAACGACATTAGCAAGAACAGAGTACATTTCTCTAATTCTTGCAGGCAATTACTGCTAATGGAATGTACTGATGACACACATTTATTTTGAAGTTGTATTTATTTATTCTAAACAAAGCTATTTCTAATCTGACTAGCTATACTCAATAATCCTGATTGTTTTGAGGCCATGAGCTTAGGAAGGTATGGAGCAATGAACACAAAACTGATGGTACTCCGTGTAAAACTTGGAATAAGTGCTGCCCTGAATTTGCCATTATACTTGACATTACTTTCCTTCTCATCTTAACCCATTCCAACCAGTCCCCTTTTCATATCCTTTACACTTAGATATAGACCAGTCTGCTCAACATTTTATATAACGTGTGTTACCTTCACCTATAGTTCACAACCATTTGCCTGGCCATTTTCATACTCCACACCCATTGTCTTTCATCCTGTTTGCTGAACCATCATTCAGAATATTCCAGTTTACCTGTCAATCTCATGCTCCTTAGTTCTAAAGTCAGCCATACAACTCCAGTGCTCCCTCAGCTGACTGTCCTCAACCAAAACTCTGTCTCCTTTCTCTTAAATGTAAAACCTTCATACACTTCACAGATATCACAACCTTCTTGCTACTCATCCTAGAATTTGTAACCTGCAACTCCATCACACCTCTTCTATCCCAGGCCAAATTTGTATAGTCAAACCATTAGAATCCTTTCTAATCTATAGACATCTTTGATCAAACAACATGACATAAACAGCCTACATTAACATGTTTGTACCCTCAGCAATTTACACAGTAAGTCAACTGAAATAATATTTAAAGCGCACTCAAATAATGAAATAATAGAATGATTTTCAGTTAACTAAAATACTTTCAAATCATTTCTAATATAATGTCAAATTTCTGTTTTTATTCTGTGGGAGCATAGAGACCAGATCCAGGCCAGCTCTACACAACATGCTTCCTCAATTCCCTCTTCCAGTAGTCTGCCACTATCCATCTGCTTGCTTAATGTAGGATCCATAAGCACCACTTTGTACAAACTATGTGTCTTGCTCCGTATCTGTTCAGACACAGTTATCATAGATTAATCTTGGGTAAAAGACTGGACCACAAACTTCTTTCAGATCTTCCTAGGTTTTAAGTATGTCTGTAATGTAAGGACAGCTAAAATATGAAGGAGGTTCCATTATCCTGTAAATCATCCATCTTGGTTAAGATATGTTTGCAAATGCAATGAGTACAGCCCTTACTGTACTTTAATTAAAAAAAAAACACTTAACAAAACCCTACACTACATACATTACCTATCTATGCACTTACCTTAACCCGCACCCTAACCCTAAGGTCCATAACTATCGCACACTTACCTTATGAGCTATACTGCAGATGGGAGAACTATGACAATTCAACATTTCTGATTTCGCTATTTAGTGCGTTCGACGTTTCCGCGTTTCACTGTTTACGTGTTGATGGATTCGTATTCGATGGGTAATGCTTTCATTTAACTAAAGTAGACCCTTGGTATTAAACCCTAGTTTCATTCTTCTGCTCTGAGTGTAGGTCAGTGTAGTCCAGGCCTAGTCTTTGCATTAAGGCAATTCTAGGCCAGTCAGCTCAGAGCTAAGAGTCTAAATATTTTTCCCATCCATCCACCCTATAGTAGTTATGTTTTTAAACCCAGTGTATTTGTTGTTGCCTCTCCCTTATGATAATGACAGCAGAATTCCCTCCCTCCCCATCTATTGGCTGTTGGCAATAACCATAAACATATCATTTTGCAAAGTCTCTTCCCTTAAACTACTCACTGAACTAAAAACATTTGGTAAATTTGCTTAATATTGAATTTTTCTGATACTGCTTGCACTGATTTTAGAATTAAATTAGTGACTGTTTTGTTTACTATAATTATTTACTAGTTCTTGTTGGTGACAGAAGAAGTTTTCCAGGCTAGTTGTTTTTTATTAAACTTTAAATACTCAGTTGCAAGTTCACCTAGACATTATCCCAAAACTGAACTCCAAGCAATTATAGTTACCCCTTCTCCCAGAGTAATTTCTGTCTGTATCATGAACCAGTACTTCCCTACAAATTCTCTAGCTAGCCTGACTGAGATGGATATCTTGAGACACTGTAAGAAATGTTTTATGCTGCCTGATGTGAGAGATGAACATATATAATATTCTTGCAGGCAAAAATTGCACACATAGTAAACTCAGACACCAAACTGGTCATCAGTATAACCCACATCACACCTCTTTAAGGCCATCACGATACACATAATCAATCATATGCTGACATTCTAAAAGTTAACTTGCATACACCTCAAAGACCTCCGAAACACAACACAGTACAGGGCATACTCAGCAAGTTAAGCCTAACTTCACACTTAACACAAGGAGTTCCAAAAGTCACAGATGCTTTGCCTGTAAGGCAGGCACGGACCCATCCAAACACCCTTGTTATAGGTGACTCCATTGTAAGACATACAGGTGTGCCTCTTACAAGGCTGAGGACAGAATGGCAGTTAGGTGCTTGTCTGATCTGGTGACAGCATTTGTCAGATTAGAGATGCACTCAGGTTCTTGACCAATGAGTACCAGTATGACTATATCATAGTTCATGCCAGTGTCATTGAATTGAGGTGTACTTCACTGGGCTATATGAAAAGAGACATGATGGAGCTCTCAGACTATGTGTCCAAGGCAGGTATAAGCCTAATACTGAAGAGTATTCTATCTTCCCCAAGGATGATGCTGCGATATGGGCAAAAAAGATGTGACTTCAATAATTGGCTTAGTTTCTGATGTCATTGAAAGAGGGTTCGGTATTTGTCAGCCTGGGAGGATATGATCGACAGACCACTTTGCTTGTCTGGGAATGGTCTACATCTGTCCTCTCTTAGGTTTTGATTATTGGCAAGCCATTTTCCACACCTAGCCTTTTTTAGGCAATGCCAACCTAAGAAACATACCAGTGTAATGAAACAAACAAAGGAAAATATGAAGTTTTTACTGATCAATGCTAGGAGCTTAAACAAGATACTCCCATCCCTACAAACCCTACCCACACTGGAGGATGTTGGCCTCTGTGTTGTGACTGAGACATTGATTTAAAATGGCAGAGAGAACTCTGGCTGTTTGGGGCTCAATTGTCTTCTGCACATTTAGACCAGCTACTGTGAAGTAGGGGAGAAAAGGTGGAGGTGTCTCAATCTATATCCAGAAAATACTCACATCAAGACTGGTAAAGCAGCATGATGCACTGCAGGTTCTTCATGTCCAAATAATCTTCAGGAAGGTCACTGTATCATATATTAGCTAGCTATAGAACTCCCTCTATAACACAAGAAAGCCACAATGCCTATCTACATGATATAGAATCACCAAGTATTAAACCCAATACCATTTACCTAGGTGATCTAAACTCTCCAGCTATAGACTTGGAAATGTACACCACCACTAGTGCACAAGCGACAGATTCCTGAACTTTGTCAATACAAATACCCTGGAACAATTAGTCAAGAGTATCCACTAGGGACAATGACATCTTGGATATTGTCCTTACTAATATAGGGGCACTGTCCCTTGCATATCTTCATCACTTGTTACTTCTAACCATAATGCAGTTGCCTTTGAAATATAGTTAAAACCAGAGATCCTATACACCCAAGGTACCTTTAGAAATTTCTTTAAGACAAACTACCTTCTCCTAAGTGATATATTGACAAGCTTCAAAGCCCCATCAAACCCATTTAACTTCAGTGAATATGGAGAAACATACAGCACCGCACTATACCAGCATGTAAACAGCTGAATAGAAGCAGCTGTACCCCATAGGAAAAAGTGCAGAACAAACCCCAGAAAAATACCCACATGGTACAATCATAATATTATCAAGCTTTATTATAAAATAATTTTGACCAAAAGTAAGAACAGTAATTCCTAGAATGTTAGAACCCTTGTCACTGAAATAAACAAATGGCTGAGGAGCATAATAAAATCCACCAAAGCCAAATTTTAGGATAAAATAGCTACCCAAGCCAATCACAAGGGACTTTTTAGTTATGTTCGTAATCACAAAAGCACAACACGGCAATGCACTGAGCTGATTGTTAACGCTGTTGCCTACAGTGATGCTGAAGACATAGGAAAACTATTGTCTGGTAAATTTAGCTATAACATTACCCATCTCTCCAATCCATCTGTCTCAAAAGATATACCTGAAACAGACTTGCCTGCAGCTATCACACAAGACCAAGTCCAGAAAGTAATAGCAAAAGCTAAAAATACTGCATCGATGGGTCCTGATAATATCCATGGATACATATTAAATAACATGAAACATGACTTAGCCACACTCTTAACAATACTATTTAATCTCAGCCTCCATACAGGTTTTGGCCAAGTGAATAGAGAAGAGCTACAGTCATTTCCCCTCACTAAGGGAGGACTTTCCACAGACACAGACAATTATAGAACCATTGGTCTGACCAGCCTCTTTTGCAAAGCCATGGAAAGACTTGTCATGGAACTAATCGATCAGGACAAAATGAACTTCCAAAGACTGGACCCTTATCAGTTTGGATTCATCAAGGACAGGTCATGCTTACTCAGTCTGCTGGAATGTTTTTGAAAAGGTCACCAAAGCAATGGAATAAGGCAAAATAGTACACACCACATACCATGACCTGGCCAATGCTTTTGAAATAATTCCCCAGTCAGGCAGAATATAAAAGCTAAATCAACTGGGATTAAAACTCTAGGTCACCCACTAGATTGCCAACTGGCATCTCAGATATTATACAGGAAATCAAAATAGTGGAAGTTACCTCCAGAAAGAGACCAGTCACCAGTGCAGTCCCCCAGGGGTCTGTGCTGGGATCACTCCTGTTTGGCATCTACTTTGCTGAACTAAAAGCAAATACCAAAGGGCTTTGGCTAAATAAGTTTGTAGATGACTGCAAGCTAGGGGAAGTCACTGAATCCTCAAATGACTTTGTGATACTGCAGAAGGGTTTGTCTCAAATAAATAGCTGGTTCCAAAATCATGGACTAAAACTAAATGCCAAACATGCATTATTGTATCCTTTGGGAAGTCATCTATCCCTGGGAATTATATGCCCCTGAGAGTTAACCAAATTGTTTAAGATTGGGGAATTTATGTAGACAATGATCTAACTTTTGACCAACATGTGTCCATTGTTGTAAGAAAATGCTACAATGGACAGCTTATAAATAAAAGGATTGTGTCTATATCTAGGGATGTTATTGTCCTCATTGACTCAACCCCTATTAGGCCAATCATTGAATATAATGCCCCCTTTTGCATGCATCTGTCCAGACACATGCAACATCTGGAACACACATATAGGTACCTTACTGAAAGGTTACAAGGCTTAAACAAGTCTTGCCTGGACTGACTCAAAGCCCTGTCACTGCACTTGGTATCCTACAAACTGCTAAGCACTGACCTGTGTCTGGCATACAAGCCATCCTCTGACCGAATACTGATGGATTTACTGCACATCAGCAAATCAAATGACATCATATAAACTCTGTCTAAGGATATAAACCTTTTCTGCAACAGCAATAGAATGGTTTGGAGGGACAGATATATCTCTGGAACAGACTTCCCATCCACATAAAACAAAGTTCATCCTTGTCCGTATTCAAGTACAACTTGGATCTGTGGATGGGAAACAGAAAATTGAGTCAAGCGCTTTTGCCCGGGCTCTCCCAGGCTTTATCAAGACTGGTCTTGATAAATTTGACTGTGGATGTTTTTACGTGGATATTAAAAAACTTTGCATCATTTTATCCTGGTCCTGGTGATTCTCTGACCGTGAGCTTTTTTACCAGTGGTATCTGCTTCGTATTTTAAGGTTTTAAACAGAAAATTGACCTCAGGACTGCCCCCTGTACTATTAATGGACAGAGGTAGCTTGTAAATGCTTTATTTCTTGAATATGTCCCCTCAAATTATCTATGGTCTAATCCCAGTTATTCTCAGTAAGGGTAATATATCATTATTGACCAAGGTATGGGTAAGGCCCATCTCTAATGAAATGGGATAGGTTAATCTGAGCACAAAGAGCAAAACTGGCTAGCCATAAAATGGCTCTCAAAGGCACCTAGCTTACTACTTACCCATGAACCTATAAGGAAGGAGAGAGAACCATAACAGCAAAATCTTTGCTTTAATATTTCATCATATTCTTCTCTTTAAAGTTCTAAATGTTAATAAAGTGATACATTTAAAATGTGCACCATGTTAATTCTGCAATTGTGAGCAAATAATTTATTATTTGATTAAAATAGCACTGACTGCTATTAGTATATATAGATAACTGATTTAATTGAGAATCACTTGCAAAATATTCTGCATTCCTGTTTTTGAACTTGCACCAAACGTTTTTAAAACTGTCTATATAATGCATCTTAGATATAGTTTTCTTATATTTTCTAATGTCTTCATAATATTTTATTACATTAGTTTAAGCATTTTGCCCTAAATGTCAATCACACTTACAAGTATCCAGTGTCAATAAGACTAACAAGATATCACTTCCATTTCATTACGTTTTTCACATACTTTCTGAAATACGGGTTGTTTCAGCTAAGAATGATTTCAGAGTACAACACTCATCACTTCTTAAAAATATTCCCCGTACTCAAACTTTCACAATAGTGTACTGTTTTGTAGCATATTGGTATACTTTTAAAGCCACTTGTTTATAATCATTTCAGTACTCTGAATAATGAAAAGCTGTTAAGTTTATATCCATTATTAGTAATATTAGACCTTCTATGTAAGTTATTGCTGTAAAGAAATTAAATATTTAGGACACATTCTGTCCAAGATTCAGCTTCATGTAACAATTAAATCTTGGTTTTGTTCAAGGAATAGCAAACGAATTAGTGAAGTTTACATTTTTTTCTGTAGGTAAGTGATTATGTAAACAGGAAAAATTTGCAGCTTTAAGGCATTTGGGATATATAATTGTGAGACGTGCCTGAGAAGATAGCCAGAGACAAAAGAAAATGTGATCAGAAAAGGTGGTTTAACTACCTTGAAAATGAATTTAGTTTCGCTAATTACTTAAACTATAAAGCTATGTGGCATGAATAAAAAGAGTGAACATCCATACATTTGTTTGTATGTGTGAGTGCATGCCTTTGTTGGTATGTACATGAACATGCACGTCCCTGTGTAAAATCTCTCCTTTTGGTTGCATTTCCTGTGCATAGTTTAGCCTTTTGCATGCTTTCATTGAAGATTCATGATTATCTTCTTTTTGAAATATGCAATAAACTGCAAACACTTTTTTTTTTGTGTCCAAGGCAGGTATAAGCCTAATACTGAAGAGTATTATACCTTCCCCAAGAATGATGCTGCGATATGGGCAAAAATGATGTGACTTCAATAATTGGCTTAGTTTTTGATGCCATTGAAAGGGGGTTCAATATTTGTCACCTATAAATCAATAAAGCTGCACCTGTATATCTTCAGGATAGGTTCTACTTAATTTTTCAGCTTGCCATTTCATCAAACCATTTTTCTTCATTCGGAATCCTCTACTACACAACTAGTCTTTACCAATACCTAAATAGTTTTACGAGCATTTCCCAGCTATATATATAGTTTTATGAAACTGCTATCCCCCACCTCTATACTTGTAATATAAATATTGTAAAAGTCATTTATTGGTCTGTAATTGTCTGTTAATCTGCTTTACACCTAACTTGTTAATTGCAATTTTAACATATTTTGCCCTACCTAATTTTTCCATTGCATCATTTTCTTTGAATTTCTAAACACTTATATACCTCTTCAAATGCTCAATGTTCAACTTCTACTAACGCATAAGTACCTTTTATACTGTAATACTTGCCTTTATTTCATATGACTGTAATCTAATAGGCAAATGTATGTGTAATTGTCTGTTCTTGTATACTGCTGAATGTCTGATTAAAAGTGTTTGAAATATATTGGAGCAGTTCTCTGTAGACCTTCACTGAAAAGGGTTTTTTTGCTTAAACCTAGTCAGAGAAACATGGTAAACAATAGCAACATAAAAATAAAAAAAATAATAGCAGCCTGTATGTATCATCGTGTATCATCACTATAGCATTTATTACCAGTGACTGATGTATTAGTAGTGCTTGAAAATGGGATGCCATAGAATCTGAAACTGGACATACTTAGGTGGTAAGATTGAATTTTAGTTTAGGATTATTACTAACTAATAACATCATGAAGGTCCCTCACACAACCTATAGGGGTATCACACGACTGGTGTGTGTAAGCAGTAGTTTCTCTGCCAAACTTTAGATGCCACTAACATGACAAATGAATTACTGTTTTTTCCATTTGGTTAATGTTAGGGTCATACTGCATCAGGTCTTCACAGTGTGGAAGCAGTCACATGTAAGTGAACTGCACCATCTTGTAAACTTAGTGGTACTTCTGTTCAGCAAGTGAATGCAGTAACAGTATTTTCCTTTATGATTTTCTTTTTCTGTGAGGGTTTTTACATTCATATACCATTGGTGTCTGGATAGATCTTGTTTGCTTTCTTTGATATATCTGTCCCAGAAATAGATTAACAAAATAAGACTTGCAACTTTTCAGAATGCGTATTTGCACAAGGAAACACTTGATATGATTATTCTTTTGTTCTTTATTCATGTCTATCCACGAAGAAATTAAACATCTCTGGCTTTGGCTGATGAATGTAAGTGTAATATATATTTTTGCTAGGCATAGTTCCAGACTTACTTCTTTATATCTCAAAAACATAGGTTCATACATTCTTAGGTGTGTACTAGGCTAATGGCCCTGGAGCCTTTACAAGCCTAGCCATAGAATTACCCTGGCATCATGCCACCCAACCTTAGTTCTCAGTGCCTCTGTTGAGTAGAGCCACTGGAGTTATCCCTGGAGTGACTCTTCTATTTCCCATCCACTCATCAAGATTTCTCTTGAAGATGGTCAGCGAGGTTCTTTGCTTGACATGTATGGTAAGTCTATTCCATAGCATTGGCAGACTCTGGGTTATGAACCTGTCCCTCCAGTAAGTTCTGTTGATTGTGGTAATAAGATTGAGGTCTCTGGAGTGTGTGGTGTAGAGGGAATGGGATTTCTTTAGATGTAGCATTTCTAACACAGCTGGGTCATACATGGCTTTGTAAGTCAAGCAGAGATCACCTCTAAGTAGGCGATATGAGAAGGAATCGTTGACGTTTTTTGAGCCTGTCCATATAGGACAAGTGTTTAAGGCCTAGGATCCTCTTTGTGAGGTACTTTTGCAGTCTCTCCAGTTGTTGCAGGTGTCTAGCAAGGTACATGCCAAATGGGGCATTGTACTCGATGATTGGCCTAATGAGGGAAGAGAAGAGGGAGACAATGACCACTTTCTTCCTGGATGCAAACCCCTTAGTAATGAGATGTGTCACATAGAAGGACTTTCTGACCACAGTGGCAATGTGGTGATCAAAAGAGAGGTTGCTGTCAACCTGTGCTCCCAGATCTCTTTTAACACCTTATGCATTCAGTGGACTACTATCAATGTGGTAATTCATGGGAACTGGGTTTTTCCCAAAAGGGATAACGACACATTTTTTGGCATTGAGCTTAAGGCCATGGTTCTGACACCAGTCGTTGATCTGAGTGAGGCCATTCTGTAGGATGTCAACATCACTTGGGGAGTTAATAATAGCTCCCAATTTGCAATCATCTGCAAACTTTGACAGCCAGAGTCGTGTTCGTCTGGACTTCGGAGAAGTAGATACCAAACAGGAGAGGACACAGGACCGAACCCTGTGGGACTCCACTCGTAACTAGTCAGCAGTCTGATTTGGAGTCAGCTACTTTCACACTGTTGGTTCTATCTGTGAGCCAGTTTGCAACTCACCTAGTAATATAGTGGTCGATGCTAAGCTTAGTGAGTTTTTCTATAATTCCTGAGTGGGGAATGGTATCAAAGGCCTTGGCCAGATCAAGGTAGGCTGTATGAACCACCTTGCCTTCATCCACAGCTCTGGTGACTGACTCAAAGAAGTCAAACAAGTTGAGCAGGCATGATCTGCCCTTCACAAAACCAAACTGTGTGGGATCCAGAGTTTGGAGATTCCCTATATCCTTGTTTATTAGGTCCATGATGATGCGTTCCATAGCTTTGCATATCAGACTCATCAGGCTAATGGGGCGATAGTTCCCAGGGTCTGTAGTTGCTCCTCCTTTGTGGAGAGGGATGACTGTAGCAGTGCACCATTCAGTAGGGACAAAGCCAGAGGTGAGGCTGTGAATGAACAGGGCACACAGGTGAGGTGCCAGTTCACTCTGGAATTCATGTAGAACACAGCCAGGGATAATGTCAGGTCCCACAGAAGCTGTATTTTTGGCATTGGACAGTGCTGTTTTAAACTGTGCAGCAGTAATACTGGATGCCTGGCAATCTACTGGTATTATGATTGGTTTTTTGGGAGGGAGGGGTAAAGTTGGAGCTGAATCTGTTGGCCAGTATATTGGCAATATCTGTTGGCAAGGTATAGTAGGTAGCATTTTGCAGTAGCTCAGAGTAAATCTGGGTATTACCGTGGAGATTCTTTACAGATCTATAAAAGGCCTTGTGGTTGTTTTGACTGTCTGCTGCAATTCTGTTTTCATAGCTAGCTTTAGAGGATTTGATGAGGGATCTTAACTTTTTGTTGAGGCTGATATGGGAGTTTTTCCAGTCTTGGGACTTCACCTTATTCCACATCAGGTTCCTCCTTCTGTTGTAGAGTTTGTTTATGGCAGGGAACCACCAGATTGGCTTCCTTTTTTTGGAGGAGAGCATTTTGGTTCTATTGAGTATGGCGAGATCCATGCATTTGTTTACGTGTTCGCACAGTGCATTGGTATATGATTCGGCAGTCATGTAACTATTCTCCATTTGCATGGGTGCCGTGAAGTTAGCCACCTCTGTTTTTAGGAGTCCAAAGTTAGCTTTGAAGAAGTTTTTCATGGTGGTTACCTTCGCGGGGGTGGATGGGAGGGATGTGGATTTCCAAGGTGTTTTGTATTGTGTTCTCCTTCATATTACTTAAGCATTACATTTTGTGATTCCATGTCTGCTTTCCATGCAATGCATTAATAAGATAAGAAATTACATATCTATATCCAGTGCACGTGTGTGTGTGTGTGTGTGTGTGTGTGTGCGTGTGTGTGTGTTTATATATATATATATATATATATATATATATATATATATATATATATATATATATTTATGTATGTATGTATATGTATGTATGTATCTGTATATCAAAATTATAAGAACCATCTCAATTAATATAGTAACTACCATAGTATATAATCTGAGCCACTGAATTAACCATTAAAATCTGTACTCAGAAAGTGAACTGGAAAAAGACTTGCTCCCTTCAAATTGAGTATCAGTGTAAAGACAACTTGCCTGGGCACACGGAACATAACTAGATGGAAGTGTAGAATGAAGCTTTAATGTATTACTGACAACCTCTAGTTTATTACTGCTCTTTCTCATGTAAAATGGCACAAATCTTGCGCCATATTTATTTGTGCTGTTATTGGTGGAGCATGAACAACATATGACTGATCAAAAATATCTTCTGAAGGATGATATGGTAATTAGATGGAGATAATTCAGTGACACGTTGCTTTTATCTTCTTCCACTCCACTAGTTATATCTTTATATTGTACTTTTAGCGGAACATTTTCACTGTTATACATTTGTTCTCTAGATCTGTTCCCGAACTTGTAGCATTCTTTAAATATTATATCAAAAATCGTAAGGTATGCACAAGTAAAGACTTAGTAAAAAGGGAGGTGGGTTTCTCCTGTTTGGTTCCCTTTCTCATGATGACAGTTTTGATTTGGCTATAAATTCGTTGCTGTAATTTCTAAATGATGTTATCCTGCAGTATTTTACTAGTGTATAGCATTTCTAGCAATATCTTTACAAATGCTAGGCTGCATATTTAGGCCGAGATTTGGCTTAAGCATAACAACATTTAATGTGAAGCTCATACATTGTGCTCCTTTAAGAAAAAGGGATTTAAAGTTGGCATGAAAATCTGAGTCCAGTTCCATGTTTTTTTTTTTCCAAAGTGGCCAGGACTGACTTCCTCAGTATGTGTGTTAGCATGAGGAAACTTTGTCTGTAATATAGTTAATTTTGTGGCATTCATAAACTACGGGCATTACATGGAAGTTACTATGGATGTAGTCCTGTGAGAGAATTTAAAGAGAAGAGCAATAAGAAAAATTAACTGAGAGGTTAATGACGGATGGCAGCTATGTTTATTTATAAAAAGGCAGGGAGTATGAGGGAGAGAAGAAATGAGAGAGGTGCTATTTATGGCATAGCGCTTAGAAAAGGAAATTGCAAATGGATGGAAAGTGGGAGGTATTGCTAGTGTTAAGGCAAAACTATAGGACACTTGATAAGGCAGATACTGGTGAATGAAGGTAATAAGAGTTGGATGAAAAGACATGGGAAGGAAAAAAGCATATTGGCAGGGAAGAGTAGGAGTATAGCAAGAAAAGAGTGACAAAGGGGCATGGGGGTATAGCATGGAAAGAATGGCAAAGGGGTGAGTATTACAGCTTGGAGAAGGCTTATGGAGGATAGGGAGATTACAGAAATCAAAATGAAGTGATATTTGCCCTTTGGATGAGACATTAAACTGAGGTCACATCTACTTGAGATAGTGGTAGCTCAGGTGGATGTAAAAGTTCCAATGGCATGTATTAAAAAGAACAGGGGTCCTTTATTTAAAAACAGTATTTACAGTGTTATTTAAAACTTACATATTTACAATTTATACAATGTACATTTTTGTATTCCTTTCCGTGATTGTCATACAATCATATGTATCCTATTTTTCATGATGTTAAACTTCTGTCTTTATTATCCTTATCTGACCACTCCTTTTTTGACAACCATTATCTAATTGTTTTCTTAAAATTATTGCTAGCCTCCATTTACCATTAAACATGTTTAATTTATCTTTTTATTTCAAATGGTCCATACAAGATAAAATAATTTTTTATCCATTTTACAAAAATATTCTTTATTTATATGGTTATAATATCCACGGACAATCATATCCATATCCAAATGTATTGCATTTAAATCCTTTATATTTCCAAAGAGCTCTTCTTTACATAATTTTTTCCACAATTTTGCAACCCTTATACACTGTAAGAAATCAGGTTATGCAGGTTCTTCCTTACCACAATATATAAAGCTTCTTTCACTGATTTCTTTACACAGCATATTTCACTTTGGTGGAAATGTATTAATCATGATTCTCCATAAAAATCTTTGCATTCTACTTGCTTATTGTATCATGTTTTTCAACTTTCATAGCTCTAACTTTTTCATTCACTAGCTCAGCCCAAGCATTAACATAATAATATTGTATTATGATATTTTTATACCACACTTTCCTCGCATTTTCTATTTCATTAATTTTTATTTTCCATAAAATATATTTTTCTTAGTAATATATAATTTCTTTGTTTAAACATTCTTTTTCTCTTTTGATTTTTTAACATATCCTAATGCCTCATATTTGTACTTCAGTAAATTTACTACTGACTTTTCATTTTTATCATTTATGCAAAATAAAACTTTATACAAATTCAAAGAAGTATTCTAAACAATTGGGTTTATTAATCCCAAACTTCCATCTTCCTTATACATATAAAATACTACTATCATCACTGGATTTAATCTTTAACCCCATCTAAAAGAAAAAAAAAAAACTTGTAGTATTTATTTTTCATAGATTGTTGGCAACATATGAACACTAGCTAAATATTCATTTTCCCAGTAGAACTGAATTAATCAAATGATAGTTTGTATATATTCCAAATTCAACAAAGCTCCTTTATTACACCCATTATCTTATTCTGTTGTCCCTCACTTACATTATCACCCCAAATCTTTTTCCTGACACATATATTTCTTTCATCGAAAAATATACTCTTCCTATCTTTATTTTATCACACAGTTCTTTACTTTTTTCTTTATTTAAATTCATGCCTATTATGTTTAAACATTGATGTGTGTAGCATATAATTTCTTTCATCCACACTTTGTTTCTTGTTATCAATATAATATTGTCTGCATAAGTAAACATAAATAGAATTTTTATCCCTGCAAATTTACATTTCTAACTAATACATTCATAACTAATTCAAATAATATGTCACTCACACACATAGGACATCTCTGACATATGCCATTCTTTATATCTAGTTCTTTGCTAACCATCCATTCATGAAACTTCTTATTTTATTTTTATTATATGCTGAACAACATACCTTTTTCATTTTCTTACTAATGTTATGCTCTTTCATAATTGTCCACAAAAGTTCAGGTAGTATTGTATCAAATGCCAAATGTAAAATTCCCATCAAAATCTTGGTTTCATCAGTCCTGTTTATAATATTATCCACAATTTCCCTTACTATTAATTTCTGACATCCTTTTCCTTTTACACTAAATATATTATCTTCCATAACACATTTCATTTTACTTTCCATTCTGTTCTGAATTTTATAAAAATCTTATAATCTACATTTTCAGTACTACAGCCCTCCAATTTTAATTTTATTTTTATCTTCCTTTTTCTATACAAATGTAAATATAACACTCATTCATAACTTTTAAGAAGTATTATTTTTTCTGCCATCCATAAAATTCTTATGAAATTGGTATCTTAGTACATAGGCCCTAAATCCAACTGTAAAATACCTTGCCAAGTACCTTAACTAATTCATATAAGGAGATGTCATTGTCCAATTCTTTATATTCTTGTTTAACATGCCATTTTTTTTTGTACTTTCTATCTTGAAACTTTTTCTTTATATAATTTATTACAATATTCATAATTTGTTCCTGAGATCTTCTTACATCTCCCATATCATCTTTCTTTTTTCCTTAAATATATCTCTCAAATAAGCTGATACCTCTTCTACTATGAAAGTAATGTTTTTGCTTTAATAATAATTCTTCAATTTTCTCTCAGTTCTTTTTTTATAAATTCTCCTTTCTGTTACATAATATTCTCTTTCACTCATTTCCAAGTCCTTTAAAATATCTGTACACATTTTTTCATCATTTGTTTTTTTTTTGCTTATTTTTACATCTGACTGCCAATCTAAAAAAAAATTATATTTTTATTTAAAAGCTAGTCACCACCTAAAACAGTTTTTATGATACGGTCTAGTGGAAATGTAATCTTTCCATCAATGCATACTTATTTTTTCCATTTTCATCCCATAATTTCTAATTTATTCTTTTTATTCCTTTTCTAGTGCCTTCTGTGGAAGGTTGGGCGCCGACAGGTGATCCGCTGTGGCGACCCCTAACTGGGAAAACTGGGAAAAAGCCGAAAGAAGAAGAAAAAGAAGATTCCTTTTCTAAATGTAATATACTCTTTATTTACTGTATTTCTATCAATATGGCTGAGTGGTCTGAAAAACCTGTTACAATTACCTCTCCATTAGCTATATTTAAACATTGTTATATAATAAAATAATTTATTTCAGTCTTATATATACCTCAACTATTTGTCCACAAATTATTATTCCAAATCTTGAAATTCACACATTTTACAACTTCAAAAATTTTCTTAACATCATTTCCTGTTGTCTTTTTTCCTCTCAAGTCACAGTTAAAGTCTCCCATTAATATATTCATATTATTACTATATAATCCAGAGTTTTATGAAATCAATTTTCCCTTTCTTACTTGTTACACAGGCATACAATGCTGTAATTCTATATACCTGATTATGTAATCTGAAATTTAGTTAGTCTTCTGATCATTACCAATGTTATATTCAATATTTTCACTGACTTCCTACAAAGTACAACTGTTATAGAACATTATTATTATCCTAGGTTTCTTTGCAGTCTATCTTCTTGTGTCAAAAATCTTACATCTTCCAATAGTATTACATCAACATCATACTTACTATACCATGTAAGGAGGTCTATTCTTCTACTTATATTTTAATACTATTTACATTTACTGAGAAAACTCTAAAATTCTTATCATGTCTATATTGCAGCTTACCAAAGCCTTCGCTCCCAAAGGGACCATTAAATTATCCCAAGTGTCATACCTGTCCATTTCTTTTCCTTCCTTGTTTAGAATTCTTACCATGAATTTCCTTTGGTTGTGGATAGTTCCTTTCCTCCGTTCATCTCTTTTCACATTCCCTGTAGATTCCTTAGCAGTCTTGGCACAGTATTTCTTTTTCTGGCAATCTTAATTTAAAATGGCTTTCAATTCCACTGATTGAATTTTGTCCATAATTTCATCTCATGAAATATCTTTTCCACTCTACAGCTCACTCTGTATCAACATTTTATCCAAGGTATCATCCAGTAACCCCATCCCCACTATTGGGTTGTATTAAAAGATCCATCATTATTTTGAAAGTTTGCATCTGATGAAACAAACACATTTTGCTGAAACAATTTCTCAAACTCCTGTACAGCCTTAAAAAACACATCAGCATTCACCTCTGTGCTATCTGCCATCTTGGATCTCCTTGAGTGCTGCTCTCCCAGACACCACTGTGCTAGGACTGGAACAAGCACTCTCCTAAAGAGTAAGGGATATACCACAATGTCCTGGCCAAATTTCTTCTATTATTATAAATTCCAGTTTACCTTTAAAATGTCGCAACACACTTGTGCGACTGTTTACTTAACCAACTTGAAATGTCAGAAATGGAAACACTGAATGCTCAGAAGTGCAAGCCTGGTACTTAAAAAAAGTTGACACTCAGGAATGTCAACTTTGTGTGAAACAGCCATCACTTCCGGATGTCTCCACCAACCATTATGCAGTGGGGCAAGCCCCCTGCACCCACCACTGCTAATTATATATCCTAACCTGAGATTGCACTGCAGTGAGGGAAAGGGTACATGTCCTGATCCCCACTACTGTAGTGCAATCTGCACTCAAAATGCTGAAACCACAAGAGTGAATGCACACTAACATTCGGTGCTGTGAATTCGGCATTTTGTCATTCGCTAATACATTTTTGAAAACAGACTTTCGCACATCTGAGCTTTGTACAAGTGGACCTTGACATTGTAAAAGTAAACCTAAATTCCACTTTGGGTCTTCCAGGAAATGAGGCTACTAGGCTAGTAGGACTAACCTCGTCAGCAAAGAATAAATAAAATAAATATATAAGTGGAAGGTGCATTGTATCATTTGTCATACAACTTTCTTAGTTTTGTTTATTAAGTTATAAAACTAGTGACATATATAAGAAGGATGGTTCGGGCTAAATTATTCGGTCATGAGGTTTACTAAAATGAACTATGTCTTTCTCTGTTTCATTGATAACACTTTGTCTGAGTGGTGATGTTCATGTTGTGGTGGAGGGAGTCAGGGTTATAAACCTGTAAGTTTAGCATGAGATTATTTGAAGCTTTTTTTTTCTTTCATGGAGGCTGAGACCCTTTAGGTGACCCATATTCTAGATGAGCTAGCAGTTTATCTTTTCCAGCTGCTAACCTAGCTTCATTGGGATGCAGATGAGAAATTTTCCATAACAAAAAAGTGCAGTTTGTTTATTTAGTTTTAATTTGATGATTATGAAAGTGAAAGTTTAAATGTTGTTTAAACCAGAGCAGTTCATATTTGAAAAACTCTTTGAGTTCTAGTGGCCCTATCCACAAGGTTCACTTTATTTATTAATTTGCCTGTTTGTTTCTTTATTCATTTATTTCCATGTCAGTAGGTTGTTATTAAATGAGAATAATAAGAGATGGGTGATTACTGAGCCCTTGTGGAACTCCTTTAGTTGGGGGGGGGGGTTACAGGTAGAAGTGCATATTTTGACATAGAAAGATCTGTTTGAACATAGAGGGCTAAAGCCATGACTATCACATAGATGACCCAGTACATTCGACCAGTGACCCTGTACCTGTAAAAGCTTTTGGAGAATATGGGAGTGTGCAGCTACTGTTACCTCACCCATCCTGGGGGAGAGAGAAAGCTATGTTTCATACCATGAGTGACATCTAGTGGGAGCACTAGGTGCTGCAACTTTGGAGTATAAGCCGTGGAACACATAGTACCTTCATGCAAAGATTGAGCATCCAGAGGCATATTCTTTATGGCTAGTAGCAGGAAAAAGAACCTCAAAGATCCATATGACATAGGTACAAGTTGCTACTTTCAAATATTAATGAACTGTAGATGGAGACTGCCAGATCCAGCAAAGGGAACATGGAAAAATGAATTTTTCCTTGAAGTGTTTTTTTTTTCCAAGTAGTGATCAGACTGGAGTTCAAAGAAATTATGTGAGGACTGAATATGGTCACATATAAGTAACCTTGGATAAAATACAGTGAAGGCTTTATTTCTTGTAATAAGTCTGCTGTGAGGATGCTAATAGAAGAGTTTGAGAAGGAGTTGTGAAAATAATAGCAGCAAGTGTATGATAAACATTTAAAAAGACCACTGTCAAGATTATTAGACAAGTATAAGGAATGACGGATGAGCCACTGATATGCTAGTATTCTTATGTAGGCTTGTATAGTGCTGTGCATATTTATGTGAGAGAGGGATAAAATAGCAGGTTTTGATAAAGCATCTCAAAGCTCATTCTCAGTTTGGGATGAAAATGCTTCTTACAGATTGTACCACTTTACACATTTAAGAATAGAAACCAAACCTGAGTTCAACACATTATGCTTGCTTTCCCCACAAGACTGAAGTTATAGTTTTCTGGGAATTTCCTTTCTCTGAGTTGGTATGACCTTGGAGTTGGCATTTATAAGTACTGAGGTTGTTCAGAGGAAGGCAGCCCCCTATGTTGGGGGTGCAGAAAGGCTTTACCCTAGCAAAATATTTTTTCTGTTGTTTTCTCACATCATATGCTGCTCATATTCAAGAGGGTTTGTTCTGTTGTGATTGCATTTTGAAATCTGACTACAAAGAAGTAAAAGCCTTGAAGTGAAACCTGTAAGAATACATGAATCAGAAGAGAATAACAAGCATAGTTTGAGTAAATTTTAAAATAGAGTAATCATTATATAGGAAGAAAAGTGTCTCTTGTTTTTTTTCAGACAAAAGTCATTTATTTATTTTATTTACAGTTTGTTTACCGGGATAGTCCATTGGGCTGAAGGAGCCCATTTTCAATGGAGTCCTGGGGAGAAAAGTTCCATTAAGGTTTGTGTTCAATTGTACAATTAATGCTTATTTTGATGGTACCAAGTAAATATAGTTTACTGACTGGGAGAATGCAAATTCTGTACCAGTGCTAAGGGGCATTGCCTTGGTTCCTGTAGAATGAAGAATCCCTTTTTTCAAGAATATGAAATATATTGCCTCTACTGCATGAACTGGCTGCTATCTTAAAACAGAGGATTTCTACCACAACACAATAAGGCTGGTCACATATACATTGCCATTAAGGACATGATTTTCCATGGTGCATGTTTGATTACAACGAGGACAGCAAAGGTTCTTCCAGTATATATGTGGAATAACCTTAGTATGAGAGGTCAGTATAGAAAAAAGTTTCAAACACAAACTACTAAGGTACTTTGTAGCCTTGGAAATATAGCTACTTATTGTAGGTGTATTGTTATGGTGATAATTTTATTTCTTTACATCATCTGACACCTGGTGTGACACTGAAACAAAACTTTTCTGAGATCAGTTAAAATAAGAATGGTGGCCTTGTTATATCTGTATCACTGTTAACAGAGCAGGTATGACAATGAATTATAAGGTGCTGTGTCCAAACCTTATCTGTAATGTTCATCACAGACCTGGCTACAGCCTGTGACATACTTAAATTATAAAATAGATAAAGTAAAGAAATTAGTAATAAATTCTCTATAATGCTGTTAGCAGCTCTTTAGTGAAGTTCAGTGGTTATTTAGTGCTTGAGAGATCAGGAATAACATTGGATGATTAGTACAGGAATACTTTATGGAGTTGGGTACAGCAATGCCTTGGTTGCAGTTATTTTATGATGTTGAAAGTCACCTTTAGCAGCTTTTGTAAATTTGTTCTTATGCCATTAAGTTAGGTTACAAACAAAAACATGGAATCAGTCCTGAGGCATCATTGAAGAATGCACAAGAAAACAGAATTAAGCCATGATAAAGGACAAATTATTATTCCAGAGATAAAAATTCAAAGGGACATATTCCATGGTGACTCTCTGTCACCACTGCTATTCTGTCTTATCTATAACCCATTAAGGTGTCTACTTAACAGCTTAGGCCATGGTTATAATTTGGCTCCTTGAAAACAATACAGTGTAAAGACTTCTCATCTCCTCTTTTTTGATGATTTAAAACTGTATAGCTCATCATATGAGGAACTGAAAGAACAACTGCAAGTTGTTAAAAGTTTTTTGGATGATATAAGAATGTCATTTGGTCTTGATAAATCTCCAAAAGCAACCCTTAAAGCAGGAAATTGCAGCACCAAGAAAACATCAGCTTGAGACAAGAATTTGATATAAAAGAACTTGAGCAAGAGAGAGTGTATAAATATTTGGGAATTGATGAAGGATCAACAATAAAACATGAACAAAATGCAAATAAAACTTAATAAGGAATACTTAAATTAATCCTGAAAACAGTACTAACATCTAGGAACAAAATCCAAGCTATAAACCAATTTGCTCTTCCTGTCCTAACTTACAGTTTTGGAGTAACTGGCGGGCCCCAAAACATGCTGGGTAGATTAGATAGGAAAACAAGAATGCTTCATGCTCACCAAATGATTTATAAAAATCAGTGCATGCCAAGATTATATATTCCCCTTTCCGAAGGAGGGATGGGCCTCCTTGAAATTGATTACATGCATAGATCTGTAATCATGGGACTCCACACATATCTGCTGACCTCACAAGACCCAAACATAGTGAAAGTTTTGAAACACGAGGAGAATAAATCTAAGATGACTTGTCTGTTTAATCTAGCAAAGGCATATCGGTGTCAAGCAGGAGTGGAAATCAAACTAGAAGTAGATAAAAATCAGGCAGCAACTGAGTGTGCAAAAAAAAAAAAAAGAAAGAATATGAGGTGAAGGACCACATGAGAAGGCAAGAAATATGGAAGATCCATAAATATAGTTGCAAGTATAGAAAACTTCTGGAAGAACCTCATGTTGATCAGGAACGAATGCAGGAATGGTTAAGGAGAGACAAATTCAAACCAGGAGATGAAAGGTTAATATTGGTGGCCTGAGATAGTGGGCTGCACACTTGTTGGTTTACAAAGTCCATTGAACATGTGGGAAAACAGACAAATGTAGATTTAGTAAAACTGAATTGGAAACAGCCGCACACCTTTTTGCTGGTTGTGACATACTAATGGGAGAAAGGACTGTATATTGAAAGGCATAATAATGTGGCAAGATTGCTGCACTGGGGATTGTGCAAATATTATGTTATTAAACTGGCTGAAAAACACTGGAAACATGAGGACAAAGCGTCATAGAAAATGACGAAGTTTACATCACATGGGATCATCCATTACCAACAGTTAAAAGATAGATGTTAGAGAACCAGATATAGTGGTTGAGGAAAAGAAGATAAAAGTAGCATTGATCTTCAAAATCGCTGCACCCAGTGACTACAGTGTCTTGCATACAAAGAGACAAAAAGTCATAAAATGTCAGGATCTGCAGCTAGAAATGACAGCAATGTGGAAGAAAGATACCCGTTCAGTTCCAATAGTTATAGGAGCAGTGGGTCTTATCAAAAATAATCTACAATCATATTTAGATATGTTACTAATCCATGTAACCCCATATGAATTGCAGAAGTAGTCATTACTGAGCACATTGCAGGTGCTGTGAAGAATGCTTTTGGCTGACATCAAAGATTGAAACAATACTAAATTCATGAACTTTAATCGTGCTTTCACTTAGGAATGGGGTCCATTCCCCTCATGGTATTAGAAACCCAAAAGACTTGGAGAAATTAAAGAAAGTGATTGTAATCAGTCATCTGTGGTCATTCAAAGTATTAGCAAGATATGGTTAACTGAGACTCCATATTAATCAACTGGGATTGAGACGTTATCACCCTTAATTGAGCTACGCATTTCTTTAATGTTTGCCAGCATATGTCTTTTAGCTTTTTTCCTGGAAAGCTGTGGCTTAAAAGATTTAAAATACCCTAATGATCCTGTACTTAATGTAGTCAGCATGGTTGTGTAATTGCGTGGTTGTGTGATTGTTCATGTGTCAGCAAGGATGAACATCTTAGCTTCTGCCTTAGCCTTAACATTGCTGAAAAACTGATATGTTGCTGCTGTGTAGATCCTTGAAAAGTTTGTAGCACATACTACCCATGTAAAAATGTCAATCAGAAAATAAAATAATATAGGCTGATAATTGATATAAGCTTGTTAAATGTACATTTCCACTTCACATCAACTTCTTGTTCTTGTCTTGTTGAATAATACACAGCAATTATATGCCTTAGAGTAAAAGGTAGAATTTCTAAAGTAATTGTAAAATAATGGGGTATATGTGAGATGTAAATTGCAGATCAGAGATTGCATGTTGGGGAATGATATCTCATAACAAAATGAATAACATAACATTTAATTTAGGGGAGAATAATACAGAACATGCAGTTAGAAGTTCCAATGTAAAATGTTACTTCAGTTCAAGCCAACAATTACATCAAGTAGGTTTAGGTCCTAGATGGGGTCCCAGAAGTAAATTTAGCAGTTGCAATTTATGCTTGTTTAAGTTTAGGCAACTGGACTGACTGAAGATTAATTGAAATATTAAAGAAGCAAAGCAGGATCGGGTGCAGCTATACTGTATGGATTGGGCTACCCCAAATTAATGAGATTCACAGGTCATAACCAATGTGCATGGCAAAGAATCACATTAATGCTCAATCGATCATCTAAGCAGTTTAAATAACTGCAAAGAGGAAATTCCTATATATCTGTGCAAATAAACAGTGCAAGTATCTACAATTAAACACAAAGAAGTACCACAGCACCCCTAGATATACACCTATACACAAGACATTCATGCACTCTCACAGACTCACTCAAAGACTCAGATGCACACATAAATACAGCTAGAGATATACACATACATTTCCAGTACAGTATGCATTCAAAATCTCCTTATTCATTTCGGCCTCAGGTCATCAGGAAGCAGGTGTTGAATCCATGCAAACAAACAACTTCATCTTTTTCCACTTAGGGATCACCACAGCAGATCGTCTATCTGCTCATGGTTGGCAGTGGAGTTTTACAGTGTCGAGTTGTCAGCCCAGCACCCAACCTTCCACAGAAGGCACACACATGCATGCACTCACACCTAGGGCCCATTTAGAGTGTACAATCCACCTACAACATGTCTTTGGGATGAAACTGGAGCACCCAGAGGAAACCCATGCAACCACAGGGAGGACATGCAGACTCTGCACAGAAGACACCCCAGCTGAGAATTGAACCGGAGAACCTCTTACTGTGAGGCAGCAATGCTAACCACTGCACCACCGTGGCCGCCCTATGAAGACAAACAGACTGACATGTATAAATAATATTACAATAAGCACTCAAACTTATACATTCACTCTAGCCACTCACACACTGCCCTGTAACCATGGCACTCCCCCCCCCCCACACACACACACTCCCTTTCACTGCACTGTGCTGTGTCTTTCCTTTCTAAGATTCTTTCACTGAAATGCAAGTCTATAATGCAGCAAATAACCATTCACATGTATGCATTTTGTATACTGCTCAACAAATTGAATGTGGTATTTAAACATAAGGGATCTGCTAGTGATTGAACAGTCTGATGAAGCATTCTTATGTAATGGGAAAGTGCTTACTGGACACTGAGAATGTTTTTTGGTTTTACTTTTCAATAAATGGTCAGTGGTCAACCTCTTATTGTTGTGTTGTGCCTCAGAGAGTTTTATCTTTGAATGTTGTATCCGTGCTTTATTTGAGGCACTTTACCCTTGGTGACTGATTTTGCTACATGTTGCATATGGAAATATGTATGAAGTGATTAGTCATAAAAAGGAGACCCAGTTTCTGATTAGTTTAAAGCTCAAGAGATGTAACATGAAAGTTGTATTTAATTCTCCTGTCTGTAGAAAAAAAAAGGGTCTTTAAAATGAAGCATCAGGGAGTTCCACATTAAACACAAGTAGCTCTGTGTTTGGTGATTTTTGATTGGCCCATATGTCAGTATACAAGCCAATCAAAAAAAATTGCACAGCAGACTGTCTTCTGTTCAAAGCAGAACATCAGGGAGTTTCACATTAAACAGAAGTAGCTCCGTTTTGTGATTTTTTTGATTGGCTCATATACTGGCATATGGGCCAATCAAAAAAAAAAAGTGGAAGCTGTTTCGCTGGGATTGTAACTGGCAGTGCAGGACCCAGGATCAAGATGCTGATCCCGGGAAGATTCCTGCTCAAATAGGGATGTCTGGAAACCCTGGTAGTGACACATTGTAGTTTTCCAGAGATGATGTTTTCAAAGAGAAATTTGTCTCAGAAAAGTAATTAGAAAAAAAAGGAATTTGTCCTAATGCTGATAGGCCTGAAAAGTATAGCACTGACACCATTTCAAATGCCCAGAGCGAGACATTTGTATGCAGGATAAACCATACACACAATCAGTACAAAGTAGTGAACCTTACTTTTCTGCCAAAAATAAAATCTTATTCTTGAAGCATTTCAGTTGCTTCAGCAGTTTCATAGAACATTAAGGTGTTTCAGATACAAAATATTTGTTTTATATAATTATTAAAGAAAATGTAGGGAAAAAGTTGGCCATGTTTCATTTTTTTTGTTTTGTTTTTTGTTGCAGGACACAATTGCCTAAACAGATATTGTCCTGTACAAACAGAGGCAGGTGGTAACTCAGAGAAAGACAACATTTTTAAAGTTAATCTTGAATCAAGGAAAAGCTTTTCCTGAATGTGGATGATAACTCTGCAATACATCTTATGAAATCATCTGCATGCAGGATACATATAATAGTAATGCAGTGAAGGATATTCTGATGTCCTTCCATATCACTAGTGCAGCATTCATCACATCTGGGATCTCCTGCCAAGGATATCCCATTATACCAAATCCTTTATTACCCAGGATCATCATAAGTCAGAAGTAAAGTACGCTTCTCATGCAAGCATAGGGCATAAAGGTGACATATCACCAGTCCAAATGCCATATTGAACATCGGTCTGAATGCCCTTTACTCTGATGGTTATACTCAGTTTAAGAGTTCAGATATGTATCCCATTGCAGTTCCTTTTTTTTAAATTTTTCTTCTATTCTATAATAGGTGCATCTCATGACCACACACAGTGTTCCATCTGTCAGGCTTTTTTACTAAAGACTTTGTGTAGCCATCTTTCTTTCCTTTCCATTTATCTTGAGAGCCACCATCTGAAGTTGTTGATCCAAGGTACTATGGCCGAATCCACTCACCCCAAGGAACAGCCACCACTTAAAAAGATGGTCAAGAAATCTAGACCTGGGCCTATTCCTGTCAGGCCTCCACAAGACATCTATCCTGAGATGGATGAGAACCCACAAACTTCTTGGAAGCAGGCATGGAACCAGTTTCTCACACATCCTTGGAGGCCTTGCAAACATCCATAGTGGATGTTGAGGGAGAACTCTGGCTGATAATCTCTGAGGGGCCTAAAGAAATTCCTCAGATCCTTGTTAGGGAAGATGTACTGGTGCCTTGATCAAATCAATGCCATAACACTTTGTCAAAGCAAACATCCTTTTAAAGAAAAAGCAGAAGACTAAGCAGGCACAGGTAAAAGCTGTATTGTCCAAAGCCAAGAATGCAGCATCCATGGGACCTGGTAATATCCCTGGCTGTATCCTACATGAGCTACAAAATTAACATCTGTGTGCCCTCTTCAATCCCAGGCTTACCTCAGGCTATATCCCCAATGAACAGCACACTGTTGCAGTCATCCCACTCCATAAAGGGGGAGCAGTGACAGACCCTGGGAACTATTGCCCCATTAGCCTGATGAGTCTGGTATGCAAAGCTATGGAGGGCATCATCATGGACCTGCTTAACAAAGATATAGGCAATCTCCAAACTCTTGACCCCATACAGTTTGGCTTTGTCAAGGGGAGATCCTGCCTGCTGAACCTGGTTGACTTCTTTGAGGCAGTCACCAAGGCTGTGGATGAGGGTAAGGCAGTGTGTACAGCTTACCTTGACCTGGCCAAGGCCTTTGATACCATTCCCCACTCAGGTATCATTGAAAAACTCACCAATACAGGCATCAATCCTTACATCACTAGGTGGGTTGCAAACTGGCTCACAGACAGAACCCACAGAGTGAAAGTTGCAGATTCCAAGTCAGACCATCGACGAGTCATGAGTGGAGTCCCACAGGGCTCAGTCCTGGGTCATCTCCTATTTGGCATATACTTTTCAGAAGTCCAGGCCAACAGAGAAGGACTCTGGCTGACCAAGTTCACTGATGATTGTAAGCTAGGAGTCACTATCAACACCCAAAGTGATGCAGACATCCTACAAAAGGGCCTCTCTAAGACCAATGACTGGTGTCAGAACCATGGCCTGAAGTTTAACAACAAAATATGCGTTATCATCGCCTTTGGAAAAAATTCAGTTCCCATGAATTACCATGTTGATGGGTGCCCACTGAACACTGAAGGAGCCATAAGAAATCTGGGCACCCAGGTCGACAGCTACCTCACTTTTGACTGCCAAATTGCCACTGTGGTCAGAAAGTCCTTCTACGTGGCACATCTTATAAACAAAGGTTTTGCATCCAGGAAGAAAGAGGTCATCATTCATCCCTCTCTACGCAGCCCTCATTAGACCAATCATCGAATATAACACCCCATTTGGCATATACCAGACCAGACACCTACAACAAATGGAGATACCACAAAAGTACCTCACAAAAAGGATCCTAGGCCTTAAACACATGTCCTACATGGACAGACTCAAGAAATTTCAGCTCTCAGTTTCTTATCGTCTACTTAGAGGTGATCTCTGCTTGACTTACAAAGCCATGTCTGACCCAGCCTTACTTGAAATGCTACACCTAAAGAAATTCCAGTCCCCTGTGCCACATACTCCGAGGATCACAACCTCATTACCACAATTAACAGAACATGGTGGAGGGACAGGTTCATCTCCCAAAGACTGCCCTTACTTTGGAATAAGCTTCCCATTCATGTCAAGCAGAGCACCTCACTGGCCCTTTTCAAGAGAAATCTTGATGAGTGGATGGGTAACAGAAAGTTAATTCCAGGGATCATTCCAGTTGCCCTACTGGATATGGGCACTGTGAACTAATATCGGGTGGCATGGTACCTGGCCAGTTTTTTTTTGGGGGGGGGGAGGCTAGGCTTGTAAAGGCTCCAGGGCCATTATCCTAGTACACACCTATGAACCTATAAACCTATGTGGTGGCAATTACCAGACATCCACAGAGAGAAGGCAGGAATTTACATAAGGCTTGTTATATGGGTTGATGGCTTAAAAACCTCCTCAGGGAGTTAGGGTTCCTGCATTGCCTTGAAGCTCTACCCTCAAAACGGCATGAGATCCAAAGTCTTCAGAAGAGAAGTCTGTCTCTGGTGCTGTCTTCTTAGCTTATTCCTCTCAGTTTCCTTCTCCTAAACTATGGATCAGAAGAGGAGGAATCTGTTAATCCTGATTCTCTTGTGGATGAACTATCCTATGATGATACAGTCTTGTGTCTGACGGAGCATTTTCAATGGGATTGCTCACAAATGGACTCTCCTAAACCTTCTGCTGTCTCTCCAGTGTTGGTTGCTTTATTGAATACCTTCTCTGCTGCTTCTTTGGCCACAGTCTCCCAACCTCCTGCTTGGGCACCGGAACCATAGAGCCAGGGGGAGGGGGAGCCCCCCCCCACTTTTACAGCAGCAAAACCTGTTGGAAAAATTAATGAAGTTTTCACACTAACATGGATTCACATGTGGAAGTTAAATGAACTAAACTTGCTCTTCTTGTTCTCTTACTGCTCTGTGTTACAGGAGTTATACTGTCACTGTTCCGTTGGTGCTACCAGAGCCAGAGTCATGCCGGTAAGGAGATATTTGTTATTTTATTTGCAGGAGTTATGCTGCTCCCATGTGTGTGTGTGTGTGTGTGTGTGTGTGTGTGTGTGTGTGTGTGTGTGTGTGTGTGTGTGTGTGTGTGTGTGTGTGTGTGTGTGTGTGTGTGTGTGTGTGTGTGTGTGTGTGTGTATGTGAGTGTGCAAAATACCCCAGTTATGTATACCTGGTGGTTAGTGTTACTCAGGCTCAAACAAGAGCCTGAATTCTATACACATACCACCACTTGTGATTCAGGGAGTTGAGTCCATAGCTCTCCACTGTCCAGATTTTCACAGAATATTTGGCTCATACTTTTGGTCTGTTCCTCTTAAAATGTGTGGTTTTCTGGCAAATCAGTGAGAACTGAATTCACTAAATAATGATAGTCCTTTAAGTTTCAGTCTTCCTATCTTTCAGGAAACACATAGTAACACAAAAGACTTTATTTTAGCAACTTTCTGAGATTATACAAGCAATATTTAAAAAGTGTACCTGGTTTGGCCCTTTGCCCCCCCCCCCCAAATAAATTTTGGGCTTTTCCATATTTCTTGTGCTGCGAAGTTAAGAGATTTAGTTGAGTGTCAAGTAGATTTTACAAGGAGCTGAGAGCTTTAGGGGAAGAGAAATTTAGTGCTACTTATGCATAGCTCCTTGCATTGCTAGTAGCACAACAGGGAGTATACTTGCTTTTGATGCAAAAGGCTGTGGGTTCTACTCTCACAGTATACAGATGGATTGCTGATACTGTACTGTGTTGTACTTTAAAGGGAGTGGATGCTGCAGTCCTATGAATGTTCTCCTTTGGAGGAGTTATTTAGTAACTATGAATCTGTCATCAGTTTGCCATCCATTTCCCATTGCAAAATTACTAGCTTATCATTTTTTTACTGTAGCATAGGCAATTTATTCTTCAAGGGCAACATGCACTTTACTTGTAGATGAAACAATGAAATACAAAGGTGTTTGTTAGCAGCAACCTCTTCATTAGTTACAGATCCCTTCAATGTAGAATTATTTAGATGACTTACTTCTGCAGAGATTTTGCATATTTACTGATATTGGTGGATCATAATGACAGAAGTTTGAGTGGCTTTTTATTGTTGAAATTTTCTGAAATGGGTAGTTTTTCATTACTGGTTCATACATTTTGTTTCATTGCTTTCTAGAAGACTGTTCCAAACTACAAATTTAAAACACATTCTAACAAGTGGTGCTGTATTATACAAGGAATATCATTTAATACATTCAGGTTAATACAATCAGGAAGGTGAATCAAAGAACGCAAACATGTATGCTTGCTCACAGGATACAGGAGATCAAAACAGGGGAAGAGACCAGTCACCAATGGATTCCCCAGGGTTCGGTTCTGAGATGTTTTCTGTTTGAAGTACACATCTCAAAAGTGAAAGAAAATACCAAAGGGCTTTGGCCGACTAAGTTTGGGATGAGTGCAAACTAGGCACAGTTATTGAATCCCCAAATGACTTAACAATCATGCAGGAAGGTTTGTCCCAAACACTAAATGGTGCCAGAATCATGAATTGAAACTAAACTCCAAAAAATACATTATCGTATCCTTTGGGAAGTCATCTAATCCAGGGAACTGTCAAATTGACAATGCCCCCTGAGAAATGACCCAGTTACTTGGCATTTGGGAACTTGTGTGTGTTAGTGACCTAACTTTTGACCAACATGTACCCAGAGTCATAAGAAAGTCCTTCTATATTCCACAGCTTATAAATAAATTGATTATGACTAGATCTAGAGATGTTGTTGTCCCCCTTTACAAAGCCCTCATTAGGCCAATCATTTTGTATAATGCCCACTTTGGCATGCTTCTGTCCAGACCCATGCAATAATTGGAATACCCACAGAGATACCTTGCTAAAGGGATACAAGTCATAAACAATAGGTCTTGCATGGATCACCTCAAAGATTTATCACTATACTCAGTATCCTACAGAGTGCTTAGAGGTGACATGTCTGGTATACAAGGCATCATCCAACCTGATACAGATGGACCTACTGAACATCAGCAAGTCAAATGGCATCAAAAATACTCAGTCCAGGTATCTAAACCAAATGTTTTGGAGAGATGGATATATATCACAGAGGCTACCACTGTTCCAGAACAGACTATCCATTCAAATAAAACAAAGCTCATCCATGTCCATATTCAAATGCAACTTGGATCTAAGGATGGGTAATAGAAAATGTACTCCAGGATTGCTCGTTATGCCACTAATGGATAGAGGCATTTCCTACATGCTGCATCACTTACATGAGTCCCCACAAATTATCTATAATGTGATCACATTTATTCTCACGAGGGCTAATGTACAATTATCAGCCATGGGATAGGTAAAACCAATCAGGCAATGTTAATTCAAGCACCAAAAGGGAAATTGGCTAACCTTAAAATGTCCTCCAAGTGAACCTATGTTGTAGTAGTAAATAGTTTTAAAAGAATTGCCCATTTTAGTTCACTAAGTTCCCTTCTCACCCTCTGCCCCCCCCCAGTCTTACACAGCTTCTGGCACCTATGATCCAGTGCATAAGAATCCTGACAGGTTCTGTAAGATCTGAGATTCCTACAAATTCTTGTATAAATGTCCTTCTTCTGCTCCAGCTCTTATTTCTGTGTGCACAGATAAGCCCTCTAAACTGTTGCCTTCTTCTACGCTCCTTCCTTCTGATAAGGACAGTAGAGCTATGAAGAGGATCGGGAAGAAAGTACACACTTTTTCTAATTTAGCCTCCAGGGCTAGAAGTTACTGGGCCCGCATGACAATATATTTTATCTCTGCTTTCCCAGCTTGGGAAAATTGTATCTGATATCCTTGACTCAGAGGGTAAGGACTTAGCTCTCTCCTTGTTGGGTTCCACTTCTCAAGTTGACCATCAGTCTATAAAATGCAAATATAATGTGACTGATGCATCTTCTAGGGTGGCCACCTCCAGCTCTATGATAAGGTGCTATTGCTGACTTAACCTTCAAGCCTTACCAGATGTTATTAGGGTAAAACTTCTGGATGCTCCTCTGGATAACCAAAATTTGTTTGACACTGGTGTGGCAGAGCTATTTAAGACTTAGCCGGATCAGGGTAAGGTCATGATGCATTTGAAGCACAGCTTTGTTTCTCCCATTCCCAAGTTTCACTGGAACTATCCTACTAAAGTTGCCTTTTTGAGGACAGTAATCCCATTCCTAATGGACAGAGTTCAAATGGGAGATGATGCCCTATTGACATTGAACTGCCATTAAACACCACTGAGCCATTCAACAGTAGCAAGATGAACTTATCAGATTTTACTTTTGACTTTTCAGTTTATGATATTGATGAAGAAGCTAATAGACTGGGTACCAAACCCAAAAGATTCATTCCGACCAAGACATATTCAAATGTGGTCGGGAGAACTATGCACAATTCTAAAGGTACTGTGAATTATAATAGTCAACATACTGGGACCTCATATAGAGGTGACAATATTCATGAGACTCAATTCAATCAGTTTTTAACTAAGGGCTGTGATTTTGATAAAACTAAACAGACCATAGATGGTAATAACAAAAATATGGGTACTAGGGATACCTTAAAGGAGAGTATTTATTCCATAGGGAAGAACCTTAAAAGTATTAATGTTGAGAAAACTGACAATGTCAGAAATGCATTGAGATGAAAATTGTACCTAAGGGGTTAAGATTTTTTAAGGTACCGATGGGTATCACTATGACTGCAAATGCTAAAGATGAATTCAACCAATTCTTTGATGAGTGTATCATTAAGTTCATGCAACTACTGTTAAAATATAACGATGAAAAGTTAAATAAGTTAATACATGAGACTGAGAATTTAAATGAGCATATAATTAAGGATTTATTATTCCCAGAGTGGGACAGATTGTATAAGAAACAATTTGATTTAGCCAAAAGGTGGATGCAAAACTTATGTAAAACTAAACACAAAAAAATCTCTAGGGATCTAAACCAATATAAGAATGGGACAGCCTATACATGGCATATAGATAAAAAAAGTTGGAGAGCAAATCAGTATATGAGTTTGAATGACAAATATATGGAGAGGAATGTGGAAAGGGAACGAAATTATAGTGACTCACATTTTTGGAGGGAACAAGAAGTACAGGGACAACCATATCGAAACAATTATACAAGAGGAAGGGGGAGGAACAACAACAGGAGGTGGTAAGTGTAGAAATTGTTAGAAGCCCCAAGGAAGATAAGATAAAAAAGTAGGGGAATTTACATACAGTTTGAATGGACTTAACATCTACAACTATTCTAATCTTCAAATACATGAAGGGCATTTTAATATTCTAGCCAAGGGGATGAAATATATACCTACACCTCGGTTTGATTTGGTTGACAGTTTATGTGAACTGAAAAAATTCACCAGGAAGATGAATTTGGCCATTATGTTTAAAGATAGGTCTCACACAAATCAACAGCATCAAGATAATGTACTTAGGTATACAAATCCAGAATTGGTTTTGAGGAGTACTTTTATACCCCCAGGATATCCAGTAGTAGATATGTATGAGAACATTATGACTCGGGAGCTATACAATTTGTACAGCATACATAAAAGTAATGAGTATAGCAATAATTTAACTGCAAAAGAAAAGGAAGCATTATTGGAATTACAAATGGATTCAAGTGTAAGAGTGATGAAACCAGACAAAGGTGGAGGAATTGTCATATATGAGAACATTGAGTATAACAAGAGAATATATGACATATTATATGATACAGGTAATTAAGAACCTATTTCACTCAATGAAATTAACATCGCATATAGGAGAATAGATTCTTACCTTGAGAAGTATTTAATAGATGGTAGAATCAGTAAAGACATACATACATTTATGACAGTTAAATTCCCTAAATTAGCAACACTAGTAGGTATAGCCAAGATACACAAAAACTTGGTAGACCCACCTTTTAGACCTATCATCTCTGGAAGCAACTCTAAAACATTTCCCATAGGAAAATTTATTGATGTGAGACTTAAACATGTGTACGATAAGATACCACATATGGTAAAGGATTCCTGGGAATTCTTGAGAGAATTTCCCAGAGACATGGAAGAAAGGATGGATATTTGTCACGATAGATGTTATTGATTTGTTTTCATGTATACCGAAAGATGAAGGACTTGAATCCTTCTGTAACAGTGTAATTAAATATTCTGATTTAGAATGGGATGAAGTTTGTCTCATTATGGAATGCATGAGTTTGGTACTGGATAATAATTTTATCTATTTTGAAATTTTGAAGGGGAACATTTTAAACAGATTACGGGGGTAGCAATTGGAGCAGCTTGTGCTCCCATTTTTGCTAACTTAGTCATGTTGGATTGGGAACTCAACACCTTGCTCCCCAGTATATATTTCACCAATATCATGCATTATTCTAGATTCCTTGATGATATATATATTTTATGGAATTCTAGTATGGATAAGTTGAAAGATTTTATACAGTTTTTGAATTGTAGCAGCAAATTTTTGAAATTCACTTACTCACATAATACAGAAGAAATAGCTTATTTAGACACACACACACACACATATATATATATATATATATATATATATATATATATATATATATATATATGAACAGGAAGGAAAATTACATTCTAAAATTAATCGGAAAAACACGTTTTTGAGTGATTATTTAGAGTACAGTAGTTACCATCCCCCAAGCTTAAATACAACATCTTTAAAGGACAATGCATCAGGGCTTCACGCATGACATCTGATTACAGAATATTATTTAATGAAATATTAAATATAACCAGTATGTTCAAAGATAGGGGATATCCCATAGATATGATGAATGTTACCAAATACGTGTTAGATGAATGGGGGAAGAAATATAAGCCCCTGTTAGGATCAAGCAGTGTTGCATGTTGTGACACTAATACCAGAAGGAGTACCAATAAGGAGGCTACACTGAACAACAATCATCAGAGATCTTATATTATGTTGTATAGCCCCCTATCAGGAGATATTAGGGATTTAGTTTTTAAGTATTGGTACCGTATTACAGGTGATCCCATTTTATCAGAGATTATGGGAACGAAACCTGGAATAGTATGTAAGATGGGGAAGAATTTAAAAATTTACTGGGACAACAAAGACATAGTAATGAGACTAGCAGTACATCAAGGGTTAATTACACAAAAAAAGTGGATGCTGTAACCAATGCAAATATATTAATGAAGAGAAGGAGGTTAAGCTCCATAATATTATGAAATCAAAAGTAAAATTTTTAAAAGGTAATTGCAATACCAAAATGGTAATATACATAGCGGTGTGTAAACAATGTCCTTGTTTCTACGTGGGAAAGATGGAGAGAAGTCTAAACAGACGTATTTATGAACATGTATATAATATTAAGAAGAAAGATTCTACAAATGCTCTATCTAGACACACAGAAGCCAAGGGCCATACACAAGGTTTCAAATTTGCAATTATAGATATCATTAAACAGGATCCCAGAGGTGGAGACTACAAAATGTATTTAAGTTTTAAAGAAGTATGGTGGCAATTATTCTTAGATGCTACTACACTGCCTGGATTAAATGATAGTATATCCTTGAAACCAATTTTATCTTTTTGAAAATAGTTGTCACCCCACTATCAACATAAAATAGCTTAGGAATTAATTGAGCCCGTGATACTTAATGTGTGAATAGGGGAAGGGTACCATTTATGCATATATACTTATATGCATTAATGGACCATCAGTTTGTACAGAATTTCTATTATGATAATTCGATTCACATAGCTACTATATGGAACCTCATGAATATTTATATATAGTTTATTAGGTATAGGAAGTCTTTAGAGAAAAATATGATTCCTAGTATTGCATCGGTTAGTACAGCTAGTTTATTTATTTTACCATCAATCGTACATTTTTATAGGCAAGGAAATAGTAGGGACAACAAATATAATAATAGTGCAATTACATAGACATTATGGATAAAGCCAACTTAGAAGTCAAATTATTATTTGAAACATTTATTATTTATGAGGTGATTCCCCTGAGATAGTCAGGTGTTATTAGTAACAAGAGTAACTTAAACTATTGGTAAGATAATTAAATGATTTTTTTATGCTTTATTCTGTTAGGAAATAGCTATTTATGTTGTTATTAATACACTTGATACATCCACCATAAATATGGAGTAGATCATTTAACTGTATGATGTATATGGTTAGCGGATCTAAATAAATAGTTTGCGCACTGTTTAGACTGCCAGCTAGAGGCACTAGCATGATTTATTTGATATTACACACCCGATAATGTATGCAATCGGTGCATTTTTAAAAGAGTTCTTTTAAATGTTTTTTAACAAAAAGGGTTTCAAACTTTACAAAGTCTTATATAATACTAATGGTGTTTAACCCTACACATTTTAACAAATTCAGAACGCATGAGATAAATAGGATGCTGACAGTATGGAATGGATTATGTCAGGTTGCATTGTTGGTCTACAACTATAGCATATGTATGCATATTATGATATGAAAGCCTGGCGGTGACTTTGTATTATTATGCATTAATGAGTGAAAGAGTTATGGAATGGTCAGGTTTGCTTAATTGTTCATATTAATACAATGTTGAGCCAGAATTTTGTGGGAATATGTGTATACAACTTCATGGAATGTTTACATTAGGATATTTTAAAGTGCTATATGTTTTTAAGAAACTGAATAAATTTTGGCGGCAAAAAAGTTATTTAAGTAGTACTAAATAACCATGGAGTGTTCTGAAGAAGCCCATTTTTATGGGTGAAAACGCTTAACAATTGTTCATGTATTTATAGTTTTCATATCAGTTTTTTCAGTCTTGTTTTTTAATAAACGTTTGAATCGTGAGGTGGTTGGTGATAGTTGCATTCGTCCAATTTCATTCCTGGGGGTGAACGAGCACTTATTGGGGACTCCATGTCTATAAGCCATTGTAGTCATTTCTTGGCCTTTTTGGTACACTGCCTGGATAGCCTTCCAAGGGTAAGAAGGCTCTTAGGAGAATTTTTTCTGATAAGCCTTCTCAAATGCCTAGGCCCCAAAACCTGTCCTTTCCTGATAAGTCTGCAGCCATCTGAATTTCTGCCCCTTCTTCCTCTCAGCCAAGATTCCTTGTCCTTCAGGCTGTCTCTGTCTCTCCCACAAAAAATCACAACATACTCCTTCCTTCTGCAGTATCCCTCAACCTCCTACAGAACAGTTTCCTCATTTTCCAGAGGACTGCATTGTCTGTTGGACCAGGATACAATTCAACTGGTTTCAAAAAACAAAAGTGAATAAGAGTATTACTTCAGGATGTTTCTGCTTCCCAGGCAAACAGACTTGACCTGCGTATTTTGTTTCAAAACACTTTTCTCAAAGTGCCATCCTTCTGATTCCTTTCTCTTCAGACTCTGTTTCCTCTGTTGCTCCTCCAGGCTTTTCTAGTTTCCCTGGATCTAAAGGATGCCTTCCTTCATATTCCTATCCACCCACTCTTCAGGAAATGTGTGCATTTCTCTGCTTTTTTATATCATTTTCAGTTTTCTGCTTTGCCCTTTGGGCTTTCAAGAGCCTCAAGGGTGCTCAAACATGTCTAGCTTCAGTAGCCACTTTTTTAGGCTTCAGGGCAATCAGATATATCCCTATCTAGATGACCTGTTGCTTCAGGCCTCATCCCAAGCCAAGCTATTGCGGGATCTTCACTTTATTCAGATGCTGTTACACAGCTTAGGGTTTACTGTTTACCTTCAGAAGTCAATGCTGACTTCATCTTATGGTCAAATTTTTCTAGGCTGCAGGATCTAAACTGTTCAAATGCTAGCCTGACTTCCTGCCTCCAAGATTCTGGCTCTCACAAATTATTTTCTTTCTCTGCTTCTTCTGCCCAGTCTTCTGGCTATGGAGTTTTTCAGGGCTCTGTGGTTCATGGCCGCTACCATCCCCATGCTTTTCTGGGCCAGAAAGTTTCAATAGTATCTAAAATCAATATGGCTTCAACACTCCCACCCACTGGAGTATCCAGTTCCACTGCTCCCTTCTCTCAAACTAAAATTTCACTGGTGGATTCAACAGATATCTTATAATCCAAGTCTTCTTTTCCAACTTCCATGGCCATCCAAAGAACTCTTCATGTATGCCTCAGAGCTGGAGTGGGGAGCTGTTCAGGCACTCTGAAGGTGCAGGGTATTTGGTTTCCTCAACAGAGGACAGATGACATCAGCATCAAGGATATCAGAACTATAATTTTGGCTCTTTATGCCTTCCACTCCAGTCATGTTGTATGTCAACAAACAATGGGGCATGAGGTTATGTATTCTTTGCACACTTGCCATCCAAGCATAGGAGATAGTCATCAATCTTCACGTGATCCTGGAAGCAGACTATATACCTTCAGAATGCAGTCTTGTGGCAGATTCTCTCACCAGGTCCAGGACACAGCCTCACAAAAGATTGCTTCATAGAAGTGAGTTTCTGGACATAGTTTATTGGTGGGATATTTCTCAAGTGGGGCTTTTTGCCTCCTCTCTGAGCAGGCAACTCTCAAAGTTCTGTCCCAGAGTCCCAAGTCCTGTGGCTTGGAAAATGGATGCCATACCTTTCTCTTCGAAAGAAATGTTTCTTTATGCCTCTCCTCACCATCCTCTCCTTCCCAACGTCCTTCACAAGATCAAGATAAAAGCTGTCTTTTAGCTTCTTTTCCTGATAAGTTGTGGCTTAAAAGATTTAAAAATGCCCTAATTATCCTGCACTTAATGTAGTCAGCATGGTTGTGTGATTGTTCATGTGTCAGCAAGGATTAACATCTTAGCTTCTGCCATAACATTGCTGGAAAACTGTTATGTTGTTGCTGTGTAAATCCTTGAAAAGTTTGTAGCACATTCTACCCATACAAAAATGTCAATCAAAAAATAATACAAATGTAACTACATAGATTTACGTCTGGCACTATTAACCAGCAGTGGGATCAAATGAGATGGTAAAACAGAGACTAGATAAAGACTAGAAGAAGGTATAGAATGAGATGTAGAGGAAGTATGGCAGGAAGAGGAAGACTGAGTCAGATGAAGAATGAGGGAGCATCCAGAGGGATGGTTACTGACTGACCAATAGCTTTGGCTGATGGCAGCTGGCCCATGTCTGTGGTAGGGGAGTGTAGATAAGGGGCAACACATACCCAGGGATCAAGTGGACTTAACTTTGATGTTGCAAATGGAACAAGCAGGAGAAATGGAGGTATAAAATTGGGGACATGGGATATGGGAGTATAGAAAAACAATAAAAAATAACAGAGTGCTGGTTTGAATGGTAGGACAGCATTTGGATCTAGTACTGATTCAGGAAATGAAACAGGAGGAGAGATGTTGGGAAGATGAAACATACAGGCTTTTAATGCTTGAGTTATGTTGTGTGAAGGGGAGGAGGGGAATATAATGAAGGGGCAGGGAGACGATTGGTGAGAAGAAAATGAGGATGGAGATAATAGGTGATAGTACTGAGTTGGGAGATGTTAGATAGGTGTTTAAGCAAGAAGAGGATAAGATAGTGTCTAGGAGGATTTTAATGTGGTTTTGGCGGTGAGAAGATATAGGTTATTTAGTGCTTCAGGATTTCACAAATCAAGGCAGAGGGTCCCTAGGGAATGAATTAATAGGTATTGATTTGTTGAAGTATTGAGAGAGATGGAAGAAGGGAGGTGCAGAGGATATGTATTTCCTAGAATGATACAAAGCAGGCAAGCAGGGTTAGTAAGTGATTGGTGGGCAGGGAGACATCAGAAGAGATAGAAGAAATACAACTGACATAAAAAAGGATTGTCAGATCATGCAAAGATTATGCTCCACTGATGATTATAAAATGGAAAGTAGAAGAGATGCATGTTGAACACAGGGATATGGGTGAGAAGGTGGAACAAATTGGAAGGATGTAGAAAACAGCAAAAGTGTTGAAGGAAAATTTAAATAAAGAGGGTATAGTACAGTGCAGGGAGTGGGATGGAATAAATCGGATATGCAGTGGGAGGCTGACAAAAAGGAAAGAGGTGATATGGAGGGAGACAGGAAGATCATAAATTTGGATAGACTGAAAAATGAGTCAAGAATGAATAACAGTGATGGAATATTTAAGTAGTACATATGAATACTGAAAGAACTGAGAAGGAGTAGAGGCCCGTGTAAGCTAGTGGAGATGGTGAGGGTCAGTAATTTGGGAAATATAGACATTTGCTAACATACCGGAGGAATAAGAAAAGTAGGGAAAATTTGAAGAAGGAATGAGAAAAAGTACTGTACAGGTATACTAGATGCTAATATTTATAATATTTATAATATTTATAAGTCGGTTGTGTGAGGTTCTAGGCAGCAGGGAGGGTGTCTCAATTCATTTTTCATGCATCATTACAGAATGTGCCCTTTTGTGGTTGTAGATAAAACATGTGGTAGTAAATCATAAAGGAGGATAGGACTTGGTGAAAAATATAAATTAATATTGTGATTTTGAACTTTAAAGGTTTCAGTATCTATACAAAATAAAGAACTTTGCATTAACACTGTTATATAAGCTGTTCTTTTGTATGTACATATTATTATACAACAAGGGCTGTGAAAATAAAAATAAACATTTTTGGTGTTTTTGAGTAATGATGGAATTGCATTTTAGGAAATGATCAGTCAAAAGAGTATGGTTTAGCCTAAGATGGAGGCGACCAGGCAAATAGCCTGGTGATCATGGTTAGTGGAAGTGGAATTGAGTTACTGAGTTGGAAATTAATGATCAAAAGATGAAGACATTGGTGATGGTGGCTGCTGCTACTGCTGTTTAGTCATTTAGTTGAATCTAGTTCTTCACAACCTCAAAAACTTTAGCACACCATGCCTTTTTATCAAGAACCTTTTTTTAAGTTCTTAAGATGTGGGTAGAAGAGCTTAAAATTAAAAAAATGAGCCAATGTGATTTGTAATAGAGCTATAAGGGAAGACTTTATATGGTATTTTAAAAGGCTGTATGCAGAGAAAGTGAATAAGGGTAATGGCATTTGGGTGTGCTTAGGAAATGTACTGAATGCAGATGTCAGAGTACCTATGTAGATGCAGGGGTGCCTAAGAAGTAAGTGACCAGGGTAAGTGAAATGGGGGAGGAGTCGGGTATGCCAGATGGGTATCACATTGATTTTTATAATAAGGTGACACTGCAGGTAATGAATAGTTTGAAATTGTGGAAAAGGAATAAGTGTGAAGTTCAACATATGAGGCCATGACTATGGTATGTATAAGATTGGAGAGGGTGTTCGTAAGTTTACAGGAGATGAGCAGGTAGGATTTGGTAAACGTCAGTCTTAGATCATTTGGAGGATTGTAATGAATTCTGTTGGATAGGTAGAGAAAAAAGGAAGGAGCAGGCATATTATTATTGCATGGTCAAAAAGCTTTTGAGACTATAAACTAGAAATACATTTTGAAATGTTGAAGCAAGTGGTGAGGGAGAGACAATGGTTGAGCAGTGAGAAGACTTTGTATAACCAATCATACAGGCAAGTTCTGATAAAGGGAAGATGTGACATGGTTATGACAGATTGAAGAAAGAGGCAGGGATGTCAATGTCCCCCGATCTGTTTTTGCTGGTTATCAAAAGTTTAGTGCAGACTATAAGAAGGCTTAATGAGATGGAAGGAGTAGAAGTGGGATATGTCTGCTTGCAGATGACTGCATGATGTGTACAGGCAGTAACCAAGTATAATAGATACGCTTAAGAAACTTGTAGAGGAAGCAGGTCTGCATTGCCACCCTCAAAAATATGTAATGGCAAGGAAAGTGAAGGTGAGGGAAAAAGAAGTAGGAATGATGTATTCAAAAGGGGGGACATTTAGGAATAAACATATTCCAAATATTAAGGGGAAATCAGAGATAAAAGTTGTGAGAAACTTTATGAAATGTTACGGAAAGTTTTAGACAGACTGTCAAACAGGATAAGAACTGCTCCCTATTGAAGTAGGTTTTCAAAATGCTGAGTGCTGAAAAGCCAAAAAAAAAAAGACTGAAAGACTGAAAACCTGGAGAAGACAGGATCATGAAAAAGCTCTTCTAATTAATGCTTCAATTTGCAGGTGGTGAGATATACATCCCCTACACCCCTTGAACTTAAATATACTAACTCCAATATCACCATACCTCAGAGAAAAAGGAATAGTCTGAAATGAACATCTTGAACTTAGTATATATAAGTCCGATCTTTCGGTCTCCATGTTTTGCAACTCATTCTAGTGGGTCTCAACATCTAAAATAGTTACCGATAAGAACTCTAAGGGGAAGAATATAGCTGATGCTGAGTATAGTACTACCACATGTGATATATTTAACTAAGCACATAAGGGGAGCCTGTAGGATATGCAAGTAGGACAAATTCAAAAGTGGTAAGATATGCTTTGTTTGAAGCTGGGGAATGAGAACAGTGGAGAAGGAGAGTTTGTGGGTGGATAGTTAAGAAGGGAAACTGCACTCTCATAATAGTGTTTTACCAGACAGAGGGGCTACAGACAGGATGGTTAGAACTTATATAAGCAAGGGGGATTGATGGTACAGAAGTAAGAGATCTGGAATTAAGGAGTTTGTGAAGGGGAATGGTAAGGAAGACTTCTTGTAGTAATTAGGGAATGGAAGAATAAGAGCTTGCAGGGGGTAGTGGAGGATGTAGCAGAACAAGAGAAAGATGGAAAAAGCATGGCCATACTGAACTTTAAGGATGTAAAAATAATTTTATGTTGAGAGCTGGGAATAGTTGTGTTACATGAAAATGGTGAGAAGGACAAAGAAGGTAGTCAGGTGAATAGGCAGGGTAAAGGAAAGGAAACTGAAGATTTTTTAGTTCAATCTGAAATTATGAAACTTTCTGTTTTTGGTGAAGTGAAGCCCTTAACGGATCCCTTGTTGATGGTTGTGATCTCTGCATCCTACTAAATATTATAAGCAGCTATGAATATGCTGTACCTTGCGGTTAAGGGAATATACATGATGGTTTTCAGTGCAGACACAGCTGCAGTGTACATTTATGCTGACTGCAAGAGGAAAAGGGTAATTTGGAAGAGAGCATATAAAGCAGATTTACCAAAATGGAGATGGATAATGATCTCTTGGGAGACTGAAGGAGATCACCATGCACACACAGGAATAAGGATACATTTTTTGGGGTACTGCACTGTCAAGAATTTAGACTGTTTCATAGAGACTGAATCTGACTACCGATTTTTTTTCTAGTTGGTTTTGTGAGACACTGATATTCAGAAATCACTTATCTTTTTCAATGACAAATGCAAACCTGACTATAGTTAAGGGGTGTGCTGTGTTTTTTTTACTACTGCATGGGAGTGGGGAGGCCTTCAGAATATTTTTTTGAAGGAAGGTCTTTGTGAAACTGACATACAGCTGCATTATTATTTACCAGCTAGGAGGATGAAGCTAAAGATGCAAGGCAGAAAAGAATTTGAGTGGCAAAAGAAAAAAATGATGGACTATAGGAAATATTTTGCAAAGGCAGTGACTAACTTTGAGCAAATAGAAGAAGCAATGAGGTGTGGCTCAATAAACATGTTCAGGTGTCCTTGGGTAAAGTGATGATACTGGTGTATGGTATGGAAGTTGCACATGGGCTAGCTGCAATGTTTTGGTATATTCAGTAAAGTACAGGTGTTACTGCACAAGAAAGTGAACATTAATTTCTTCCATATGTAGTTCACATTTTATACCATTATGCTGTATGGCATGCCTGCATAGTTACACTTTGTACAGAGTTTCCCAAATAAAAATCACATGGTAATGATGATATTACCATTGTTCAGCCTAACACACAAGTATTTCTCCAAGAAATGAAGCCTAGCGTCTTTCCCTAGATTATATAGATAATCGGTCTAACACTACAAATGCCTTGCATATTATTTTGATGAAAATCAAGCAAATACTCTAACCTCTTTAGTACTATTCTGTTCTATTCTGCAATCTCATTACCAATAGATGAGTAAATAATAGTTTTGGCATGATTGCATGCCAAGGCTTAAAATAAAAGAAAGAGAAAAAATACACTCTATGAAATACTTTACTTTCATCATCAAAGCTGTGAAGTTAACATATGCTAATAAGCTAATCAGCATATTATTAAATGATTCAAGGCAAGAAAATTGTATAAATTTACAATTATAGTTTTAATCTGTCACAGCCTTAATAAGAAGGTCCCAGATGTTTTTGAAATTTCTTGCTGTTTTTGTACGTATAATGAACTTTCAAAACCTTAATTACATGTGCCATCAAATGCACCCATGGCTTGTATAGAGGAAAATTGCTGTTCTTCCACTTAAAAAAGAATACATTTATTTGCATTAACTAAACATAATTGCACATGTTTTGTTTGTGCAGATGTCAGTCAAATTACTAAAGCTAGTTAAAATCAATTCCTTAGTTAATCTTACATTCTCATTTAATGGTGCTGTGAAATTAAATGTTGTGTATTTTGTGTATTTTTCCTGGAGGAGTGTATCTTAAGGTATGACAATATACAAAATAAGCCAATTGTTTGGTCTCGTGTTTTGGTTGTTTACATAGCATATTAAATGGTATTTTAGTTTTTTTTTTTTTTTTTTTGCTATGCAAATGTAATGATCTTGGTCAGAATAGATTAGATACATAGTCTCTCTTGTTTGGCCAGATGATTGAGGATGTTTAACTTTATTGTGGGGAATTGAGTTTCTCTTTCATGAAAGTTTACTGAGTGCACACATACATCACTCAGTGGAGATGCACCAATGAAAAATAAATCACATGCAAGTGTCTGAGACTGGATAACTCTACTAACATAGGGAGGAATGACTAGTTATGAAAGTCAATTTTGCAAATCCCTGACATGATTTTTTTTTAACTTTGTCATACTCAGTAAACATATGTTTATTGTGTGTGAGATAAATGTACACAATTGTGGTTGTGTCTGCATGTGTGTTTGTCTCTGTGTCTGTAAGGCATGAGTAATGCTTGTTGAAATTCTAAATATTAACACAGTAAGACACTGTCCAGTTCGATTCTCAGCTAGAGCGTCTTCTGCGTGGAGACATGCGTGAATGGGTGTACCTTCGTTGAAGGTTGTGCGTCAGGCCTGGCAAGCCGGTACGTAAAAATCAACTGCCAATCATTAGCGGACCGGAGTTCCGCTGTGGCGACCCCTAACCGGGAAAAGCCAAAAGACACAAACAAACTGCAGTCTTTGAAAACAGGAGCCAAATGTCCATATCTGGAGAACTGCACAGTAGGTACCCACAGTGATCCAGCACTGTTACAATGCAAAAATTCAGCCAGCAAGTAAGGTGTAGCAAAAACTTTTTTTTAAATCAAACCAACAAGTGGAAAAAAATAGACAGCAAATTAAAATGATATACTAGTTTCAAAGGAAAATGCATCTTCCTCAGTACCAAATATAATACAGAAAATAACACTGACCTAGCTTTATAGAGATACATATATGACATCACTAAATATATAAATAAATGGGATGCATTCATACTAATGACAGCGCTTAAATATTGCATATGTTTAAAAATTAGACCATGTGTTAGTTGTGCTCATCCTTGGAATATTCCCCATACCCAGGAAAAAATTATCTGAGAAAAAGTATATGCAAGCACCAGGTGTGTACAGAGCCATTTTCCCATGTTAAAGTTCCTGCTGGGGCAAAGCTCCATGCAGAAAAGGTTTTATAGGTCTATCAATGAGTTTTATAATTTGATGCTGTTTCAATTGCAGCTTGTTTTTCACATTTTGGTGAGCGTAGGGACTGGAGCCTTGTACTTCTGATACAGATCTCTAAGATCCTGTTTGTGTTCATGTGTCTGAGCACATATGTATTTACATGTGTCTGTCTGCATAAGAAATCATAGAAGTCATAAGCTGGTTATAATTAGTGAGGTCACCTAGTGAAAGAATCTTCATAAGTCATAAACTAGTTATAATTAGTGAAATTGCTTAACATGAAAGCTTTCATAACTCATATATAGTTAGAATTAGTGAGATTACTTAGTGAGAAAACCTTCATAAGTCATATACAAGTTATAATTAGTGAGGCTGACTAGTGACAGAACATTTAAGTCATATAATAGTTATAATTAGTGAGGCTGATTAGTGATAGACCCTTTAAGTCATATAATAGTTGTAATTAATGAGATTGCCTAGTTAGAAAACCTTCATAAGTCATATACTAGTTATAGGTGGCTAGGTTGCCAGGTGAGAGAACCTTCATAAGTCATATACTAGTTGTAATTACTGAGGTTGCCAAGTGAGAGAACCTTCATAAGTCATATACTAGTCATAGAAATCATTTGACTCGATGAGAAGTTTCCTGTGATGCTCAAAGTTATGTTCTGTGATGTGTAACAGAGCTGCGCAGCAGCTACACCACAATGTTCATGTATATGTACAGCATCTGCTCTCCTTCTTGCCCAGGCTGCATCCTACATGAACTCAAGCAGGACCTTGCAGCACCATTATGCACCCTATTCAACAAAAGCCTGAGAACCAGCTTTGTCCCAGCCAAGTGGAGGACAGCCACTGTCATCCCTTTGCACAAAGGTGGAGTGTCCACTGATCCAGGAAATTATAGACCCATCAGCCTAACTAGCCCGATCTTCAAGGTCATGGAATGGTTTATCATGGACCTCATTAACAAGGACATTGGCAACCTCCAATCACTTGATCCCAAACAGTTTTATTTCATCAAGGGGAAGGCATGCCTGCTAAATCTGGTCAACTTCTTTGAGACAGTCACCAAAGCCATAGACAATGGGAAGATGGTGCACACCACCTACCTTGACTTGGTCAAAGCCTTTGATGCTATTCTCTACTCGGCTATAATAGATAAACTCTCTCAACTAGGCATCAATCCATGTGTTACCAGATGGGTAGCAAACTGGCTCACTGATAGAACCCACCTAGTTAAAAGTAGGGGATGCCATCTCAAGCAGTAGACCTGTAACAAGCAGTGTACCCCAGGGATTGGTCTTGGGGCCTCTGTTGTTTGGGATATAATTTTCTGAGGTGCAAGTTAAAACTAGTGGGTTATGCCAAAGTTTGCAGATAACTGCAAGTTGCCCACTGTCATCAATTCTCCTAGTGATGTGGACATCCTTTAGGAGGGTGTCACCCAAACAAATGACTGGTGCCAGAAACATGGCCTCAAACTGAATGCCAAAAAATGCATCATCATCCCCTTTGGGGAGAGTGATGTCTCCAAGGATTATCACATTAATAACAAGGTCCTAAGCACACAATCAGTCGTGAGGGACTTGGGTACCCAGGTTGAAGCAAACTGATTTTTGACTACCATATTGCCTCCATTGTACGAAAAGTTTTCTACATGCCCCACCTCATTAGTAAGGGTATCTCATCCAGGGAAAGGAGGTCATAACATACCAGTATTTTTCCCTTATAAGACCCATTATTGAGTACAATGCTCCATCTGGCATGTACCTCACAAAGCACATGCAGCAGCTGGAGAGACCACAGAGGTTCCTCACCAAGAGAATCCAGGGCCTCAAGCATCTACCCTACACACATATAGGCTAAATCCCCTGTCCCTCTACTCAGTCCCATGCAGACTCCTCAGAGGTGACCTCTGTCTGGTATACAAGGCAATCTCAGACCCTGCCTTGATGGGACTGCTGCATATCCGCAAGTCAAGCTCTACTCAAGAAACCCACATGCGTGACCTCAACCTGGTCTGTAACATCAATAGGACTTGTCGGGGGATAGATTGGTGTCCCAGAGACTCCCCCTTCTATGAAATAGACTCCCTCAAACATCAAGCAGTGCACCTCATTAACCCTTTTTATGCACAACCTGGATAACTGGATGATGAACAGAAAATACACCCCTGGAATTCCACTTGTGTCCCTGCTGGACAGGGGCAGCAGGTGCTGACTTGCAAACGTCTTGGCTACGCTTGTGAGGGTCTCAGGGCCAACAGCCTAGTAACTTCCTATGATCCTATGTATTGTTTCACATGGTGTCAACTGGGAACTAAAAGTCTCTTAAAGGTGACATGATATACCCTTTGTGGAACTTCAGGAACATTGTTGTCCCTTATCCTAATTATAGCAAAAATGTGTGATTCTGAGAAGCAGAAGGATGCCTTTAATTTACTTATGAATATATTGCATCCCCATATGACCATGCAGTGTTGAGTCACATGGTTTCCAGTTGTATGCATATCCTTCATGATACAGACATGTGACCAGCTGCTTTGCATATATGCATACATATTCTTCACAGTGCAGGGCACTGCATTGCTGTGTTCTGTGCAGGATGTGGTTTAATACTGATGTGATGGTGCACTTTTTTTTCAGTGGCCATGGTTTCATAGGATAGTTGTGCTTATCACTCTCCACTATTACTGGGCATACATATTTATTAGGAATGGTTGCCTAACAGCACATTAGGCTGGTTGGAACTCCCCCACCATCTCTCATTCATCCAGCTAACTACAGCACACAAAATAATCTACAGACCTACAGACTGTCCATCTCTCTCAACTCTACTTGTCAAATACCAACCCAGCAGGCAATTAAGATCTGAAAATCATCTACTTCTAAAAGTAGAAAAGCCCACCTTACCGGCTGGTCAACTGCTCTACTCCTTCACCATCGCCAGACTATGGAACTCGCTTTCTCCTTCTATAAGAAACATGGGCAGCACCACCACCTTCAAACAAATACTGAAAAATCACCTAACTCTTCCTGGCTATGTACCTGCTCTATAACCTAACCTCCTCCTTCTCCTTATATTATAACTAAATTCCTGTGCTTTTTACTACTAGTGACTGATGATACTTTCTCCAGATTTTTTTTTTTCTTTCATCACTTGTTGATACTGGCACAATAATGCTGATTAATTTATCTCCGTTTTTACCACTCTGAATTCATCTGGCAACCAATTAAATTCCTGCTTTTATGTATATATTCTGTATATCTTACTGTAATCAAACCAACTAAATTCCTGACTTATGTATATATTCTGTATATATTAGTGTAACCACTATGTGTAACACTGTTTCTACTTCTGTACCAATTAATGTTTAATTTTTCTTCTGCATCTATGTTCTTTTCAGAGCTTCTCTCCCTGGACCTCCACCGAAAATAGGCTGTTTTAGACCCAGTGTACTTCCCCGGTAAACAAATGCAATAAATAAATATTTTTCGTGTCATCATCTGCTCTCCTTCTTGTCCAGTAGTTCCAGACCGGTTACTACCCCCTTGGCTGGGCAACTCTTGATGACTGATAGCTGGATGAGGAGAGAATACAGGTGACCCTAAATCCTCCTAGCTGATTCTACAACAGGTAGACTGAGAAAGAAAAATGGAACTTTTTGTTTGAGAGGGAGCAGATGTAGAAGTCAGCAGTATCATATATACTATCATGCTCACTGGGGATCTTCCCAAAGGCATTACCTTCAGCATGTTGACTCTGTTTGGTAGTTTGGTTGGGGCAATGAGGTTTGGCCTCTGAGGACATGTCTAATATGTGAGCAAGGGCAATCATGACCCTTCCGTCTTCCCATACACTTAGCTTGGTAAACATTCAAAGCTCCAGCATCTAGTAGTAGCACTGTATTGTACCGTAACCTATTATACTATATTATGTTTTACTGTAGGGACTTGTACTGTTTTGCACCGTCCTGTAAGTGGTTTCATTACTACTATTTTTGCATAGCTTGTACTGCTTCACTGTCCTTTCTGTGTGTCCAGCAGCTCAGCTGCCATGCTACATAGACCAAGGGTCATTGAATTCCATAGCATGCCGCCTGTTGTTTCTAGATTAATCATGTGCCCCCCAACCTGTCTGTGCTCACTCTGTTGCCTGCATATAGCACTAGTCTCCTTGAGGCAGTGTATAAATTGCCAGATGTTTACTGACAGCAATTTGATTTGCCACAGAATGAGTCCACTTGTGCAAATACTTATTACAAATGGAAACAAACCTCTCACGCATAAGACCAACATAGTACAAAACAGTCTTCAAATCTTCCTCTCCTGAGGTACTCCAAACACTTCCAAACCCACAAAGATTTCCACTGCATGGCACTGTAGACAAATGGACATGATAAACACACTAATACTTACTCAATACCAGGTATTGATACTTCCACCACTACCACATAAAAGAGTCACCGCAGTAGTTTGGCGGATACCTTCAGGTTACCGGATCACTCCGCTTGCCATGGTAATGTGTTTATTACACTAGATTCTACAGCTGGCATATTGTTGCACCACTCAAGAGGATGGGCAAAACAGGAAAGAGTCAGCTGCTTCTGAGGTGCTAGAATCCACCGTATCACCTGGGCAATGATGTCTATTAACCCCATTTTTGAAATGATCTGATTATTGAGCATATGAGTGTGAATGACTTCCAATACACCCTCTTAGACCGCATGAAGAAGGACAAGATGGTGTTCTCTGAGTATGTCTCTAAGGCAGAAGAGAAGCTAGTCTTCAGTAGTATCTTACTATCAGAAAAACTGATACCACAATGTAAGCAAAAGATAACTAACTTCAGTAATTGGTTTAGCTATGGGTATCTTTCTGGGATTGTCGAATGAGTCTCAGAATGGATGGGTATGAAGAGATACGCAGAGATTCCCATTTGTTTCACAAAGGGTGGTTGGATTTATCTCCTCAGGGCTTTTGTATACTGGCTAAGACATGCTCTACTCACAAAGTGCTGTTTAAGTCAATGGCATTCTACATAAACTATCAACATAGTAAATACCAATGCTGATCTGGCAAATGTTAATGAAGCTCGACCTAATGTTGGGAGCCTAAATAAGGACATTCTCTCCCTTGCATCTTTATCTCTGAAAAGTATGGATTTTTGACCTGTTACTTAAACCAGGTACTAGAATACTGACAACACTCCTTCCTTACCTGGTTTCTTTGCCTGCCACTTATTTATAGCAATGATGGAGATTAACAGTAATGCTTGTATTTCTGTCCTATCTGAAATACCATCATCGCTAGACTAATTAATCCAGACAATGATTTCAAACTGTATCATATCTGACTAATCAGGACAATGATTTCAAACAGTATCATACCCAAATACCAGTAAATAAGACCTTATACCACTTTGTGGCCCATTAGAGACTCCATTGTTGACACCCACATATCACAAAACATATAGCAAACCTATACCTCTACAAATATGTATGATTGATGCTTTCTTGACTTATTCATTGCAAATTCCCTTGACCTAAAAGTACCTTCTCCCAAAAGAGGCATCAAAATACTCCTTGTTGTCCTCATAAGCACACCTCCTGTATATTTCTCACATATTTTTATACCCTCATTATGTTGTCTTATTAACCAAATGTTCTGGTACAAGTCACAGACCAACTCAGCCATCTTTAGAGAATTCTCTAAGGCCATTTTACTTTTAGTCAATGACAATATGGGATAATGCAATAGTCTCCCCACCTGCTCATGACCTTGTAGCAAATATAATCAGATACCCCTAGAGTTTACTCTCCTATCTGTACTTATTATTTTCAACAACCAGCATTTTGAATCATGTGTTTTTTATACACAATACCTGGATGGGATTTTTATTCTTTGGGATGGGGAACCTGAATATATTCCCCTGTTCATTTGCTTTATGAATCAGACCACAGACTTTCTTTGCTTTACATACAAATGCAACAATGCTTATATTGCTTACTTGGACATTTGGTTAGAAAAAGATTTTATTAACAACAGATTCACCTCAAGGATTTATAGGAAGGAGACTTATTCAAGTAGTTTTTTGGATTTCAGTAGTTCCCACGCTGGACACCAGAAGAGAGCAGTAGTTAAGGGGCAATTCGTCCAAGCTGCCCATATGATTACAGATGAGGATGCCTTCCTATATGAATGTAGTCTCCTTAAGCATATGTCTATGAAACGACGATATCCAACTAGGTTTATAAATAATCTTATAATTGAGGGGATCAATAAATGTGAGCAAAGATATTTTGGACCAATATTGGGTGGTGGTGCTGCGGTAGCGTTGTCGCCTCACAGTAAGATGTTGTCCTGTTTGATTGTCAGCTACAGCATCTTCTGTGTGGAGACATGCATGAATGGGCGTACCTTCGTTGAAGGTTGTACGTCAGGGCTGGCAACTCGGTAAGTAAAAAATCTGCTGCCAATCATTAGCGGACCGGACTTCCGCTGTGGTGACCCCTAACCGGGAAAAGCCGAAAGATACAACACTGGGTGATACCCAGAATCAAGTGATACACATGACAGCTTCTATGAATGACAATTCCTAGGAACTAAGGTCTAACACATTCCTCAATTGTGCAACACCAGACTCTGACAGTGATATGATACCAACATTCGCTGTATTCAAAAATTCTTTTAGTGCTGTTTTTTTAAACAACAGTTATGAGATAAAAATGTATTAGAAAAGAACTAGTGTCTGTTGATTCAGGACAGTGACCTTAGAGAACTGGTGGGAGAAAACCAAATGTAGTTTTCAAACATGGTAAAAATTTGAAAGCAATTTTTGAAACAAAAAAATTAGCGAGAAAGACAAATGCAGGAATGAAAAAAATGTGGAGCATGCTCATATTGTGAACACATCTTAGTCTGTGACAGTATAAGTTTGAACAAGTCACAATTCTCTGTGTCTGAAAGCTTTACTTGTGAGTTCAATGCCTGCTATATGCTCTGCACTAGTTTCTATATTGGCAGACCAAAACAAACTTAAAAATTGGATTTATGAACACTTACATATGAAATTAGAACTGAGAAAGAAACTAATGCTTTGTATAAAAAAATCCATATGCATAGTGGACATTATTTTAAGTTTTACATATTGGAAAAAGTACAGGTAAATGAAAGAGGGGCCTTCATCACTCTTATTGGAAAAATGGGAGCTGTGTTGGCAATTGTTAACTAATGCCAATAACTGGCCCCGTCTGAATGAATAAATCTCGATCTTCTGTCTCTTAAAAATAAGAGCACTAGACAGATAATTTAGAATTTTAATATATTTAAGCATTTTAAAGATTTCTGAATTTTCATGTTAACAGGAATGTATGGACTTGTTGTTGTTGTTGCTATTATCATTATAACCATCATTATTCTTTCTTATGACCCCATGGTGCGTATTTATGTCACTTGAAATGCCTTGAGTGTGATGTGGAATGATGTTTTTTAATTCTAAGGGAATATTTTTTTTACATGATATATATATATATATATATATATATATATATATATATATATATATATATATATATACACACACACACACACTTATGATTTGTTTTAATTGTAAAATATTTTTTATGTTTTTATGAATGAATCTAGGAGGTGTGCTTATCTGATATATAATGTTTCGGAGATAACCAACAAGGTTTAGGGTATACTGCTTTAACTATATCTGATTTTATATGGAGGTTTGGCATATTGTAGTAATTTGAATGGTGGTTTTAAAATAATTTATTTATTTAGCATGATGATTAAGTTAATCTTTATCTGATGATGTTCTTAGGAAGGGATGAAAGCATTTATCAGCACTTTTACTTGTACAGGTTTTATATGATTTTAACATTAAAAGTTTTTAAGCTGTTTAATATATTTCATTACTTCTGAAAGGCTCTTTCTTGAGCTACACCACCTTTATCCTCTTACCATGAAGCTCATGTACCTATTCAACACAAACACAAGGCAAAGTTTAAAAACAAGCTTATCTGGCAGACCTCAATTATAAACAAACTGCAATAAAAATAAAGTAATCAAAGTCCTAGAAAACAGAACAAACATTCAGAATGTTATATTCAATCTCAAAACATTAACATGGTGGGGAGTGGCCAAGATGGGCAGTGGGTAGCAACAGAATTCAGCAGCTCCACTAAAGAAATATTATTCTGCCTGGAATTCTGCCTTCAGACCAAAAACTGAAAATACTTTTATACATGATTTAATACAATTTAACTTCACCTATAATAATATCAACTTTAAAACTAAAAGAAGGCAGATTTTCTTGTGAAATTATTCTTGGATAAATTATTCTCATCTGAAGAAATCCATCATGAGCTTCTTTAAATCCAGCAACCAGGATTCCAGTCTGAAAAGTGAGATTCAGACTTTGATAACAAATATACAAGACCTTACCACAAAAATTGATAAGTTAGATACCAAAAATAGACAATTTCAAGGAGAAGACTACCAAACAAATGGATTTACTTCAAGATTTACTAAACAAAAATCTCAGATATCAGGTATCGAAGAAGCTCTAAATGAGATGGATGGAAGAATTATAGAAAATGACAATAATGTGGAATTCTTACTCAAACAAAATACTTTCCTAGAAAATAAACTAGATTATCTTGAAAACAGATCCAGATGCAACAATCTAAGAATATTTGGATTACCTGAAGCCATAGAGGGGAACAACATGACTAACTTTCTGACTACTTGGTTACCTAAGACTCTTGATCTCACTGAAGCTATGTCTTTTGGTATTGAGAGAGCACTCTTACAAGTAATAAATCCAACAAAAAAACAACCTAGATCTATCATTGTCAAATTCCTTTCATCTTCCGACAAGGAATTAGTTCTAAAAACTGCATGGTCCAAGTCAGTAATTAAATCAAATGAAGCTATAATACGCTTTGACAATGATTATTACTCAGCAGTTATAGCTAAAAGAAAAATATTCCTAACTTTGATAAAAGAACAGAAGAAAGCACAGGTGAAGACTCATCTTTTTTTCCCTGCAAAGCTGAAATATTTTCATTGGAGGGTCCCAAATTGTTTTAAGACTTGGACTCTACTCGGCACTATGTAAAAGACCATAAGACCTTAGAAAAAATAGAAGAGATGGAATGGGCTAATCCGACACTTAAGAGAATGGCATCTAATCCTACATGGAAAACCTCGGAGAAACAAAAAAGACTAAGAAACAAGTGACGTAAATATATCTGTTTGCAGTTTGTTATGTTTTTGGAAACAATGTCACTGAGTTAATTATTTGTTGATATTTTTTTTTTCAAACAGTCTTTATTGTATTTTAATATAAAACAATAAACAAAACCAAAATATCCAGAAGTTGATAAGATATATGTATACATAAGCAGTGTGGAAACACAACGCTACACATAAAAAAGTTAGCAAATCAGATTGATATTCGAAGTAGATAAAAACAACTATATACATAGTGCCATAAAATTCAGAATGTTCAAAGATGGATCATAAAGCTGCTTGTCTATAAATTACGAAGGGAAAGGAAGAGTATAAGCTTGTTCTAAAAATTATTGTTATTTTGGTATGGCTCGGTTAACTCATATCTAGTAGTGAAAAAATGAAGTTCCATAAGTGCTTAAATTCCAATTTTTTTACGAGGGCTGACAATTATTAATTTCTGAGAAGTTATGTACGTAACTGCCATCTTTTTGAAACCCTCCCAAGTTAGTTTGGAACGGTCTATCCAGTGTTTGGTAATATAGAATTTAATCAAGAGGCATATAATAATCAGGCTTTTACGTCTAAGGGGTGGCATATTGATCTTGGTAATATGGAGTAAAGCCATTTCCCAAGATAATGTTGACTTGTGGTAACCCATTTTATCCAGCCTAACCTTGAGGGAACACCATAAATTATGAGCATACTTGCAGTACCATAGTATATGCATAATGTCTGCATGCGAGTGTGAGCAACAAGGGCATGAGGTGGGGATAGAAGCATTGAATTTATTTAGGTGAGTTGGGGTAAGGTATAGATTATTTATAATCATGAATTGGGTATAGGTAAATTTCTTGAAGGGGGAGTATTTAAGCGTGAGAATTATCGATTCTTTCTTCTGTTGCAAGGATATATCGGATCCTTGTCTATTCCAATATTCAGCAAAGGTAACTTCATCTCCATAAAGGTATGAGGAGAATGCTTTATACGATATGGAGAGCATGTGTTTCTTGATATTTAAATTTAGAAGCAATTGTATGACTATATTGATCTCAGATTCTGATTTGTATTGATTCATAGAAAGGGATGAAATAAGGTCCCTTATTTGCCTCAGAATAATAATATAAGCCTTAGACAGCGATAAGGTTCCTCTAAGCTCATTTAAGGAGAGATGTTTAAATTTGTGTTTACTTACAAGGTAAGCCTGTTTCTTTTTTTCACCTTCCCATTCCCATATAATCTTCAGTATGCACATAATTTTAGCTTTTACTTAAACTGAGGTAAAATGGTATACTAATGACAAACATACAGTCTTAAATATTGTTATAAAGATATCTTAAAGTTAGATGGTAAATAAATAAATCCATTATGGAAATAAAATAATCACTTCTCATATATAAACATTTTAGATTCCCTCTATAATCTTTATTTAATTTAAACTAACAGCATTCAGATTAAATACAATTTACATAGATATAAGTAGATAAAAGCTTACAACACATTCATGTATATTTTTCTGTCTTCCTTATTTGATACTGTTTTTTATCTCATAGTTTATATCTAAATAAATAATTTAAAGCTGTTATATATGTTAAATTATTATGGTGATATTATGAAATAATAAGTTCTTAACATTTTACTATGATTCCCAAGTGCACTCTCTTACAGTTTTAAATATAGTTTTTTTTTTTGAGTTATGTGAATGTTAAATATATTAATGGGGTTTAGCGATTTATTTAAAATGCTTTTTGCTACAATAGAAGCTGAATGGTACTGCTTCATAATAATGGGTAACAGGTATTGGCTATACACTTGTGCAAGCTATATAAAGCTTACAGATCTCACACACATGAACTTTCCCCATACTTAATGAAAACAAGTACATACAAGTAATTTTTGGCAGTTTTTTGTGTAAAACAGTGAAAGACTACTTCTAGTGACTCTGTGAAGCTCGAGCTTGTTGTACACACGCTTATTTCATCTTGAATTGCCTTATTTTTTCAAAAACACCCTCTCTATAATCTCGAATGAGCTTCACAACGTGACGTGATTTGATGACATCAGAGCTAGTCGCCCAGCCTAACCAGGAAGGCATTACATGTAATTTTGTCGGAAATCCTCAGAAATGTTGAAAACAGCAGTTTATACTTAAAAAAAATTTGCCCGCTTAATAAAATGTTTGGACAAATCTTAACTTTAAAAAGAAAGGAAATCATTTCTCAACTCTGTCTTTTTATTCATATCTCTGTTAACAGAAGAAAAAAGGAAATGTACGTGTACATTTACTTTAACTAATGAATGCCATACCGTATATAGTGCTGTGCCTTGCTTAACCTGATAAAATTAGTTTTATTATACATTGTAACTAATTTTCATTCAGAGGCTGATAGTTGTTATGAAAATAGCATGGGTTAAAGTAAACTCATTTAAGATATGATGGCATGTTCTACTTCAGGTGTTTAAACTGTAATTTGAGCTTTCATGATAAAGATACATATACAAATCTGTTTTGAACACTATATTAATATATAGCATTTGTTTTAACAAGGCTAGCAGTTACTTCAAATTATATTTTTCTTTATTAGAATGTTGATTATTTTAGATATCAGAATTCTTTCTTCTGAATGATATCAAGAATAATATGTTATAACTTTAGATTTGTATGCCAACTTAGTTTAATTCCCCCGAAGGGTCATGTGTTCTACTGATTTCAACAGAGAGTATTAGCAAATTGGTGTAAGCAATACCAGATGAGTTACACTGATTGAAACTCTGTTTTACTGGTTTTAATGAATATGTAATCATAGATAGAGTTATTGTTTTGTCTGTTTAACATTCATATATAGTGGAGGCTGTGTTCTGTTGCTGCTATTTAGGGGTTTGATCTGAGTGACAGATGTTACTGGGACAAGAAGTTTACAACTCCAGGCGGGTAGCTACCCCATCTTTTTATGACATATATACTGCATTTAATTTTCTTAATAAGTTCTTCCTGACATCCATTATAATTCAAATATATATAATTGTAAGTTGCAAGAATTGTATAACACATTCTGTGTATTTTATAGTAACAGACATTAACTATAATTTAAATAACAGATATTTTGAAGAGGATTACATAAAACATATGCAAGAAAACACAAGAATTTCTTACTCAATTATAATGCTCTTATGACCACATTAAAAGGTTTATCAATCAACATAAATGGTCTGAATAACCCTATTAAAACAGGAAGTTTATTTAAATACTTAACTATACACAAACCAAACATAATATTTTTACAAGAAACACATTTATTAAAAGAAAATATAAATTTTTTAAACACTAAAGTGATGCTGCGGTAGCGTTGTCGCCTCACAGCAAGACGTTGTCGCGTTCGATTCTCAGCTAGAGCATCTTCTGTATGGAGGCATGCGTGAATGGGCATGCCTTCGTTGAAAGTTGTGCATCAGGGCTTGCAACTCGGCACGTAAAAATCCACTACCAAACATTAGCGGACCGGAGTTCCGCTGTGGCAACCCCTAACCGGGACAAGCCGAAAGAAACAACACTAATAAATATATAGTTATTGCTAGTTCTGAGCATTCGAAAAAGAAAAGAGGAGTAGCAATTCTTTGGAACAGAACTCTCCCTTTACCTAGAATTATTAGATCGTATCAGGATGATAAAGGGATGCTTTGCTTGGTGATAATCAAAATAAATACAAAACATTTCACTTTAGTAAACAACTACTGGTTACCAGGCATTGGAATTAGCACTATTAAACAACAATTGAACCAAATTGTAGCTCAATCTGAGGGCGATATTATTATGGCAGGAGATTTTAACTGCGTTTTAAATGAAAAAGACTCTAGTACTTTAGGTAAAAGTAAGATTACCTCACAAGCTAAACAACTAATACAGTTCATGGATACATATCATCTAAAAATTATACATGACTATACAGACTTGAGCTCACCTCAATTCACATTCTTTTCCAATAGAATCAAAACATACTCCAGAATAGATATGGTAATTATGTCCACGCAAATAATAAATGATTTAATAAACACCAAGATTGTGTCTTGCCCTATTTCAGATCATAATGCAATCATATTTGAGCTTAACTTAAATGATACCCCAAAGACTCATATAAGAAGAATCCCTGCATACATAACTCAATTAAAAGAATTTCAAACATTTTTTGAAGAAGAAACATAAAATTTTATAAAAATCAACTTAACATCCAACTCTCATGACATATATGTATGGGATGCATTAAAAGCTTACTTATACGAACAGATAAATAAATGGTATTATAACTAAAAAATGTCCTGGGATAAAGATTTTAAAAAATAGATAGGTTACACCTCAAAATTAATGACAAGTTCACTTCTAAGAATATTAGAGATGAAATAAACAAAACTAAGGAGGAACATAGTGCTAACTTACATCATAAGACTATGATTTCCTTAGAAAAATGTAAATTCCTTACCTATTCAGCAAACCTTAAACATTTAACTAACCTTGTAAACAAAACTAAAATAATCAATAAACAAAATCATATTAAAGAAATATACTTGTTAAGAAAAAAGAAAAAGATTTATGATATACAAGACATAATAGATAAATTTAGACATTTTCACACAATTAATCAAACTTCACATATCATTCAACCTATAGATAAAATAAAATAATACATTAAAAAAAACTTGTATGTCAAACTCAATAAACAACAGTAGGAAATTATAGACTAACAAATCTCTCTGGTTGACATACAAACTCAAATTAATAAGCTAAAACAGAACAAATCACCAGGCAATGATGGTATCATACCTGAACTATATACAATTATGCCTAAAATAGCTATTTCATTACAACATAATATATTAACTATAGTCCAGAGTGACATAGTATTGCCTCCATCCTGGAAATAAACATTTATATCGCCCATTCTAAAATTTAGTAAGGACCCTAAATTACGTACTTCATATAGACCCATATCTCGTTTAAATATAGATTATAAAATGTTCATGAATATTTATGCTGATAGATTTAAAAAAAATTACCCCAGTTAATTAATGATGACCAGACAGGTTTTGTAACCAATAGAAGTACCTATGATAACATTAAACGGTCTCTTATTTTAATTGATTATTCACACAGAAAGGAAAAAAAAACTTGACTCAATACATTGGGATTATCTATTCACATTATTACAATGTTTAAACTTTTCAGATAATTTTATTAACCTACTACTACATCTTTATAAAGGGACCATGGCATATATCAAAATTGGAACATACACATCAACTCAAATACCTATCACTAATGGAACAAAACAAGGATGCCCCCTATCCCCCTTACTGTTTACCCTTATAAAGGAACCATGGGCTAATGATATACGAGGAAATAAAAACATAGGAGGTTTGGAAATAAATGATGAAATAACTTACAAAATTCAGTTATTTGCTGATGATATGCTCATTACCACTAAGGGAGATAATTCCTCCATAAGAGCCTTATTTGAAGCCGTTAACACATTTCAAAACATATCTGGACTGACATTTAATGATGATAAAACTAAAATCCTACCTATTTACTCAAACAATAATAAGAAAAACATTAACAATGATACAAACAAATTCATCACAGATCAAATTACATACTTAGGTATCATCCTTGCTAAAGATATTAAATTGATCACAAAACTAATCTATAATAAATGTTATATAAATATTCAAACCTTATAAATGAAATGGAATACAATTATATTTACAACTGAGGAAAGATTAACTATCATTAAAATGATAATTCTACCTAAAATTCTCTATATTATACAATCTATTTTAATACTTCCCAATAAAGTATTCATTAACAAGTTTAGTTCCCTGTTATTATATATTTTTTGTTTTCCCAGGAAACCTAGAATAGCACTCAAACACCATCTTTACAGTTGGAATAAAGGGGGCATAGCTTTTCCTGATATGAACCTTTATTCTAACGCTGCTATTATTAGATCCATAGCACAACTTTTAAATACTTCATATAAGGCCAAATGGAAAATATTCTGGGAATCTTCGACTATGCTACTAATATTGAAACTACAACCTTACAAATTAGAATTAATGAACAACCCAATATTATGGATACTTAAAGATTACTTCAATACACACAGCATACCCAAACATTCAATTAGCTACTTACACAATATAGTAATACATTTTAGAAATGTTATATATAAACATTCTAGATATAAAGAACTTTTCTTTATAATTTTCCCAATAGCCTTTACTAAAGAATCCTTACAATCCTCAGATTTAGATAAAATCACCTTGTTTAAACAAAAGAGTATTTTGTATTCATTCCAACTAATCACAGATGAAAGGGATGTAAATCAGATAATAAGTGAATTTCAGTTAGACAAACCCTTTGGCTTAAAATACAATCCCTCAGACTATTCTTGCAAAATAAAATAGACCTGATTACTCCAGCTAACAAACATGATACTAGCATACTACTAGCTTTTGTAATTCAATTATCCAACATAAACAAACTTATTCAGACAAAATATGATTTATATAGAGAGAAGAAACATATTGTTGTCCAGCTAATTTCTGGAACTACTTTCATAACACAAATAATACACTTCCAAGGAATTTAGATAAAACTAATATATTAGAATCTGCAGAGAAAACAACACTATCACTTAAATGGAAAATATATTCCTGGAGATTTTTATACAGATCGTCCTACACCCCTCAACTAATGAACAAAATGAATGGAAAACAAAACATATGTAATAGATGTAAGTCTAATATAAGCATTGATTGGACCCATATGTTTTATGACTGCCATGCAATAAGTTTATTTTGGAAAAGTATCAATGAACTTCTACAAGGAATATTCACAGACACTTTCACTTTGACCAAATCTTTAATAATCTTCAATACACCTACACCTTGCTGTGTAAAAAAAGTTAAACATGCCTTACTCTGGGCAATACTGGCAGTAGCCAGGAAAACTATAACAAGGAAATGGATATCTGAATCCTCTCCATCTTATAATGATTTTAAGAAAATTTTAATGGAAGTTTGCCAATTACAGATTGCAACTATGACATCTAGAAAAACTAGAAAAAACTTATAACTATCATTTATGGGTCAATTTACAGAATCTGTTGAAAAGAGAGTGTTAATAATATCATATAAATTAAATTTCAGCCTCTTAATGTGTTTTATATATATGGAAAAATCAAATTCTAGTCATTATAATAATAATCAATGGATGTCTTTGTAAATAGTTTTAGTAATTTAATTTTATTTATTAAATATCGTTATTTGAATGTCTATGTGATCACCTTTTTGAATTGCAATTTTTTTGTGTTAAAAGACCATGTAAATATCTATATATATTTACTTAAAATCAATAAAATTGTTTAAAAAAAAACATTAACAAGGAATTCAACTGCAGGGCGAAATCATACAGAGATAATTATGAACTAAAACTGCCACAAAAGCAATAGACAAGACATTCTTTAATTATGTAAACAATCTCAGAACAATATGTAGCATACACAAGATATTCTTTAATTATGTAAGCAACCTCAGATATAATACCTTGCATTGCATTAAGCTTCTCCCTCTAATAACCTTGAGAATATAACTAACATCATTTCAGGATAAATTCATCTTCAACTTCTCCCTTCTGTCACCTCCAGACTTCTCAATATAATGTATCCTACTCATAACTATTAAAAGTGTTCACCAAGAACAAACACAATTGCTTTTTGGTCCAGATAATATATCTGGCTGTTTCTTTGCCAATATAAAACACCCCCATAAAACCATTCAAATACCAGAAGCATGGAGAAGAGCTGTAGTATTTCCCCTCTACAGAACATATGGAACCTCACAGCTGACTCTGAAGCCACCAGCATAATTTTTAAGATAATGGAATACATCACTGACCTAATAAACAAGGGACATAGGTAACATAATCCCTAGGCTCTAACTTATTTGGTTTTATAAAAGGTGGATCTTGCCTATTAAACCTATTTGACTTTTTTGAAAGAATCACAATAGTACTAGATAAGGGTAATTCCGTGCACATTGTTTACCTCAGTTAAGCTAAGATTTTGAAACTAGAATCTGCAATGGTAATATTAGCAAACTGATCAAACTTCATATAAATCTCTGTATTATCCACTTGTTTGCCTACTGGCTTGTTGATAGACAACACTGTATTAGAGCCAGTGGCAGCATATCCTCCAAGAGACTTGTCACCAGTGATGTACCCCAGGTCTCTGTTTTGGGACTACTTTTGTTTACTGTCTGTTCCTCTGATGTCAGTTCTCATATTAAGGAACTACAGGTTACCACATGTGCAGATGATAACAAACTTGCATGAGTCATTAACTCCGAAGAAGAGTGGCAGATCTAGGAACTTGCAGAAGTTGCACAGTATGGAAAGTAAACCAACAGGGGGTGGGAAGGTGATAAGCAGGGCTGGCTTTAGATGAAGTGGTGTCCTAGGTGAAAGTGCACCCTGCTTGCTGCTTCCCTCCTCACACATCCCCCAGTTGCCCTATATTGGTCTCTCTATGGCATTCAATTTTTTTTTCTCCTACCTTTTCCCTCATGTTTTGCTTTTTTTTTCTTTCCTGCGTCTTTTAATACACACCTGAAATAGCCAAGACTGCAGTGTAATAATTATGGGGGTCATAACTGAGTTAAACTGATGGTATAGCAGCTGCTAGGCTCCCAGAAGCCATGGGGTTGAAGATGCTCTGTGGTGCATTTTAGAGTTTTTTAAACATTGTTTTCATCCAATGATGGTTTGAAGGAACATTATAACCAAAGAAGAAAATTCAGCTTACTCTACAAGTTTCCATTTCCTGCATCCGTTCAACACATTCAAACTGACCAGAAGTTAGTTTTGACAATTGTTGAAAAAATTAACTGAATTAAACCAGAGGTCTGGGAGCCTAGTGACCTCAGGAAGGCAAGGGGTTATAGATAATATGTGGTGCATTTTTGGTGAATGCTTTAGAGATTCCTGAGGATAGGTATTGCCATTTATAGGCTTAGGAGGTCTTTGAGGTTTGTGTGGCTTGCTTTTTAGTGCCTAATCATAAGCTGGTCTATGTCTATGGTGGACACAATGTGTGGTGGATGTAGTATGTGTGTTCTTCACAACCCTGTTTATATGAGAGATTTTTGCCTGTAGTGAAATTGTGTAAGCACATCTCTTACATGCCGTTTGTTTAATCAGGATCTGTATTTGGGTGAGTTACTGTAGGTCATGGACTGGTTTAAATATAGGACCACTTGGGTGATCTCTGTGGATTGTCAATTTCACTTTGACCAAATCTTTAATACTCTTCAATACACCTATACCTTGCTGTGTAAAAAAGTTAAACATTCCTTACTCTGGGCAGTACTGGCAGTAGCCAGGAAAACTATAACGAGGAACTGGATATCTTAATCCTCTCCATCTTATAATGATTTTAAGAAAATTCTAATGGAAGTTTGCCAGGTACAGATTGCAACTATGACATCTAGAACAACTAGAAAAACTTATAACTATCATTTCTGGGTCAATTTACAGAATCTGTTGAAAAGAGATTGATAATAATATCATATAAATTAAATTTCAGCCTCTTAATGTGTTTATATATATATATATATATATATATATATATATATATATATATATATATATATATGGGTCTACTACTAATTACCGACACGACGATTCCCCGACGGAAAACTCCCCGACGCCAGATGACCGACATCACACAAACCCGACAACGCAAAACACCGAACACCATTACACCGAACACCATTACACCAACACATGGAACGTAAACAACACGCGACACTACATAGCATACACACTAGCCCTGACCCAAACCCTAACCCTAAGGTCCGACACTATCGCACACTTCACCTACCTGCACCCTAACCCTAACTCACTTAACCCACCCCTAGCCCAAGCTCCGACACTAACGCACACATCACCTACCTGCACCCTAACCCTAACTCACTTAACCCACCCCTAGCCCAAGCTCCGACACTAATGCACACTTCACCTACCTGCACCCTAACCCTAACTCACTTAACCCACCCCTAGCCCAAGCTCCGACACTAACGCACACATCACCTACCTGCACCCTAACCCTAACTCACTTAACCCGTCCCTAAACTACAGTCCCTCACTAGCACACACTTACCTTACCCGAACCATACCTCCGACACGAGCACACACTCACCTTTCCCACAGCCTAACCCGACATCCCACAATCTCGAGCACTTACCTGACCGCTCCTAACTCCGTCACCATCGCGACACTTACCCGTCGCGTCGCACATTCCCTTGTCGGTCTTTCCGCTGTCGGCAAATCACCCTGTCGGTACACTTACCTGTCGGTCATCTGGCGTCGGTGAGTTTTCCGTCGGGAATCGTCGTTCGGGCATTAGTAGTAGACCCATATATATATATGGTTCTACCTGACTTCGCCGACAGCGCAGAAGACCGACATCGGAATCGAGCTCAGAGATCGAAAAAGAAGAAGAAGACCGACGAATCGCGCAGTGGCAGAACATCATCGATGCAGAAGACCCGACCGACGACGATGACACCAACGCCGCCGAGGGATGCCATGGGGAAGGCTGTGAGTGTGTATGCGTGAGACACGGGCGTTAGGGGTGCGAGGGGTGTGAGATTGACGGTCTGTGGGGGGTGGGGGGGGGGGGGTAGGTTTAGGGTTAGGGGGGTTAAGAGGGGGTGGTTTTAGTTAGGTTAGGGGTTAGGGAGTAGGGTTAGTTAAAGTGAGTTAGGTGGGAGGTAGAGGATGGGTTAAGGGGTTTAGGAGGGAGTTAGGGTAAGGGAGGAGGTAAGGAGTTAAGTGTAAGGAGGGTGAGAAGTGGTGTTAGGATAAGGTTTAGGGGGGGTTGTGGAGGTTTTTGTGGTGTGTGTGTTGTGTTGTGTGTGTGTTGTGTTGTGTGGTGTGTGTTTGTTTTGTGGTTTTGTGTGTGTGTGGTGTGTATGGGTTTGTTGGTTGTGTTTGTTTTGTGTGTGTGGTGTATGTGTTTTTTATTTTGTTGTTCGTTATGTGGTGTGGGTGTGTTTGTGTTGGTGGTCGTATGTGTTGTCGGTGTTCGTGTGGTGGTGTGATGTGTGTGTGTTTGTGGTGTTGTGGGTAGAACCATATATATATATATATATATATATATATATATATATATATATATTTATATGGAAAAATCAAATTCTATTCATTACAATAATAATCAATGGATTCCTTTGTAAATAGTTTTAGTAATTTCATTTTATTTGTTAAATATTATTTGAATGTCTATGTGATCACCTTTTCGAATTGCACATTTTTTTGTGTTAAAAGACCATGTGAACATCTATATATATTTACTTAAAATTAATAAAAATGTTTTAAAAAAAAAACATTAACAAGGAATTCAACTGCAATGCGAAATCATACAGAGATAATTATGAACTAAAAACTGCCACAAGAGCAATAGACAAGACATCCTTTAATTATGTAAATAATCTCTGAACAATATGTAGCATACACAAGACATTCTTTAATTATGTAAGCAACCTCAGAGATAATACCTTGCATTGCATTAAGCTCCTCCCTCTAATAACATTGAGAATATAGCTAACATCATTTCAGGATAAATTCAGCTTCAACTTCTCCCTTCTGTCATCTCCAAACTTCTCAATATAAGGTATCCTATTCATAACTATTAAAAGTGTTCACCAAGACCAAGCACAATTGCTTTTTGGTCCAGATAATATATCTGGCTGTTTCTTTGCCATTATAAAACATCCCCATAAAACCATTCAAATACCAGAAACATGGAGAAGAGCTGTAGTAATTTCCCTCTACAGAACATATGGCACCTCACCATTGACTTTGACAACCACCAGCATAATTTGTAAGATAATGGAATACATCACTGACTTCATAAACAAGGGACATAGGTAACATAATCCCTAGGCTCTAACTTATTTTTGCTTTTATAAATGGTAGATCTTGCCTATTAAACCTATTTGACTTTTTTGAACGAATCACAAAAGTACTAGATAAGGGTAATTCCATGCACATTGTTTACCTCAGTTAAGCTAAGGTTTTGAAACTAGAATCTACAATGGTATTATCAGCAAACTGATAAAACTTCATATAAATCTCTGTATTATCCACTTGTTTGCCTACTGGCTTGTTGATAGACAACACTCTATTAGAGCCAGTGGCAGCATATCCTCCAAGAGACTTGTTACCAGTGATGTACCCCCGGTCTCTGTTTTGGGACTACGTTTGTTTACTATCTGTTCCTCTGATGTCAGTTCTCATATTAAAGAACTACAGCTTATCACATGTGCAGATGATAACAAGATTGCATGAGTCATTAACTCCCAAGAACAGTGGCAGATCTAGGAACTTGTGGAAGGGGCACAGTATGGAAAGTAAACCAACAGGGGGTGGGAATGTGATAAGCAGGGCTGGCTTTAGATGAAGTGGTGCCCTAGGTGAAGGTGCACCCTGCTTGCTGCTTCCCTCCTCACATATCCCCCAGTTACCCTATCTTGGTCTCTCCATGCCATTCAAATTTCTTTCCCTCCTACCTTTTCCCTCATGTTTTGTTTTTTTTTTTCTTTCCTGCATCTTTTAATACACACCTGAACTAGCCAATACTTCAGTGTAATAATTATGGGGGTCATAACTGAGTTAAGCTGATGGTATAGCAGCTGCTAGGATCCCAGAAGCCATGGCATTGAAGATGCTCTATGGTGCATTTTAGAGTTTTTTAAACAATATTTTCATCCAATGATGGTTTGAAGGAACATCATAACCAAAGAAGAAAATTCAGCTTACTCTACAAGTTTCCATTTTCTGCATCCTTTCAACACATTCAAACTGACCAGAAGTTAGTTTTGACAATTGTTGAATAAATTAACTGAATTAAACCAGAGGTCTGGGAGCTTAGTGACCTCAGGAAGGCAAGGGGTTATAGATAGTATGTGGTGCATTTTTGGTGACTGCTTTAGAGATTGCTGAGGATAGGTATTGCCATTTATAGGCTTAAGAGGTCTTTGAGGTTTGTGTGGCTTGCTTTTTAGTGCCTAATCATAAGCCGTTCTATGTCTATGGTGGACACAATGTGTGATGGACGTAGTATGTGTGTCCCTCACAACCTTGTTTATATGAGAGATTTTTGCCTGTAGTGAAATTGTGCAAGCACATCTCTTACGTGCCATTTGTTTCTTTAAGGATTAAATGGCTGTCTGTTCATATTACTAGGATCTGTATTTTGGTGAGTTACTGTAGGTCATGGACTGTTTTATACAAAGTACCCCCTGGGTGATCACTGGAGTTTGTCACTAGACCAGGTTAGATTGTGCAAAGGTTTTATAGTTGTGCTGTTTAATGTGAAGACTAGAAGCTCTAAGCTTGACTCTGCACAATGACTTTGTTTTAGCCACACTGTTACAGGTCTCAGTTCTAAAGGAAATTTTAAAGACAGCATTTATTTTCTAGGTGTTTGTGTCTGTAACTGCAAACCTCTTGATGCCAGTGTAATGTTACAACAAAACAACTTGGAAAAAGTACATTGACAAGTCAATTTCAAATATTAGGGACCATTAGAATGATTTAAAGCAAAATCAATAAATAAAGCAAAAATAAAGCAGTGGCACTATAAACAGTTAAATGAAGTACAAAACAATAAAATAAATCTTTGATATGCCAAGGATAGTGCAGTTTTAAACCAAACCAGTGGTCTCAGTGTCCAAGATAAAAACTAGTAAACCTAAAGTAAGGTACACACGGAGCTCAGCAAAACAGACAACTGCTTTAATGAACATGCACAAAAACAATCCACAGCAAGCTAAGTCACAGCAGCACAGCACAGCAAACGAAATTGCACTGCAGAAGCAACAGCACAATAATGCTGTAAAGTTAATCCACATACGTTTTCATCACACAGATACCTAACCTCTCTTCCTTTACAGCATTATTGTGCTGTTGCTTGTGCAGTGCAATTTCGTTTGCTGTGCTGTGCTGCTGTGATTTAGCTTGCTGTGGATTGTTTTTTTGCTTGTTCATTAAAGCAGCTGTCCATTTTGCTGAGCTCCATATAGTGCAGTTTTAACTCAGGACTCTCTGAGTGTGGTGAGCGTACCAAGGAGATAACATTCTCTGCAAAAATGAGCAGGAAACAATTTCTAGTAAGCGCAATGGTGGTTTACTGGGTGGGCACTTAGTGTTATGGATATATGGAAAATAATGGGTGGGAAAGTATTGATTACACAACAGGCAATAACAGGGAAAGAGGGGGAAGGATGGACTTTAAAAGTCAGTTTACCATAAAGGACAGAAACCAGAGACAAGGCTTTTTAAAACCACAACAAGAGGAGGGTGGGAAGGGTTTTAGTGCTGTGGTTATAATTTCAGAAACATTTAGATTAATGTCTCAGTGGGGGTATGACAGACTCAAAGAACAGGGGAAAAACAGTAGCAAGGAAAAGAGAAAGGCACTGGAATGCAACTTTAACCAGGTAGATACAGCTATAAAAATTGCTGAAGCAGAAATCTTGGAGCAGAATTCACAATACTACCACAACTATAATCCCACCACAGACCAAGCCACCAAACTAATACAACTTTAAGCAGGTATATACAGCTATAAAAAGTACTGAAGCACAAATTTATAACAAAACAGGACAAACAAAGATTATGCTTTGTGACTAAATATACAGTGTTCACAGACATTTTTAGTAAATCTGGTAAAATATCATTGGAGTATTTTAGAAAAAAATAAATTTCTTAATATAAAAGCAAATGAGTATCCTATGTTCTCATATTCGAAAGGTAGAAGTATAAGATACTTTTTGGTGCATGGCGAGTGCCAGCTGCCTGCAAATTCTAGGAGTATGGTGGTAGATGCGGAAAAGTGTAGTTGTTGCCAGTACATTGTAAAAAGTTTTGATAAAATTAATGAAAAAAAATGTATATGTTTAGGAAGGATTTCCTATGGTAGTATAGGCATAGTTTATGGTTTGAAATGTCTCTGTGGTAAGGTATACATAGGGGAAAGTAAGAGAAGCTTCAAACAAAAATTGAAGAAACATGTCAGGGATGTTAAGAAGGGTAAAGAAGAAAGTCCTGTTGCATTACATTTTAAGGAATGTCACAATGGAAATATGCAAGGATTACAAGCTACAATTCTAGGGCAAGTACAACAAATGTATGATTTTGATATTAAAAAACAACTTTGGAAGTTAGAATTTATTTTAATTTTGAAATGTAACACTTTAATTCCAAATGGAATGAGTCAAGAATGTCATTGGAAATGTCTTCTTTTATTAACATAAAGTCTGTGATTGGTTAATTGTTTTTGATTATACCACTTAAAGATGGGATGTGTAAAGTAGGGGTATATTTTGTAAAGGCTGAAGAGCTGAGGCGCTAGGGAAGTTTGCATTTTATGCTCTCTGTTTACTGCTAACCAGATTTTATTGGATCCAAGTGTGTGTTTATTTTGTGTTGTGGGACCTCATTTGGGATCAAACTACTGGACTGGAATTTTAATAAAATATAAAGGTAATCACTGGCTTTTTTTCCTTGTGTGGTGGTGATCAGCTATAAAAGGTACTGAAGCACAAATCTTGGAGCAGAATTCACAATACTGCCACTACTGCAAACCTACCACATATAGGGCACTAGACTATGCAGAACTGTACCAGTAATGTTGTAATAACTGACTGAATAAGGCCCAAATCTGGCAGTACATCACAGTACTGCCAGAAATGCAACTGAATGAGGCCTCAGACTGTGTCTAAAATACAAAAAATAATGCTACTTACAGTCTCAATGATCAATGCTTTTATCCCTGTTTGGATCCTTCCCGAACATCAAAAACAACCACTTATGTGGAATAATGATGTCAGACTATGATGCAAATAAAAAGGAAATTATAACCAACTTGTTATTCCTAAATATACTGCAATCTCCCACACCCACACAGTCGCAAGTGCATATAAATATAAACTATAGTTATTATAGTTTCACATTGATTGCAGCAGATACACTAAAATGCACCCCCCACACAAACATAAACTGTATCAATACTAGATTTATGCCGATTGCAGCAAACACAGCACACTGTGAGACATTATTCCTGCCATGCCAGATCAGTGATTTTTGCTTAACAGTGTTTAAACAGCAGCAGGAGTAAACAATTTTTATTGCTTGACAGCCACTATATCTGTCAATTACAGCCATTTTACTAGAGTCAAAAATCTTTCATACAAGCACTTGTCCTGCAAAGCTAGATTTAAACTTAACAAGCAAGAGGGTCACCTTCTTTCATCCACAGTTGCTCCATTCAGACAGTAGCCTGAGAGTAAACTATCCCAAGCTTTTCACACAAATAATGTTACCCCTGCAAAGTCAGAATAAAGCGAAAACAACTGCAGTTAGTCCATTTTCTGTCAAGACAGCCTTAGCAGTTATACTTAATTTATCTGTGTACCAAGCAGATGTCCCATTCTTAAACAAAAAAATAAATAAATAAGGGCCAGACAATAATATGCTCAGGCTCCAGTGGTAAGCTCTTAAGCCAAGGAATTAGCATCTTGCCATAAGCTTTTATAGTGAAACACTTGTATATTTTCATCGGTCAGATGTTTATACCACGGCTTAGCATCTATGGTTTTACATTGTTACAAATCTACATGTATTACAATGAAACATTAGATAATGGGGAAACATCAGTTTTGTCTTTCCTGCTTGGCCCTCACTGTATTTGGCAAGATATACTAAAATTAAAACTTTTATTTTTTTGAAGCAATTCTTCAGCTTTGTCTTTCCCATTAAGCCCTAACTGTATTTGAATAGACATATTAAAATTAAAAACTTTATGCTTGCCTTTTTAGCAGTCCATTCAGTGCCTAGCTCTTATTCACTTTAGGTCTGAAGTAGCATAATGGAAGCAGACTTGGACAGGACATTTACTCAGATATGTGTTACATAACAAAAATCTGTGGAATGCCCAACACTAATGTAACAATGCAAAGCAATTTGCTATGTAATATTCAGAAACCCAAAGGTATAAAACACAATATCAGCCAACTTCAGTTTAATTCATTTTATTAAAAGGTCACTAACCTTGTTGTCTTTCTTTTTCTCTGGAAATGAAATCTGTCCAGCTGACTGTCACTATCACTGCTTAAAGTTAGGAAAAATGGAACGGACCAAGAATGAAATGCTTGACAAACGGCCTTTCCCGAAACAGCATGCTTCGACTAAAATTAAACTAATTGCAAAACAATAGATACAGCCATTTAAAACACAGTAAAGCACAAATAATACAACAACTAATACTGAAAAAGGGTCTACACTTCAGAGAAGAAGACAGCAGAAAAGACCTGACTGAATCAAAACTCAGTAGAATACTTTTCAGGTAGAAGGAGTGCGTGTGATTTTAAGTGTCTAATTTCCATATGGTAGAAGAAAAAAGGGCTGGATTGCCTTTACAGCTGAAATACTTACCAAGCACACAATTCAATGTGATTTGAGTAAATACAGATAAAGATACTGAATTTCATTTACAGGCACCCTTTGTCATCTGTTGAGGAAGTGTCAGGAGGAAAGAGGACATGCAGAAATAGCTGGAGAAAACTCCACAGCAGAATAACTCTACCCATATTCCAAAATTCTCAAAATTGTAGCCTCCTGCTCAAAACTTCCATCTTTTCAGTGAAACAGGCACACAAAAAGAAACATTAACACAGAGATTCTCCAGTCTTTTCTGCTGTAATGAAATGACATTCATTAAACAAGACAAATCCACCATTCTATGTCTGATCAAGCACTGAGGGTGATGATACCAAGACTCAATAACTTTCTGTGTGCAAGGCAAAGAGTATGACATAAATCCAATACCATTCCAGACAGGTGGAGGAAACAAAAGGAAGAAATCTAACACGTTTTGATTTCTATTTATGAAAGTCTTACCAAATAAGTAAGTCTTTTTTTCCTTACACTTTAGCAAAGTACTTCTCTCCTCCAGAAACATAACTTTAATCTTGTAGAATGTTAAACAAGCCTAAACAGCAAGCAAGTAAGAAATACACATCTTAATCATCTTCATTAGATGCTGAAATACAGCATTAGTTGCAAATAAACAAGTTAACCCCAAAATCTGAACTTTATGACAAAGATTTTGTGTAAAATGAAATAAAACACGTTATCAACTTTCTAAAATTAAACACTGCTTTTAAATGCCCAAATGTAATTGGACAAATCCTGCAATTTCAAATTGCCTAAGTTACCAACAAATCTCTTATTCTTCCTCCAGTAAGTAACACTTTGCACCATATACTAATGAAAAGGCATATCATCATCAAAATCTGACACGTTCATGCCACTAGTTCCTCTACAACCATAGAAGCTGATTAGTATGACATTTCTGCTCTATATTTTAAACAAGCCTGAGTCCTGACACATACCACATCACACATATCAGGTGTATGAGAATAGGTAACAGTCTTTTGAAGTTCCTCTTCCCCACACATAGGAATTGTAACAAATATTCCATAATGATTATCTTTAAATGACAAAATCAATATTTTTCCATTGACCTCAACTGACGTCTTTATCAAACATATGCATATAAGCATCAATGGCCATTAATCTCTTCTTTGTCTGCAATAGTTCCATGCACTACACCAACAACACTAGGAACTCCAGACATCCTACAATTATCATCTCCGGAATCCATCACAACACAGAATACAACCAAACAGTTATATTTAAACTACCACTACACTGTCACATGACAATAACAATTTATAATTTAAAGTAACACAACAACAAAATTCCACTACACTGAATCATCTTATTAAACAAACAGTACTTCAATATAAATGCATCATTTGGCCACATAACATGTTACCCTTTTACTGAACATGCAGAAGCCTCATCTTTCTTCCTTGTCACTTACAGATAAGTACAATCTAATCTATGCCTTTTCTACAAAGCTATAAATGGGATCTATATTACTTCATCAAACAGTAATTCCATATGCCATATATTTATTGAACAAAATACACTGAATGTTCATTTCAATGAATTGTTTAACCAGGGAAAGGAAGGAGTTGGCCATCATCAGAAATTTGCCTTTTTCCCCACTGTAGTGTAATCTCAGAGTTGACATATATACAGTTAGGAGGTGTGGAAGGCACAGCCCCCAACCTGGTTAGTTTTGAAATAATTTGTTGTGTGTGACATTCAGAATGCTGGCCAAGCCTTTACTTTTTCTAGGTAAATAATTAATTAAAGTGAACATTCAATGTATTTTCTTTGATGAATGGAGAGTCGATGGAATTAGAGTTCAGTTATGCAATATAGATCCATAAATGTGACCCACGTTTGCTTGTTCCACTATACTACTGCATAACTTCAACACTGTATGTATCCTAGCAGCGATATTATTAGAAACATATTTTTTTATTATAGATATTATAAACAGGTGAGAGGTGTGACAATGAGGATCACAGATTTACCTTCCTTTCTGAATTTGCTTTTTGGCTGATGGGACTTGTATATATTAAACAGTGTGCCTTGGATGACCTGGAGTGTTTTTGGAGGTGTTCTTTAAATGACATTTCCTTATTTGTACACTATGTAAATAAAACCACATCCTTTTTTAAAGTTTTTATAGACTTTACTAGAACTAATATTACTTCTTTTTTGGATGTAATTTTGGATGTTAGTATAAGAACTTTCAACAAGATTTATGAGAAGTGTACATTTGTTACTGGTTATGCACATTGTAGAAGTAATTATCCAGGCTTTATGAAAAAATATATCCCTAGAAGTCAGTATTTTCAAGCATCTAGGATGACTACCTGTGCATTTATTAACTTTTTTTCTGAGGGAAATGTCATTCATTACTAAAATGTTTATAGAAAGGGGTTATAACATTCAAAGGCTGAATTGTAATAGTTAAGTTATAGACAATATAAGTGAGAAATGTCACCCAATCATTTTTGAAGAATCCTCTAAGAAAGATAGAAATAAAAATATTGGTTCTACTAATTCTTTTGGTTTGGCTATATCTGTGGATAGTTTTTCTGTTAGTGATGTAGTATGTAAGAATTGGGATATGATTAAAGGGAATCGTGAAATGGTCTCTGTTATAGGGGACACATCTAAAATTATTTATAAAAATTGTTACAATGAGATAGCACTGAAGTGGATTTACCTTGTATAACTTAGATTAATGGTACCTTCAAGTGTGGCATTTGTCCTTATTGTTGCGTTATTAATGAAAGTGCCTTTATTTATTTTTATTTATTTACAGCATATGAATGAGACTATCTATTTGATAGCATGTTATGATTGTAATGTGATAGGGCTAGACAATATTGTTCAATGTGCTGAGTATACATGATTTTACATAGAGAGGGATGACTACTAAAACGTTAGGTGAAAGAATTAGTGAACATGTTTTTGCTATTAAGAGTCAAAATGTTAACAATGTACTTTATAGACACACCAAAAGCTGCATAGATCAAACAAACAAGTTTCTGTTCATTGTCTTAGATCACTAGATTACCAGTGGGTTGGGGGGAACTTCAAGGACAGTTTAGAAACTAGAAAGCTAATGGCAAATTAGATTTCAGGTTGATAAATTTCTGGGTGTGAATGACATTATAAACATCAAATGTTTTTAAGGAATAGAAGGCTAGAGTGGGAGGCCGTTATCCACGGCAATGCTTCCTGTTCATTTTTTCAGTGGCAAGAAGTACTCTCTAATAAGCAAAATGGTAAAGATCTTTTTGCTGGTGTGCCTCAGCGGAATGGGGCTATTTATTCTGATGACTATATTGGGATTACAGAAGTGGAAGAGCTGGGTATGCAACAAAAAACTGGCAGCATCAATCCAGGTACTGTTTCTTCTGTTTTTTTCAATGTGAGATCCCAGGTTGCGGTAGCCGCTTATACCAGATTCTCAAGGGATACTGTGTGTGTATCTAGGTCCCCTAAGGATCCTGTAATGACTAATACAAAGTTTAATGACTTTCTAAACAAAAAATACAGTTTCTCTGAACTTAATGGGAAACAATTTAACAAGCAGGAGTATGAAAAAGGTGAATCAAGGGACTATCCCTCTATGATGGAAATGATTTTAGCTTTGAAAAGATGTATAAATTGAAGACTTTAAATATGGAAACAGTGGATTTTAATGAATGCATTAGGTTAAAGGTGGTCCCTCAGGGGCTACATGTTTTCAAGATCCCTTTTGTTCTTTAATATGATTCTGACATGGTTAATGATTTTGTTGCCTTGTTTGACAAATGGGGAATTGAGTTGCTTCAGAAAGTGGTATGGTTTCATGAACAAATGAGAGTTAAAATTCAGAAAGAGGTGGAGGAGTTGAACTCCAACATTTTAAATGATTTGCTGTTTCCACAGTACGAGGAGTTTTATTGTAAAGTTCTTGATAGGGTTGATAAAAAATGTAATGTTCAGTTTTTAAAAAAGAAGAGAAAGTTGAATAGAGACATTAAACAGTACCAAAGCAACAATGTTTACCCCACTAGCAGGTTAGTTATGGATGGACCCAGGCCAGAAACTGGAGGACCTAAACTTAATTTTTGTGATGAGATGGGTTATAGTGGTTTTTATGAGAGTGGGGGTGTAGCACCATCCGAAAACTCCTTTGTGGAAGAACATTTAGGCCAAGTGGATTTTCTGCCCCTGAGAGGTTTGGAAAGAATAGCAAGCAGGCAATAGGAAACATAAGTTTATTATTCTTCCAATCCCCCCCCCCCCGAAAGAACAATTCTTACAGGGGAAGCGGCAGGGGCAGATATTGATTGATGCCCATTCTAAAGTTGTTCATTCCTTTCAAGGTTTTAATATTTACAGTTATACTGAGAGGGTTATTTGTGAGGAATTTTTTTCTCTTTTTTCAAAAGGTTTTAAATTTGTTCCCACTAGAATTCCAGACATAGCGGAAGTTTTTCTAGATGTGCAAATGTATGCTAGGAAGTTAAATGTCTAAAAGTACAAGTAGTAGTGTTAACAAAAATAATCAATCTATTTTTTTAGAAAAGCAGTGTTTACAAACCACCCCTCCATTCTTTAATAGCTACATTGGAAAAGGTGGTTAAAGAAGATATTTATAGATTATGGACTGATAACAAGAAGTTTTATTATAATTTGAATCAAAAGGAGAGGGATTTGCTTCACGAATTAATGCAAGATAAGAATATTCATATAATGACCCCAGACAAGGGGGGGGGGTGGCATAGTTATTTTTAATATAGAAGAATATAACAGTGTTATGCAAACTATTTTATTTAATGAGGAAAATTATTTACAGGTATCCAAAAATTAGATCAATATTTCCTATCAGCGTATTGACAGTTTTTTGGAAGAATATATTTTGGAACAGAGGATTAGTCAAAAGACATATAATTTTCTTTTGAATTCTTTTCCTAAAATACCTGGACTTTTTGGCATACCTAAAGTCCACAAAGATGTTTTGGTGCCCCCTTTTCGGCCTATAGTAGTGGCAGGAGGGTCAAAGATACATTATTTATTCAGTATTTGTGTATAAAATGGTCAAACATGTTGTGGAGGGAGCTGCCCATCTTATACAAGATTCCTGGGAATTCCTAAGTCAAAACAAATCTGACCTTTGATCCCCAGATGTTATCTTTCTGACTATTGATGTTCAGGAGTTGTTTTCATATATTCCCAGGAGGGAAGGATTTGAATACTTTGAAAAAACTTTATTCGCATG
>NC_056739.1:951232358-951267358 GCF_019279795.1 Protopterus annectens | reverse complement strand
ACTGCTTCACTTTGCATTTTGGTTCCCTCTCCCAAGGTAACACAATAATGGTCACCTTTCAAAAGGTCAGACTCCCACAGTATCTCTTTTTCTGATTGCTGATTGACATTACAGAGGACAGATGACTTGTTTGTATTCTCCTCTCCTCTCTCTCTTGAAGATGGTTAAAGCTGCCTGCTGCCTGCCAGCATTTTTACCAGCATTTATTTAAAAATAAAAAAAAAGGCTCAGTGAAAATATAGGGCCTGCTTGGATGTTTCTCATTTTCTCTCACACTTGACTTGCTTCTGTGCCTGCTCAAATAAAAATTAATTGGCTTCATCTAGTCCACCTGATCATCATCATCATCATTATCGACTTCCATTCTCCTCAACCACCTCTCCCAGATGCTTGAATATGTTAACCTGCTTGGGACCTAAAGCATGTTTTTCAGCAATATGCACTCATCCAAAAAAGTGGTATCTTCCATGGTTATTCAGGCTGCCCTCACAAAACTGGCCCACTTGACCTGCGTCTGTCTGTACAGGATACAGGACTGTAAAAAATAGATAAAACTGTTCAAATAATGGGTTTTCTATAAATTTTGGGTGAATCTTTCTTCTGTGTGTGTTGTCCTTACACCATACCATATATCCAGCTATGCAGGCATCAAATAATGCTGTGTGAATGCAAGAAACTCTGTTGTTTGTTGTTTGATTAATATATGACAAAAATAGGGGAAAGTTTTTCCATATCCATCCCACAGGAAAGCAAAAAAAAAAATAGAATCTGCAAAAAGTGAAGAAAAGGAGGAAAAAAATAAAAAAGTTTTTCATTGTATCATGATAATGTTGGCTTGTTGTAAGAACAAGTAAAGTCCAAATTTAATAAAATTATGTTTCAGTACACTCTCCAATAAATTGACATAAACATTAATTTGGTCTTGTGGAATATTTTTCTCCATCAGAAATTTAGAAAACCATTTCAGTCCTAAGTCATGAGGAAAAAAAAATTTATTAGGTCCACAGACATAAAGGTAAAGGTGTGTGTATGTGTCTTTAAAGGGAAGGTCTTTCATTTTTTGTAAAAATTCCCATGAATCACAACAAACACGCGACTCCTTAGTAACTAGACTTTTTAATCTAGTGTCCAAAAAAAAAAAATAGGGGTGAGTGAGGTGATGGAGAAACATCCAACAAATTTGTTGTGTTGTATGGTTTTTTTATTTTATTTTATGCATCAAAACTAAACCTTGGGGATCTTAGCATGCATCACATTTAGATAGTTAGAATCATCATCAAAATTTGTTGGTCGATAAATAAGTAATTAAGATTTCCCTTTATTCTATTGTATGCAACATTGCACTCATTAACAGATACCTCCTTATAGGTGTCAGATGCAAAAATGAACCTCATTTTATATTATAGTCGCACTCATTCATCATGACCAACCCACCCCCTTTATCAGGTTGCATGGTCCTCATTTCTTTGTTGCTTTGTAAATCATTTAATCTCACTGTTTCTTCTCTAGAAAGATTGTATTTAAAAGTATGTTTTCTTACCTTTCCATCCAGACGTGGCAAGTTATGAATAGCCAACTCACAGATTTTTTTCAAAACAGTTAATCACATGGTAAATCAGGGGGATTATAAGTGCTGGATATCCTTAATGGTTGCATGGCTGATCCCACATTTTGAAACATTACCATGAAATTTAATTTTCTGGAATATTCCTTAAGATCCATGAGTGTGTTTGCAACATCCATATGCCTTTTAGGTACAAAAGTTAGACCTCAAGCAAATAAATCCCCATGACAAGCATTGTTGTTAACAGATGAAAAATTGTAGACAGGGAAATCACCAGTAGAATTCATCATGGTGGTGCATGGGGGTAGAATACATATAATAACAGCACAAACTGCACTTAATCCTAATTCTTGTAATTCCAAATACCATTCTGTCTCTTGGCTCCCTCTCTCTAATTTTGTGCATTGTATTTGAGTTCTGCCTGGGAAGATTTCTATTGTTCTACTGATTGTTCTGAGTGGAATATCAGTAACTGATCTTTTCGGACCTCTGGAGAACTGGAGTGGTCCCATGTGCTAACAAATCATCATCATTTTCCTCCTCCAACAAATCATCCATCGCTTCCCATCTCGAGTCAGTTTGCTCATCACCTGAAACATGAATATTAGCATTGACATTAAATTTGGTACCCCAAGCTTGTGATGGTGGAGGTGGGGGGTATGCCTTCTTTTCTTTATATTCACGTCTATCCCTCTCAAGCTTCTTAACTTTATGGGAATGCATATTTCGGATCTGTTTATCAATACTTCTGAAAATGCAGATATGTTCATACTTATGTGATTCATATTGTAAATCATGAATGACTGAATTGTTCAAGATTTCCAGATCCTCCATGATTTCATCAATTAATTTGTTATATTTTACAATTATACCATATATGCCATTCCTTCTCTGTCAACATATTCAAGAGTTCATGATGTAACTCAGAGTTAGGAATGAGACCAGTCGGGATGCACCACGTACATAGATCATTTAGCATTACATGCACCTTAATATATTCTTGGAAATATGCATTATCCAGCTGTAATGTCTTTACTTTCAATAATTTATAGTCCAATCCAGCCAGTTTTTTCTTCAAAATTCACATTCCTCCCCACCTGAGATTCTATAAACAACACTTCAGAACGTAACCATTCACCCAGTAAAGGGACTGAGAAAAAAACCTGTCCCCTATGGTTTAAGACTCGTTAATAATGTTTAAAGGTAAAGTATTTGAATTGTTACCTCCATTTTGTAATCCAGTACTATTAGAAGCTGAAGAAAAGCAATCAGAATCCAAGTCCAAGTTCCATTTGAATGCCAATAATTGACCTGGGCTGGTACTGGAAAGATGAGCCCTAAATACAGGGTATATATTTTACATACTTTTATCTTCATTTTTTCTGATTTTTTTAGGGAATGCATTTTGTTTGCAAATGTTGATAGAACTGACTCAGTGCTACACACTGTGAATTTTTTTGTAGTAGCTGCTTTTAGATGATGTTTCATTTCCTGGGGACTTGGTGGTCATGTGATTGAATACAAACGGTATAAAATGTGTGTGTGTACTTCCACCAGTATTTATCTGATGAAGTTCATGTATTTTCTGAACAAAAGCACTTATCTTTCATAGTTTTAAACAAGTTTTTATTTCAGAAACATTTCTAGATTAAAGTTCTTCTGGATTTTATAAGCAGCGGTTTGTTTCCTTGGGCCTTCCAATAATAGAGAACCTTATAGGGTTTCTGCCTGTCTGGTTTTGAAATGTTTGTGTGAGCTACTTAGAGATGGTTTGCCACATACTTCTATCAAAGTGCATCTTGAAGCCATCTCAGCCTTACTGCCCACTGATCCCCTTATTTTCTCTCTTTTTGTATTCAAACAGTATATGAAAGGAGTGCTGCACGTGAAATATCCTCAAAAACAAATTCCTCCTCCCTTGGCATCTCAACTTTGTTCTTGAAAATTTTATCTTACCTCTTCTGAACCTGCCTCTCAGGGCCATTCATGGTTAATCATTTGGGAGATTATTTACTCATTGCTCTGACATCTGCAAGGCAAGTCTTTGAGCTGTGAGCTCTCATCATGGGAAAAACCTATCTGACTTTTCAGAAAGACAGGGTCATGTTATGCACTATTCCACTCTTCATGCATAAAGTTGTTTCTGAATTTTCCTTGCATCAGTCCATCATTTTCCCAGTGTTCTATCCTAATGAAAAAAAAAGGGAGAGAAGATTATAAATACCTTGGATGTTCACAGGTAGCTTAGATAATAGCTTGACAGAACAAAGCCCTTTAGGAATGCTGAATAGCTGTTTGTCTGCTATATGGGGGGGGGATTTAAGAAATGTCAATCTATCTCTAAGCAAATCATTGCACAATGGTTGTCCTCTGCTGTTTTTTTTTTTGTTTTCACCAAGGTAAATCTCTTCCAGTCCAGAGTTAAGGCTCACTTGACTAGGGCCTTATCCTCTTCGATGGCATATGGGAATGAGATGGAATCGAGATGGAATCTAGAAGCATTCTAGAGGCAGAAACCTGGTCCTCTGTTCATACCTTCACAAAACAACACAAACTGGATTGCCGTTTAAGGTCCAGAGTAGGCTTTGCTAGGACCATTCTCCAGGGGCTCCTGGATTCTTATCCTTCCACCTCCTTCCTAGTTTGTATGCTGTGACCATCCATCATCTTTTTTATTAATTTCAGTTATACAAGGAAGGGCTGTAACAGAGCTGACATGGTGAATTTCCTTAACTTTTCTCTTAGGCAGTGTGTTATTCATCAGTATCTGTGTGAATCTTGTATAATTTTAAGTGTGTTGGAATGTGTTGATATTTGGTGGGGGAGCCTGGAGAAGATGGCAAATTATGTGTGCATATTTTGTTTATAAATTTCTCAACAAAAAAAAATATAAACCAAATTTTAGCACACAAATTAAATGACCTTCAAAGCTGTACATCTGAACTCAACCATGTCTTTCTTTGGTACCTTAAAATATCAAGGTGTTGAAAAGGTAAAAAGTCTCAGATGATGATAGAGGAGAAGTAATGTTTACAAACCAAAGGGGAAGTAATGCTTACAAACCAAAGGGGAAGTAATGTTTACAAACTAAAGGGGAAGTAATGCTTACAAACCAAAGGGAAAGTAATGTTTACAAACCAAAGGGGAAGTAATGTTTACAAACCAAAGGGGAAGTAATGTTTACAAACCAAAGGGAAAGTAATTTTTACAAATCAAATTCTTCTCTCCCAAAACATTTTTGTCAATGAGTAATAAACTTGCGCAGAAAAAGCAGTCTATGTGACACTAAGAGAGTTGTGTGCTTCAGATGGAATTAATCTGCAGCAGAGAAAAAAAGGCATTTCATGCTTTCTCTCTTTATTTGCAAGAGACATATGCTTGGAGAGAAACTTACGGAAAGAGCAATTAATTTACTCTGTCTTGATCAGTAATTCATCAGACGTTCTTCACCAGTTCAGTGTTTTTTTCAACTGCTCAGCTTACAACATAGCTGACCTCTGAGAAAGAGCCTGTCTTGGTTACATGATAAAGGACTGCCATATAACCCACATTATTCAAAGGAACTTAGACCTCTGATATTTCATTTTGCTGATCTCAGGTACTTGTCATACACAGATGTAAGAGGATCCAGCTGTAGAAAAGAAGAGAAGAGTTATCTAGTAAAGGAACTAGGCACGTTGTGCCTGTAATTGAGTTGCACTATTGTCTAAGATGGAGCCAGTGTAGATCAGCAAAAAACATTTTAGATTTCAGGAATGGGCACAGAATGCAGAACTGCTTCTCCATTGCTGAAGAGACAAAGGCTTTTTAAAGACTCTTCAAACCCAGAGGGTTCTGAGAAACCAGAACTGTAACTTAACCATAACTCCAAAGACTATCCCCAGGATTCACGAAGCCTCCGTGTAAGAGTTATAACTCTTACACGGAGGCTGCAGTTAAACGGAGTGATGTCAGCATGCTTTGCATATTCATGAGAGCATGCTGAATCACACCTAAGTCTAACACGGTCCGTGTAAGACAGTAGGGGGCATGTCCGTAGGCTGAGACCTGCAAGCGGACACGCCCCCAGAAGTGTAAAAGTGCCCAAAGTAAACACCCACAACAGAGTCCACGGAAATGTGAATAAACACAACACAACACATGCCCCCACAGACTATGAACATAAAATATATATATAAATGAACATGTTATATATTTTTTTAAATTGTAAAGATGTTTAACCGTGAGTGCGCTCGTTTGCGTGGGCGTGCCTGTAGTGCAGCTACAGTTAGCAGTCAGTGGGAAAGCATATAAGAACTAAATATGCAAAATAAGCCAGGAAGCAATAGCGTAGCGGTAGAGATGTTGGCTGAAGAGCAGGCATTCATGGTTCAAGCCCTCACAACACCAATTTTTTTTTTTTCAAAATAAGCAGGACACAAGTCCCTGACAAATATGTACACATAAAACCCCAATATATGTAAAATGTAATGAAATAGCCCATTTATATTGAAGACATGTGAGGTAACAAAAGAAGAAAAAATGCCAGATGTGCTCATAGCTGAGCTACAGTTTAACAGAGTGAGTGCATGTGCCCGTAGATGAGCAGTGGTTTGACTGGTGCAAAATGAGTGCCCGTAGCTTAGCAGTGGTTTAACATGCTAAATCTATGTGCCCCTAACTGAGCTGAGTGTAATATGCGTGCTGATAGCCAAATAAGGCTTAAAGCAGCGTACCCCATTTGCGCGGAGCTGCGCACCGCGCAAACGAGCTAACCGACGGGCAACGTTGAGCAAGCCGTATCAAAACTGCCTTTACACAGACACACCCCTCAGCATGTCTAGACAGTCATGAAAAATAAAAAGCAGTGGCCAGGTTCGAACTCAGGATACTATACACCCTAATCAAGGTACAGAACCACTAAGCCATGACAGCAGTACCTGTAAATGCAATAATAGCTAATATATAGGAATTAATACAAACTAGAGCATGACAATGCAGGTTTACTGAAGTTGATACAATTCCAAAATGGCCAATCACAGATATGTGCGGGAAAAACGGACTATATAAGCCCCATAGGCAGGAATACACAGCATAAACGATTGTAGAACTGACCTGCAGGCAGAATGACAGGAGTAGGAGAGGGTAGTCGCTTTCGAGCACAGAGGTGGGGTATTGAGGAGTCCAGGTACATGGTCTGGCTCCTAGTCCATCATCATGAGGCCCAACTCATGCAGGGCCAGGTCCTCTGGGGAGCATACAGGGCTGAGGCGTGGGACCGGTTGGCTCATGATCTCACCAGTGCCACAGGGATTCCAAGGACTGGTGAACAGGTCCGTCACCACCATGCGGACCTGAAGAGACGCAAGCAGGAACAAGTGAACCTTTGGATCCAGGAGGCCCGGCAAACACCCAACGCCCCACTACTGAGTAAGTGACATTTAATTATGTATGTAAGAAATTAAACTAGCTGATATTATAGAGATGTGTATTCCAATATTACTTCATTTATATTACAGCTGCAGGTGTCCGTTCTGCGAACCGCAGAGCCTATGGCGATAGGCTGGTGCGGTTGCACCACCAGGCAGGTCAGTAATCCACTACCAGTAACTGTAAAGAAATATAAAAGTATGACAGTCAGCAAAAGAGTGCAGTGTAGTCAGTAAGGAATAGAATCTGCAAGTAACAGTGTGAAAGTGTATGCAAGTATTGCTTGATTACAAAAGTGTGTTTCAGCCTGTAAGTTTAACCTAAACATGAAACTGTCCAACATATATTCTGAAATAAAAATGCCCTGCCTGTAAGAAAATAGTACACAACCTGCAGCAGGCTGAAAAGTATAGCTGCAGAAGATGATGAAATCACATGTGTGAAATATATCCCTGTGGAAATACTGAAACATGACAGAAGTGAGACTGCTGGAAAGGATTGTAATAACTACTGGTAAAACATGTCAATAAAGCCTAGAAGTACCATCCTGAATAGTAAAATGAAAGCAAGTGAGAGAGTGTGAGAAAGTGTCATGAATCCAGCAATACAGTAGTAATAACCCTGAATAAAGTATACTGCAGTCAAGACAGAATGAAATGCATGTGAGATTCAAAACCAAACAGCAAAATCTGTTCAAAGTGTTGCTGCATCTGGAATGTGTATCCCAAAATCTGGATATGTTGCTCTCAGTCTGCAATATGCAGATAGGATGTTTGTCTGATCTACCAAACATCCACACTTGTCTACAGCTATATAAAGCAAATGTAGCAGGATGATGTAGCTGAACAAAGCTAGATATGAATGTGTATGAAGAACCAGAAAATGTATATTGATGTTGCAGTAACAGTCCTATCACCAAGTTGAAATAGTTATCATATAGGAAACTGTAGTTAGAACAGTAGTGTGTATATAACTGTAGCTATTAGAAATGTACAGCATATGTATTGTTATTCGAAGGTGTTACTATTACTTTCTTCACCCCACCCTATAACCACATATAACCCATTCCATTTGAATATGGTATGTGCAATCACAATTAACACCCCTGGACATTTGTCCTGTTGGGTCATATATATTTGCATGTCTGTTGATGCATCTGCCCTGTTTATACATCCACACCTGATGGCTTGTTGCCATCAATTAACCCTGCATGTTGTTGGACTGTGTATTTCTGTTCAAATTATGCATGTGTTATGCACGCTGTTCAATGGTGTGAATATCTGGGTGTTTGGTTAATGGGAATACTAATGCATGCTGTTACAATTAATTGTGAATGGTATTATATGTCACTAACCCAAACTGTCATGACATAATGCAAAACATAGTACGACGGTGAAGGCGGGTTCCAGCGGACCCACCTCTCCCACCTCAGCTGGCGAGTGCACCTGGCACTAGTGCCGAGTCCGGACCCTCCTCCGGTGGCCCTGTGCCACCTGTGGGTGGAAGCGCTGCAGGGGATGGGGCTCGCCCCCCCTCTGCAAGTGTGGCCGGAGGAGAACCACCACTCACCCTCCGTAGCGTCCGGACTGTGGTGCGTAGGGAGATTCGGGACTCTGTTCTCGAGCCCCTACGCCAGCTCGAGGCACGGGTGGCACAACTAATGGGCATGCCTGTTGCCCCACCTACACAGCCCCCAGCACAGCCCCATCCTGGGCAGTGAAGGAGCAGTGGCAACTGCTATTGGGTGGGGATATCAGTTCCACTGTTGCCATCTTTTGGCTCATGGGCTCTGGATATCCAAACCTCCGTCCCCGTCAATTGTGTAACCCTCCCACACGTGTCATACACCGCCCCTGTATGCATCTTGTTTGTCTTGTCTATTTACCTACCCAACCTACCTCCCCAGCTGTACTGACTTCCTTCACCTGACATACCACTCTCACCTGAAAAAAAAAAAAGGCACTCTGTACCCACAAAAAAATTACGCCCCCTACATAGCTGCCCATTCCGCACACATGTCTACTGGACATGGAACCTATCAATTACAATTGGCTGTATAACAAGTATTATTGTTGTCCTGACACCTCTCTCAGGTGTGGAAGGTTTCAAATGTCACACCAAATTACATACATATGCACAGCTGTTGCTGATGAAGAAATGGGCAGCTATGGGCCTTACCTACATCCCTCCTGCACATCCCAAGTTTGTTTCCCTACTGTCTTACCCTCTTTGTGACCCCTTTTTCACCACTTTCCTGTCTCCCCATTTTCTTTTCTTTCAAAGAAAATAGCGCAGGTGTGCGCAAGAGTAAGCACATTTAAGCGGTTGTAAGCGGGTGTGCGCTTGTGTGTGCGGAGCTAAACGCCAGTGCGCATGCGTAAGCTCCACGCAAACCAGCGCTAACCCGGTTACAACTGCTTAAAAGTGCCTTAGTCACTTTGATTGACAGGTCTTGTAGTCAGTTCAGAAGTAAAATAAAATCCCACTGTGAGTCCCGAACCCAGGACCTTAGAAACAGTAGTCTGCATGACTTACCACTAAGCCATGACTCTTATACAAGAACATTCTGCTAAAATAAATATATCATGTAATAGTAGGAATGACTGTAAAGGGAATATAGATGTGTAGTACACAAAGTATGCCATTTAGAATTACTATCAAAACTAGTGGATTTCCATAATAGTAGTGTGTGAACAGAAACAGCCATGCTAGTTGGAAGCTAGTAGGTAATAAAGTCACTATAGCACCTTGCAAGCCACACACATACTCACAGCAGGATAAGCACTGCCCATACCCCACAACCTCTTACAGGAACACATCTGGACCAAGTAATAAAATATGTGGAGCAAAGGCCCAAAACCAGGGACACATTACAAATAATGTTACAACAAACGCAGACAGTTCAGAGAGTAACAGGATCTGCACTTTGTGGGATGTTTGGAAGGGTATGCAGTCTGAAACTTGAATGTTTGTCACCATATTCTGACTTGAGCCCAGAGTGACTTGCCAGAAAAAGGTGTGCATGAGATATTGACCAAAATATGAGGCAGAAATGTGGACAACCTGCAAATATCTGTACACATGACAGGTCTGACACCACCATATTTGAATAGTTAAGAGCCTAGACATAGCAACAGTGAATGACTTACAGGGATGCCCCACAGACCCCATGTGAAATGTACAAACAGTAGGCAGAAAGGTGTAACACATGCAATGGTAACTATGGAGTACTGAAAGTATTCACCACTTGCATGGCAGAAAAAGTGTAGTAATACATATGCTCATGCTAACCCACAGTCACAACTGCAGCATACCAGACATTTTAATGGGTGTACCCCACTGATATGTACCATTCCATGAGGCACATAACAGATGAACCTGAAAGTCTCTGGGGCCTGCTCAGCAGCATACTCAAATACCCTAATAGATGTCAAGGCCCACACCATGGCCAGACCACACTGCATGCTGTAACACCCTAGCAGATATAGCAAGCATTCCAAGGTGTGAATGTATATGGAAAATAGGAAAGCTACAGCAGCACACTACAGTCAAGACACCTAGCAGGTATACAAGTAGTGACTGTAAAGGGCAACTATTGAAGCCTTAGCAACAAAGTGCAAGCAAAAGTGAAAGGAAAGCACACACACACACATTAACAGTAGTAGTAGTTGTAGGTGTCAGTGTACATACACATTTAGTACAGGAAACTGGAGAAATGAATGGAGGAATGTTAATCTACAACACACCTGGAAATATGAAAGAGATACCAACCTTTACACTCACAGAACATTGTCCATAGTATAACAGCGTGGTCCCTGCCCTTAAAATCTGAAAGGGATACACCTATCTCACATACCTTTTTATAGCACTGTTCTGAAATCACAGTGAGAACTGCAATCAGTACACAACTGGCTGCATGCAATTAGCAAATGCTGGCTAACAATTGGTGCAGAGGCCATCACATGGGCATATGCAGATAACTACAAAAGTATGCTGTACTCCCAGTCCACACATGAAATACTTTCATTGCACCCTGAGAAGGATGTGAGAGACAGACAGAGAGAGAGAGAGAGAGAGAGAGAGAGAGACAGAGACAGAGAAAACTGCAATTAAGCAGACACAAACAAATTGTTAAGCAACAGCTACCTGAAAGCTGACAACTGGGAAGTGGAGCAGCAGGACAGAGAACCAGAGAGCAACACAAGCAGCTGTGACAAACACAGGTAATGTAAAGTAATACTATAAAGGTCTACATACTGTGAACCCTCCATATGTGTCATTGGTCTGTATCCATATGTATATGAAGATGTGTAAAGGGCAGGGGACATACAGCAGCTATCAGTAAAGACTGTACATGCATTTGTATGTGAGAGCATCTATGTGCACATATCAATGTTGGTTGATTGTAGGTTGTAGTGCCATGTACAAAGTAGGTTTTGCAGTTATGTATGTTTAGCAGTATGTTAGTATGTGTATACAGTATGGTAGACAAATATGTTGATATACCTGTCTAACATATGGATACGTATGTATGCCAACATATGTATGTGTATATATATATATATCTATATATCTATATATCTATATATATATATATATATATATATATATATATATATATATATATATATGATATGCATATATGTATACATACATAGAGAGAGAGATGTAGGAATACATAGACAGATGTAGATAGAATATTGTACAAACATATCTATGTAATGCACACATACAGATATAGATATATGTAGATACATATTCATATACATAGACAAACTGGTCTGACTATCTACAGGTATGACTGTATATGAAGACCTGCAACACAGCCTGTCCCACCCCCTCTGTCACTCACACCCCCTCTGTGCCCCCACTTCACATCTATAGCAATATATGTACATCAATATATATACGTGTATATGTATACGGACATATATCTATATATATATATATATATATATATATATATACATATAGATATATATATATACATATATAGATATATCTATATACATATACAGATAAATATATATATATATATATATATATATATATATATATATATATAGAGAGAGAGAGAGAGTGAGAGAGAGATGTATATAAATTCTGAGTGAGGCACATGTGTACAGATGTATTGCAACAGGTGCCTGGTGACAAAGGCATGGAGTGAACACCAGTGTCAAAACCGGAGTATCATACCACATTCTAGATCACCTACACCAGTAACCACCAGATATGTGATTGGCTGCCCACCACTGCATGTGTCAGGGGTGAACAGGGTCATAAATGTCTACAATAGTGGCCCCAATGATATTCACAGTGGCACACTATCCCTGGAATACCTGCACATGGTATGTGTCAGCGGACATGGTGTGTCAGCTATGGACATGTAGGTCAGTGTACCCCTCCACACCACATAATGGATGCCATGGTATGGACCTCACATGACAGCTACAGATATGGAGAAGGACACAGTGACATGCACAACACTGTCACAATGCACTCAAACACATTACCAATGCACAGTGACTGACAACACCACAGAGTACACATATGCTACCCACATAGAGGTTACCACTCCCGGATTTACATATGTAAGTCACACCCATGACAGATGTCCAACAACCATAGTAACACCTCACAACATCCACAACCTAAATGTCTGCTGTGTGTCGTCCGTGCCACTGCAATAGAGTGCACATGTGGAGGTAAGCGTTCCTACCCACAGATAAGACATACCCTGCAATAAACCACACAGTGTTAAGAAGCAAAACTCCCCATGAGTACATGTCACACATACCCCTGCTGAATGTTAGTCAGATAGGTAATATGCCACATGAGTCACCCTGTGTAACTGTGTGACAGCAACAGGTACCATCACACCACATGTGTCACAATGGTCAGGGTAGCAGAACAGTACGCTGCTGTAGTCCCAGGGGCAATAGCATATTGTATAGTATTGTATTGTAATGTAATGTATTGTGTTGTATTGTATTGGTATGTTGAGGTGCCTCCTTCGTGGAGTGGAACCACTGCTGCTGTGCGCCAGTATACAGGTACATATCCTGTAGTGAGGCTAGTGTTACATAGCACTTCTATATGTGTGTTTAGCTCCTGTCAGAGTTTATGTAGCATGCAACTGGGGATACCATCAGGTCCCACTCATGTTGTGTATTCTGCTGTCCTGAGGGTGGCTCTCACCTGGACATCTGTGATGACAGGGAGGTTACAGTCAGCTGGGATAACTATGTCTTATTTTGGGGGAGAGGGTGGGGTGACACCAACACTGAACCTATCTGCCACAATGTTGTCGATATCTGTGGTGTCAGTGAAATATTTGTTGTTGTGTACTAACTATGGACATAGAGGATGGATCCTGACCAGGTTGCTAACATAACTGAAAAAGGCCTTCTGGTTATCTGTAGTGTCCCTCTTGATTGCCCTCTCAAAGTTGCCCATGGATTTTGTATGATGGAAAATAGATCCTTACTAGTGCTGCGCAGACATGCCCTCCCTTTATGGAATTATGCTCTGTCTTGCAGTAGCTTTCATCTTCTGTAATACAATCTGTCTATGGTTGGGGTCCACCAGACAGGATGCTGTCCCTTTGTGGAGAGTGTCTTGGTCATATATGGGATTGCATGATCCATGCATTCTCGGAGATGTCTGTAGAAAGCAATTGTGTAGGGGTCAGCATTGTGGGTTGTATCTGCCACTGGCCCAGTGGGCTGAAAGGATACCATGTCACTGTTACAAAGTGTAAAGTTTGTATCTGTAATGTTATGCACTATAGTCGTTTGTGCTGGTAGTGGAGGTGGGATATGTATATCCAGGGCAATCAGTGTTTGGTCAGCTCACAGTAGTTGATGATGTAGGCCATACAGTAGATAGATACAAGCCCCCAGAGTGAGGAGGTGCTCTTGACCTGAATCAGTGTTCTGACTGCTGGGGTTTGGTAGTATGTCGTATGGAGTTGCACAGTTGCTGGCTGAGCACTGATACCTGGCCATCTACATGTGTATCCACCAATAGACAGACAGATGCTACATATGTGAGATATGTTGTATCATAACAGTCGAGTAGCATGTGTAGTATGTGTGCCAAATTCTGCTGACATATATTGCTGATACCAGGTTATTTTCTATCTCAGGTACATGGCCCACCCGCAGAATCCCACCTAATCCACAGCTGAGGATGAGGAGATACACCAGAGCCTGGTGCGGGATTATGCAATGCTCTTTTCCTGCACCAGCCAGAATCAGCAGAAGAGGGCTGCACTGTGGCAAGACCTTGTCCGTCAGGTAAATGACATAGGCACACATAATAGGACATATGAGCAGATACGACATCACTGCAGTGATTTAATCAGACATGTCCATCAGCATGCATCAGATATCCACAGGCAACAGGTCGCCACAGGTGGTGGGGTTGCTACACATCCCCCACTCACCAGACTGGAGGGACTACTCATGAGTGTAGTGGCTCCAGTCCACCAGAAACAACAACAGCGGCAGACATGCATTATGATGGAGGCTGGAGCCACGCAGCAGCAAGACAGTGAACGTGCAGGTAATATGCCATATGTATAGTTGACTGTTGTGTACACTGGTAGTTAATGCATTTGTGAGGTGTGTCCTTGGTTTGTAGCTGTCACTATAGTATTTAATGTGCAAGTGTGATATCCTCAATATTAGCAGCTGACCTGTGAAAGGCGACTGTTGTACTACTGACCTGTATCATACTCAGTAACAATGGCACAGTTGTGCCCACTGACATTAGTTTCTTCACGTCTGCAGGACCCTCTGGTATAACAGTAATGCAGCCTATCCATGCTGGTGAGTGTGTATTAACAATTCCTGTAATAGTGTTGATAGTAATAATACTATTTGGCTCACTTAGTAGTGCTCTTTGTATGCATGTAGGTGTGTCTGTGTCTGTGTGTTGATATCACTCATACTGAGTAATGTACAATTGTGTGAAACTGTGTGCATGTGTGCATGTGTGCACCTGTGCACCTGTGCACGTGTGCACCTGTGCATGTGTGCATGTGTGCACGTGTGCACGTTTGCACTTGTGCATGTGTGCATGTGCGTACCTGTGCACGTGTGCACGTGTGCATGTGTGCACATGTGCATGTGTGCACGTGTGCATGTGTGCATGTGTGCATGTGTGCACGTGTGCATGTGTGCATGTGTGCACCTGTGCACCTGTGCATGTGTGCATGTGTGCATGTGTGCACCTGTGCACCTGTGCATGTGTGCATGTGTGCACATGTGCACGTGTGCACATGTGCATGTGTGCACCTGTGCACATGTGCATGTGTGCATGTGTGCACCTGTGCATGTGTGCACGTGTGCATGTGTGCACCTGTGCATGTGTGCATGTGTGCATCACTGGTAATGTGTAGACATTGTAAACTGTGTTTCCTGTTTCCCTCCCACAGGTTCTGTTGCTGCTCTGGTGTCATAAAGCAGGAAACCTGAATCAGGTGCCATGGGTACTGATAATGATGACATCTGTGTAATGGCACAGGAAAGTATGCCAGGGTCCGCCATTGGTCAGCCGATTGACAGTACACAGCTGTCGACCCCATCAATGCGCACAGTTATCCTGCCAATACACCCTTTGTCACCAATGTCCCTAGATGATGGACAGCATACAGTGGGCATTGACCAGGGTCATGTGGTATCTGTGGCACATGCCTCCCCACACAGCAGCCATGGGCATGGCCCAGACATGGTACCACACAGACAGATGTCCAGGTGTTCTTGTGGGAGCATACGTGGGCGTACTGCCCCTGTCAGACGTGCCCATAGAGGTCTTACAACCTCAGCTATGTTTCGGGCTGTCATGCAGGCACAGTAACGTATGTAACGGTACACCAGACAGGGTCTGAGGGAGCTGACAGCATGTCGCACAGCCATGACTAACAGTATGCGTGACATTGCGGCTGCCATCCGTGATTTCACCGATGTCATAGACAGACATTGTGGGGACATATTAGACCGGTTCCACAACTACATGTCCATGAGCCAGGGTGATGGTGGGCAGTTGAGGCATCGACGTGGCTGTATGCCAGCAACAGCAGCAGCTGGCAGTCGTCGCGGACGACAGCAGGGCCGCGGCCACCCCCATAGTGCCAGCAGCAGCCCCAGCAATGCTGGGTCTGTGCTGTCATCAGACCACCCCAGGAGACCACGTGCATGTGGCTCTGGCCAGGCCCGACAGGGATCTGTATCCAGTCAACGAACACCTGCTTCTGATGACAGTACCCGGTCTGGGTTGGTACCGGATACGGTCCGTAGCACCCCTGCAAGGCACAGGTACCGTGTCAGTGGCCAGAGACACTGATCTGTATGACCTGACAGGTACAGTCTGTGGCTGTCCACAAACACCAGTATATGGCAGCCATGAGGTGGAACTGTGTGCATCCATACACACATGCGAATTGACAACACCTAGGGCTACTGCATACATGCACACACTGCATCAACATTGCCCCACCTTCTACTGCTGTCACTCACCAACACACATACACATACATGTCAATTGGTGGTATCAGTGGCTGACTCAGGCATACCAAGTTCACACCCTGTGCATATGATGAAACTGTGCCACCTCCTGCAATCTGTAACAACTGTGCAGGTACAGGTTAACATGTTGCTGATGCACAGGGTGACCACATAGATGTGTAGTAATAGTATCATGTTGTTAACTGTACTGTGTGCTGAATTAATTGTGGGTATATCACAGCGTGCTTGATGCAGTAAGTGTGTGATTGTCATGTCCTGTTGTCTACACCCATGGTAAGTACCATAGTGTATCATCTGCACATGTTGGCATACTGGTGGTAATGATGTCAACAGAAGGCTACATACATAGGTAGCACAGGAGATAAGGTAATGAATGTAGTAATACACAATGATGGACAAGTAAATTGCAAGTGGCATGTTGCCCACACTGGACTCTGCAATGCAGATGTTTGAGGATGTTGATATGTGTGCAGTACTACACGACTGGTACAGGACAGACAGGAGCACCCTAGCATTGCATGCTCACATCTCATAACATGCTAGACAGCCCCAACACACATAACTAACTGTCACAGGAGGGAGAGTCCCCATATATGTCAGGGATACTGTGGTGGCAGGCCAGGTAGCATACATCCTACTAAGTATGGAACCACTGAGTGAAGGCTCAGTGTCTGTTATTTGACATGTGTATTACTGCAGGTATGAGCACATGGGTTTCCATCCAGTTATTGTACATTCTGACAGTACATGGTCTGTACACTTGTGTGCACTGAGACTGGACCCTAGCCATCTGACCTGTGTATTTCCATGTACATGTGCATAGTGCCTGCATATTTGCAGTGTTACCTACTGGAACTGGTACAGCTTGTTTGTTGTACAATGGACTACATGCAGCCCTGTTTACTGTAGCTTTGTTTGCATGCATGTTTGCTTGCAATTACCCTGGAATACTGATCACACCTGCAATGCATAGTTATAGAGCTTCTGTGGGCTCCTAGTGCCATCTGCATAGCTTACTATATGTATGTCCATGTCCCACTTGACAGGATGTCACTGTCTGTTCTGTTCACATGTACATTGCCTGTGACACAGTGCATATGACTTACCTGGCATGTGTCCACGTGAGCAGTCATATATGCTACTGCTAACTAATCACAGGCACTACACCTTCACATATTCATCTTCTGTTGAACTACCTGCTTTGCTAGGGACAGCCTGCACCTGTCACCCCTGGGCTTTCAGATATTGGCAAAGGTTCTTGCTACCCCCATAGTGCCTATGTTAGGCAAGGCTCAAATGACAAACCCACCTTCATAGGTATCACAAGGGATAAGAAACTAAGAGTAATGCTACCCAACGCCAGAAGTCTAAACCTCCAGATGCATGCACCCAAAACACTCCTTGGCATGGAGAACATCAATATCTGTGCAGTAACAGATGCCTGGTTCAGGGCTACTGAGAGCACACCAGCACTACCAGGTTTAACCTGGTTGATTTCTTTGAAACAGTCACCAAGGCCATTGACGAGGGGAAGGTGGTTCACACAGCCTACGTGGACCTTGCAAAAGCCTTCACAACAATACCCCACTTGGGCATTCTAGAGAAGCTCACCAGCTTAAATATAAGCCCCTATGTCACTAGATGGATTGCACAGTGGCTCAAGGACAGAACCCACATGGTTAGAATTGCTGGAGCCATACCAGACTCCAAACCAGTTACGAGTTGTGTCCCACAAGGCTCAGTCCTGGGACCTCTTTTGTTTGGTATATATTTATTGGAGGTACAGGCCAACATGGACGGACTGTGGCTGACCAAATATGCAGATGACTGCGAACTGGCCACCATAATCGACTCTCCAGCCGACACAAGCATCTTCCAAAGGGGCATCATAGAAACAGACAACTTGTGCCAGAGCCATGGCCTTCAGCTGAACAGTGTTTAGAAAGGGGAATGTGCATCCTGTAGTCTGTTCACCTAGTTGCCAAAAGGGACATTGTCCTCACACACACTAACCCCCCTCAGCCAAAAACACACACTTGCCTATTGCAGGATTCAAACCCCTATCTGACTATGTTATGACACTCAAGAAGGACACATTAGTAGAGTGTGCTATTTGCATTACTGGGAGGTTTTCCTTCTCTTGCTTTACTTATAGGGTGCTGACATCATCAGTGTTTAGAAAGGGAAATGTGCATCCTGTAGTCTGTTCTCCTAGTTGCCAAAAGGGGCATTTCCCTCACACACAATTGCACACACACTAACCCCCCCTCAGACAAACACACACACACTTGTCATTTGCAAGATTCAAACCCCTACCTAACTATAATATGACACTTGAGACGGACGCATTAGCGGAGTGCACTGTTCGCATTACTGGGAGGTTTTTCTTCTCTTGCTGTACTTATAGGGTGCTGACATCATCAGTGTTTAGAAAGGGAAATGTGCATCCTGTAGTCTGTTCACCTAGTTGCCAAAAGGGACATTGTCCTCACACACACTAACCCCCCCCCCTCAGCCAAAAACACAGACTTGCCATTTGGAGGATTCAAACCCCTATCTGACTATGTTTTGTGACTTGAGATGGACACATGAGCAGAGTGTGCTATTTGCATTACTGGGAGGTTTCTCTTCTCTTGCTGTACTTATAGGGTGCTGACATCATCAGTGTTTAGAAAGGGAAATGTGCATCCTGTAGTCTGTTCACCTAGTTGCCAAAAGGGACATTGTCCTCACACACACTAACCCCCCCTCAGCCAAAAACACAGACTTGCCATTTGGAGGATTCAAACCCCTATCTGACTAGGTTATGACACTCGAGACGGACACATTAGCAGAGTGTGCTATTCTCATTACTGGAAGGTTTCTTTTCTCTTGCTGTACTTATAGGGTGCTGACATCATCAGTGTTTAGAAAGGGAAATGTGCATCCTGTAGTCTGTTCTCCTAGTTGCTAAAAGGGACATTTTTCTCACACACATACTAACCCCCCTCAGACAAACACACAGACTTGCAATTTGCAGGATTCAAACCCCTAACTACCTATGATATGATACTTGAGACGGACGCATTAGCAGAGTGCGATATTCGCATTACTGGGAGGTTTACCTTCTCCTGCTGTACTTATAGAGTGCTGACATCATCAGTGTTTAGAAAGGGGAATGTGCATCCTATAGTCTGTTCTCCTAGTTGCCAAAAGGGACATTTCCCCCCTCAGACAAACACTTGCCATTCGCAGGATTCTAACCCCTATCTGATTATGTTATGACACTTGCGATGGATGCATTAGCAGAGTTCGCTATTCGCATTACTGAGAGGTCTCTCTTCTCCTGCTGTACTTATAGAGTGCTGAAATCATCGGTGTTTAGAAAGGGGAATGTGCATCCTGTAGTGTCTTTTCCCAGTTGCCAAAAGGGACATTTCTCTCCCACAGACTTACACACACACCAACCCCACTCACACACACTGAGCATTTGCAGGATTCAACCCCCTACCTAACTATGCTATGACACTTGTGATGGATGCTTTAGCAGAGCACGCTATTCGCATTACTGGGAAGTTTCCCTTCTCCTGCTATACTTATAGAGTGCTGACATCATCGGTGTTTAGAAAGGGGAATGTGCATCCTGTAGTGTGTTTTCTTAGTTGCCAAAAGGGACCTTTTTCTCCCACAGACTTACACACACACCGACCCCACTCATTCACACACACAAACACTGAGCATTTGCAGGATTCAAACCCCTACCTAACTATGTTATGACACTTGGGACAAACACAGTAGCAGAGCGCGCTATTCACATTACTGGGAAGGTTTTTTTCTCCTGCTGTACTTATAGGGTGCTGACATCATCGGTGTTTAGAAAGGGGAATGTGCATCCTGTGGGGAGGCAGACACCAAGCACACTCTGGCTTAGCTGTCATTCCCTAGGGCAAACAGCCTAGTGTTGACCTCTACACCCATATGTTTAATTGTCAAATGCACATTATTTGTTGCTGGTAGACTGTTTGCACATCTTTATTGCCATAGCATTCCCTGTTTGTATGAACAATTTGTGCATCTGTGGAAGATGTTTGCATATGGGAGGGATCCACTATATCACGTATGTCTCTGTAGTCATTTAACTGTGTGCACTGGGCAGTCTGCTGTAATGTGGTTGGTTCCTGGAATAACACATAAAAATACCAGATATGTGTGTCCAACTGCTAAACTGGGATTTGGCCTAAGTGTGAGAGCATGCCCAGTTCAGCCTTCCCATGGCATGTTGTCTGACATATGTCTCATTTATCAAAGTGTGTGAGCATGCCCAGTGTGAGCATTCCATATGTTGGACTCTGCAGCCCACCACATTTGTGGATGAGTGTGAACTTCAACAAATATCACCTGTTTATGGTTGTGTGTTGTGTGTCATGTTGTGTAGTTACTGTACAACTGCTTTGTGTGTGAACACAACAGGATTATACTGTGCCTGCAGTGTTTGCATAGGATACTTTGCATACAGTTGTCAACATACTTTCACACTGACCTAACACTGTAGTACTGTATAGTGTACTGGTAGTACTTTGACTGTGGTGGACAGTATCCTGGGCTTTAGTGCTATCACTGCTTTACATTTCGATAGTGAGCACAACAGCCTGGTTAGGGGCTAGTTATGTACATCTGACCATGTTGCATTCTGTTCAGATATGAACTACTTAAACCAGGCTTGTCCAACATTGGTAGTGTATTCCACAACATAGGTGTACATTTGCAAACACTAGCGATGTGCCCTAGTCCATGTCTAATGCTAGTTGGAGAGTGTGTTTGTCCTTCAACACACATTGTAAGTGGAGTTTGCCATGACATATGTCATGGTTAGTATACTGTGCCTCTGTCTACCTGTGACATGACAGTGATACCCAGGATAAAGCTACCATCTCCCATCCACTCATCAAGATTCCTATTGAGGAAGATTGATAAGTGACTCTATGGGTAGCCTGTACTGGGGGTTTACTCATGGGTGGGGGTGGCTTCTGTGTTATGGATCATGCAGTAGAGCTTGTCCTATGTAAGTCAGTGCTGGGGTTCAGGTCTCTCATGTGCATAGCTCACTGCCATTCAGATTGTACAAGGTGCAGCATGTTTATTGATACCAGCAACACAGGCAACACATGGCATCTGTGCAAGCTCTTTGATATTCCTGGTGAGGTACTGTTGGGGACTTTACGGTTGATGGAGATGTCTGCTGAGGTACATCCCACAGGGGCTATTATAGTCAATTGTACCACTGATGAAGGATGACTGCAGAGTCACAATGACCTCCCCTTATCTAGATCTGACAACCTTCATGATTAGGTGGGTATATGGTATGTTTCTGTAAACACTACAGCACATGTTTGTCCAATGCAGGATATCTATCACCTTGTGTCCCCAGGTCTCTCATTACATGTTAACTACATAATGGGTTAACACCTATGTGGTAATTGGTGGGCACTTACTGTATATCCATGGGGGTTGACTATACACGTTTCTGCAATTAGCTTGCTGACATGACTATGGCACCAGTTGTCTGTTTCTATGTGGCCCTTTTGTGGGATGTTTGTGTCAGCTGGTGGATCATATGTGGTGAGCAGTTTGTAGTCCTCTGCAAACATGTTCAGACACAGTCCTTCCATGTTTGCCTGTACCTATGGGACATATATACCAGACGAGGGAGATCCCAGGACCAAGCCTTGTGGGATGCCAGTTATATCTGGTTTGTAGTCTGACATGGCTGCAGCATGTCTGACCATGTCTGTTCTGTCCTTGGTCTGGTTTTCAACCCCTCTACTGACATAGGGGTTTATATTTAAACAATGAACAGTCAACAAATTGAAGTCAAATAACCAAATGCTCCCACCAGCAGGACTTAGCTGAGCTCAACGTACTAAAAAAGTGAATGTAGTATCAATTAAAAGTCCACTGTGGAACGTAAGAAAATAGAAGCTTGTAAAAAACTCGTTCGTTGATTTAGATCCTTTATTTGGACAGACTACATTCGCTTTTTTAGTACGTTGAGCTCAGCTAAGTCCTGCTGGTGGGAGCATTTGGGTTTATATTTAAGCTGGTGAGCTTATCTATAATGAACACGTAGGGTATTGTATAGAAGCCTTTGCAAGGTCCAGCTACACTGTGTGGACCACATTGCCCTCATCAATGACCTTAATGACTGTTTCCATTGAGTCAAACATGTTTAGGGGCAGGATCTGCACTTAAGAAAGCCACACTGGGTAGGGTCCGGTGTCAGTTGGTCCCCAATATCTTTATGTCTGTGGTACATGCTGATCCTTTCCATAGCTGTGCAGACCGAGCTTCTCAGGATTCTGGGGTAGTAGTTTTCAGTATCCATTCAGGCAACACCTTTGTTGAGAAGGACCACTGTTGTTGTACACTGCTCTTTGGGTACATATTCTGTGGTAAGGCTGACATTGAGCAGTAGTGTGGTTTGGCATTCCATTCATCTTGGAGTCCATGTTGCACTAAGCCCAGGACACCATCTCATACCATTGCTGCTGTGTGTTTTGCTTTGTAGATGTTGGCTGTTACCTCAGCATCTGCAATGTCAGGGGGCCAGCAGTCTGCTGGGATAGATATTCTGCATTCGGGGGGGGGGGGTTTGCACTGCACCTGTCAGGATGTATGTTGGCAATATGTGTGTGTGTTTGTGATATTTGTGTGATTCAGAGCATATCTGTGAATTCCCAACATGGTTCCTGCCATCAGTTGTGAAAGCCTTGGGATTATCCTTAGTGTCCTTTACAATTTGTATCTTCATAGGTTCATAGGTTCATACTAGGCTATCCACCCTATGGGCATTTGTTAGCCTAGCCAGAGTGTGTGTGGCTTTTGCCACCCCTTGCTATGTGAATATTATGGCCATTTATGATTTGCTTTGCTGTGGCTCTGTCTGGACATGACACAGTGAAGACCCCCAGTGTAACTCTACAATCATCCATCCACTTGGCAAGATTCCTGTTGAAGAGTGTCAGTGAGGGGCTCTGCCTAACATGGAGTGGGATTCTGGTCCAGGGTGTGCGGAGCCTCTGGATTATGTATCTGTCCCACCAGCACATCCTATTTCATTATTTGTTGAGGTTGACATCTCTCACTCTCACAGCTCTGATGGATTTGAGTTTTCTGGGGTGGATCATGTCCATTACTCCTGTGTTGGGCATGGCCTTCTACAACAGGCATGCAATGCCTCTATGTAGGCAGTATGTGACTGCATTCAGCTGGGGTGTCTACAGCCACAGGCAGCATATGACATATATTTGAGACCCTTTATCCTCTTGGTGAGGTACCTTTGAGGTCTTTCTAACTTTTGCAGGTGTCAGGTAAGGTACATCCCATATGAGGCATTGTACTAGATTATGGGTGTGATTAGAGAACAGTATAGGGGCACAATGACCTCTGTTGATGTAGATGTGAATCCTTTCCTGATACAGTGTCAAATGTAGACAGTCTTCCTAGCCACATTGGCAATGTGGGTGTCACATAACAGGTTACTGTCCACTTGTGTCCCTAGGTCCCTGCTTACTCCATCCATACATAATGGTTTACCACCTATGTGGTAATTTGTGGTACCTTGTTTGGTATTTGATGGGACATTCATACTGTCCAGTGTCTTCAGGACGGCTGGGTGGGGTTCCTGTGTGTGAGAGTGTGGTCTGTAGCATGCTACAGACTGTACAGCAGTCTTGCCTACAGTTAGTTGCTCATGGGTGGACTCCAATGCCTTGTGCATTGTCAGTTACCTGGACGTATGGGTGTCTGTGCTGAATATGGATACTCACCCTCCTTTTATGTTTTGTTCCAGGTTTTGGGGCCATGACACATGATACGTGGTATAACCTGGTAGTGCTGGTGTGCTGTCAGGAGGCTTGCAGCAGGTTTCTGTCACTGCACAGACATCAATGTTCTCCATACTGGGGATGGCCTTGGGAGCATGCATATTGGGGTTTACACATCTGGCATTGGTCAGCATTACCCTTATGTTTCTTTCCACTTATGTTTTCTAGGGTGGCGGGTCAGTCTTTTCAGCCTTGCCTACAAAAGGCTCTATGGAGGTGGCAAAGGCCTTATCCAATATTCAGACGCCCAGGGGTAACAGGTGCAAGCCATCCCAAGAACAGCTGCATGGCTTGTCAAGCATGACATCCCAAGCAGACAGACATTGGATCCCCTTGGAATGACACCAGTAAGTGTGCCACCTGCTATGACTGATCATTCCCTGTTTGTACTGTGGCATTATTCTTGGTAAGGGTAGGATGCTGCAAACGGTGAGTGTCATACCGGCCTGGACTACATAATCAGAGAGCTCATCTATGTCTCTTTTCATGTAGTCTAGGGAGGTACATCTCAGGTCATTCACAAAAGCATGGACTATGACTGCATCATATTTCTACTTGCTTTGGAGTGACCTGCATACTTCTGTTATGTGGCATATTGTGGCAGCCTACAGGCAGCTTACTGTACCCTTTCCCTTGTTCAGTCTGGTGTGCGGGACAGCAGTGTGTCTATGGAGTCACCAATTACAACTGTATCAGGCATGTTGTTTCTCCTGGCCTGTGACTGTTTGGCACACCAGCTTTGTGTACTATGTGTTGCATGTGCTATGTTTGGAGGTTGTTTGATTGGGTGTCTGCTTTAGAGGCCTCTGTTGGTGTGCTGTGTTTGTAATTTGTGCCTCCGGGAATGCTTTTCTGTGTTTATGTCTTTGGTTTGCAGTTGTGATAGGTCTATGTGGGACTGTGTTTGTGGTGTGTGTGGTTACCTTCTCCTCCTGACTAGTTTTGGGAGTACTGAGTTGAGGGAGCTCAGCCTCCAGTTTGGATAGATGGTTGCATCTCTCACATATATTTGTATTTCTTGGGTGGAGTTGGGGGTTGTCTGTGTACTTGGGGCAGGTGTAACATTGCCTCAGGATTCACAGATTCAACTTGTTGTGGCTGGCCTTAGTGGATTGTATGTGTGGACATATTTTATTGCCATACTACTGATCAGTGATTACTTCATTGTTTATGTTTGCTCTATCATGTAGTAGCTTCCTCATTCTCTTGCATGGTTTGGTTATGGCTGGTGTTCACCATGCCAGATGCCTGCATGTATGGCATTGTGTCTTGTTTTAATTTAGGATTGCATAATCCAAGCATTCCAGGGAGTGTTCATGGAATGGCTGTATTACAGGTTCTGAGGTGTGGCCCATATTTTGCACCTGCACAGGACCTTTAATGGATTCCACATCAGTTTGGAGGAGTGCAAATATTGCTTTACACATGTTTTCCACTGTGGTTTTCTGGCCAGGGACTGTGGTCAGGATTTGCATATCCAGTGTGATTACTCTATGGTCTGGTTTTACCAGTGAGCAATACACTTCTCGTCTTGCCATCCAGTACCCATGTTGCTGATTATCACATCCAGTATGCTTACCCCTCTTGTGGGAGTGGTACATTGTTCCTGGGCCTTTTGGTTTATGGATTCTATGAACTTTTGTCCTACACCGTTGGAGATAGTATAATGCTCCCAGTCTATGTCTGGGTATTTTCAGTCACCCAATATAATGTGGTTTGGAGGACTTGATATATTCATGTATTCCAGCATAGGCCAGGTGCAGTTCCTGGTGTTGGGACAGTAGTCTGTAGCAGGCTATAAACTGGGGGGCAGTTTTAGCCACTGTTACTTGACCATGGCTAGTCCATGCTGCTTTTGTTGTGGTACCAACATGGGGGTGTGGTTATCCTTGACAATTCTTGCTAGTCACCCTCCTTTTGTAGCTTGTTCCATGTTTTGAGGCTGTACAGCACAGTATGAGGTATAACCTGGTAGTGTTAGGGTGCTGTTGTGAGCCTTGGCTCAGTTTTCTGTTACAGCGCAGATTTCACCATTCTCCATACTGGGTGAGTTTAGACTGCATGCATCTTGCTGTTTCGACTTATCCCTTATCTTATTCTTATCCCTTCTGATACCTATGGAGATAGGTTTGTGTTTTGAGCCTTACCTATTCAGGGCACACTGTGGGTAACAACAGCCTTTGCCAGTATCCATACGGCCTGCACTGATAGGTGCATGCCAGTCCTAGCAGGTGGTGCATCATGTCATGCTCAGCATGTCATCCCAGACTGGCACACATTGGATCCCTTTTGACTAACTGCGATACTTCCGTCAATTATTGCACTTGATCATCTCATTGTCATGTTGTGGCATGATGCTTGGTGAGGGTAGGATTTTAGTCAGGGTCCTCAGGTGTGCATATAGTACATGGTGTTACATTACTTAACACATAGCATTCATGCCTCAGGTGGTGCTGCAGGGCTGCCTCTGTCGGATGCGCATATTACACTTCCCTGTACATGTTTGAGAGCAGGTTGTGTCATGTTAGGCATCCCTGTTACTTTATGAGTGAGACAGAGAGGGGTATCATTCCCAGGGTTCCCACTGAGCCAGTGTATGTGCTATGCGTTGCCTCTTTGTCAAGGCCAGGGCATACTGGGCATGCCTCCTTCTGCCTACTGGGGCAGGCTCAGGTTGTTCCTCCTCCGAGTCACGCTCTGCCTGTGATGGCCTTGGCAATGGTGGGGGGCTGTTTGGCCCGGCCCTATGCTGGTCCTGCTGCAGCTGTTTTCGCAAGATCATATTATGTAGCATAGCACATACCATGACAATTTGGGTACATGTAGTTGGTGTGTACTGCAAGGCTCCACCAGATGTGTCCAGACACCGGAACCGTGACTTGAGCAGCCCAAACACATGCTCTATTACATTACGTGTTTGTGCGTGTGCCTCATTATGGCGTTCCTGTTCAGGTGTGTGTGCGTTTCTGATGGGTGTCATCAGCCACGGCTCCAGTGCATAACCTGCATCCCCCACTAGGTGTCCATGCGGGATGTCCCCATTGGCAAATGTCTGGTACAGCTGTGTCAGATGCCAGATTTGGGAATCGTGTTAGCTTCCAGGGCAGCCAGCACACACATTCATTATTATGCCCTGAGCATCACACACGACCTGAAAGTTGATGGAGGGGAAGCCCTTGCGGTTGATGTATGCCCTACCCCGCTCACCGGCTGGTGCTTTGATGCGTATGTGCGTGCAGTCTATTGCACCCACTACCTCAGGGTATTCCGCTATTTGCTGGAAGAGACGCATATTGCTGGCCAATACCTCACGGGCATTGGGGAAATATACATGATCACCGACATGTGCTGACATGGCATCCAGGAACTGGTGCAGTACCCTGGAGGCTGATGCCTGTGATATCCCCATCATATCACCAGTTGGTCTCTGGAAGGTACCTGTTGCTAGTATTCTTAGGCCAACACATACCTTGGTTTCCACTGGGATGGGTTCCCCTCGGTTGGTTCTGTGTGTGAGGCGTGGCCTGCACAGCTCCACTATTTGCTGCAGGAGGTCTCTGTCCACTCTATAGCGCTCTACTATCTCCAGCTCATGTAACCCATGGTAGGTGACCCTTGGCCTGTACACTCTTCTCCGTCTCCTCACTGTGGGTTGTCTGGCACCATCTGCATTGTCACCACCCTCAGCAAGTCGCCTATGTCTCATTATGACAGCTATGGCAGCCCCTAACATTTCTGCTCTGAGTTCAGCTTTTTCAGTTTTCACTTCTGAAAACGTAACTCCTGTCTTGCAGTGTCTCTTGAGAGAAACATCCTGCACTGCTGTTTGCAGAGTTTTAAGTGCTGGGCTGGGCTACTATTCTGCCTGTGTAATTGCCTGCATCTAATTGTTTTCACCTGCTAGCTCCAGCAGTATTCCCTGCTAGCTTCCTACTAAATCTGTTGCTTCCTTTTTCCTTTCTGTTTCCTCAAGGTGGAGCCGGGTGTAAACCAGCAGAAACACGCTCGCAGTGGCTTACACACGCACACACATACTTACATGGTTCAGAATCTGCTTATTCGGATTAAAACGCGTGCACACCCATGCAAACAGTGTTAAACATCTCCCAACACGCTCCCACATGCTCAGTCTGTCTTACGCGCGCGCACATTGCCTTACTTGCGCTTCATGGCGTGCACACGTGCGCATACACATCCAGCAAGAAACTTTGGTGTAGGCAACAGTGTACACCTTCCATTTCTTGACTTTCTCATGCTTAGTTAGTGGCACACCTCCTTCCATGATATCTGTTTGACATCTGTCATGTAACTCTGACCTCCAATGAACTGCATTTCTTTCTACCATTCCCCCTGTGATGTCACCTATCTCCTACTCTGTTCCTCCCCCTTCTGTAACTCTTACACTACTCAGACTGTGCTCATTTGCTATGTGACAGTGGAATTCAGTATCCTTACACTCATTTGCATCAGATTGCCTACTAATGTTTAGTTACATGTCTTAGACTCAGCTTCCCCCCTTAGCAACCACTACATGGTGGCCATGTTGGTTTTGTTCTGCTGGTCCCTGCATTGATATTCCATGTATTGCATAAAACCTACATTTGTAGGTTTAAAACCTTCGTTTTTATGTTTTATACAGCACAGCCCATTTGCGTGGGGCTGCGCTGGGTTTAAACATCGGCAATCGCCGAAAAAAAATTATATTTTTAATATATTTGCATCAGGTTACTTTGCCAATGGCCACATATTTGGCCATTGGCATGCTGCCTGACACATATGCACCCTTTATTTGGAGCTGCCATGGCTCCATTGCAGTTTTTGCAGAAACGTACTCAGTTGTAAACTACATTTCTGCAGCTAAAACGGCTCTTACACAGGCTGTTCTGGGCTTCCTGGATCACTAATCATCCTCATTTGCATGCTATTCGGCTGCAAGTGAGGTGATTAGCTTATCCACGCCCACTCCGTGTAAGAGCCGTTTTAGCTTGTCTCTTACACGGACTTTGGGCTGTTCCTGGATCGCGAAGGCTGCATGGAGTCTTACACTACTCTTAGACTCCGTGCAAGCCTTCGTGAATCTGGCCCTATTTCCTATCCATATGCTTTTGGATGTAAACTAGCATTTTGAACTAATGAATGGTATTTCACCTTTTGACTCTTGCTCTACATTAAACTAATGCAAGTGTGTTTTTCCTGCCTTGTTAATGCTGTACAGCATTTTAATTCATATGTATTTACTTAAGTTATAGTAATTTGTTTTTAATAGTGCAATGCATTCTACTTTTATATTAACTCAACATCATGCAGACTAGCTGTTTTAATTCTAGGCTTAATTTGAATCCATTGGAGTAGGTTTTTAAAGAAGATAAAGAAGTGCTGAGTCAACTTATTTTTTTCCTGCAGTCCAAATACATAATTGAAATGTAAATGCTGTATTACTATGTACTTGTTTGCTGTGCTTGTGTGTGAGCATGGGCATGTGTGTATAGATTATGTGGATGACACTACACTTCAGTTGCACATCTGCTTAGGTATACATGAGGGAGTCATGCTAAGTGTTACTGTTTTCTATCTGCTACGGTCTTATGTGTTTCTCACTAAGTATCTGCTTTTGAAGTAGAATGCAATAAGCAGGGGATCGAGAGAGGTGGTGTATGTGCTATTCACTACATAACTGAATTCATGCAGTGCCAAGGACTGTGAAACTACTGTGTAAATGGGACCAAAAGATTAGGCAACAGAAGGAGTAAGTGGAATACAGAGTAACTGACATAATTTCTCAAAATGTGTAGGTTTATTAACAACAACAATAAAAAAATCCATTTACCCTTGTCTCTGCTGGCCAGCAAATTTTGACCTAGGCATTAATGTCATGGGTCCTTCCTGGCCCTAGCCAAAACACACCCTCATAAACCTGAGGGAGGGACAGTGGTAGTTCCGCATAGTTACCACCACAGTTCACCAGTGCTGCCTAAAAACACACCACCATGGAAATTTGGTGTCTAGATAAGCGTCTGGTATAGGCAGAGGGTACAGCTTGTGATATTTTCTCTTTTATCAGCTGCTGCTTTTCTCCCTGATGCTATCTTTTCCATCAACAAGAATATTATCATTGGCATCACCACCAGAGATGATAAAAATGCTTATTAACCCATCGCAGGGAAGAAATAGATGCTGATTTGGAAATGTTCTACAAAAGTGATGTTGCCTTGTCCTCATGTATGAATCTGTTCCTCCTGAACATCATATGCTTGTTATGTGTCAATGATCTATGTCATGCTAAATGTTATATCTTACTGGGTAGCTTGCTTTTTAGGTATGTGGTACTATGCCTGTTTGTTTATTTCTTTTTATTTGCTCATCTATTTTTCCTTGATGACCAGAGAAGAACACTGATCAGTCTGGATTATTTTTATGTTCAGCCCAGGAATACAAGGTAAATGACAAAACTATGATGTAAAGAACAAACAGTTCATAATAAAAGTTTAATAAAACCATTGTTAAAACACATTACACAATTTTAAGATAATATGGTGCAAAACAGAGTATACATTTTAGATGACACAGATTACTATGTTTTGAATGAAATCTGATATCCCCTGGAGTAATATATACAGTTTATACATGTAAATGTGAGGTGAGGAAGCGAGATGGGGGAAAGTTATGTGACCAGCCCTTGGCAGTGCATATATACATTGCTAATTATGATGCACTGAAGTCTTTAGAGATAATTCCCATTCAATTACCTCTTTTTTCACACAACAGTATGGTGTCATATTAAGAAAGGCAAGATAAAAATCAAAGACTTTTTATTAACCAGTGTGGCATCTCAGTACAAAACCCTTGAGGCACTCAAGGAATTACAGGAACAATATGCAAATACTAAAATAACATTAAAAGCAGATAAATTAATTCTCTAATAGGCTAACAATCATTTTAAACTGAACCAGTAGGAACGAAGAAGGAAAAATAAACAATCGTTAATTTCTATTCAACGTTTATAACCCAAATGGCTTAAAAATACCGAATTTACGAATACATTTAACCTCTTTTTTTTTAAAAGCACAGGCTTAAAGAATTTCTCACATCTGTCATTATTCCCCAGTATAGTAGTTTTAAGAAAGGATGCCTCAGAGGCTTGAAATGATTAAAAATGTGCATCAACAGAACTTTGCATCTTTTTATTCAATGTCGCTCATTTGTTCTGTATTCAGATCTATTTTTTGTTACTTTTATTACAGCCAACGTTGCAGGGAAATATCAAAGCATATCTCACTACAGGGTGTCAGTCAGAACATTTTATTGCTCATAACAGAACGGCATTAACACTACTACATTTAGGAACAACAAAGCACAACTACTATACCTTCCACAAGTGAAAGTGCCATCAAAAAGTGGGTTAACAGTAGTAATATTTTCCAAGATCCTCTTGAAGTATCTCTAATCCCAATAATTCACAACTTTTCTACTTCTATTACACAGGACATGTATACCCCAGTCCTAGGCTTTTACTTTTCACTTGTATTATTTTGCATTTCTGCACTAAATGTAAGCTGCAATATTTTGACAATTTTATTATTCATGTCTATTGGGCGGCCATGGTGGTGCAGTGGTTAGCATCACTGCCTCACAGCAAGTGGTTCTCTGGTTCAATCCTCGGCTGGGTTGCCTTCTGTGCGGAGTCTGCATGTCCTCCCTGTGGTCGTGTGGGTTTCTTCTGGGTGCTCCGGTTTCCTCCCAAAGACATGCTGCAGGTGGATTGGACACTCTAAATTGGCCTTAGGTGTGCGTATGAGTGTGCCTTCTGTGGAAGGTTGGGTGCTGGGCTGGCAACTCGGCACCGTAAAACTCCACTGCCATTCAATGTGTGGACAAGGTGATCCGCTGTGGCGACCCCTAACTGGGAAAAGCCGAAAGAAGAAAAAGATTATTCATGTCTATTAGTTTGATTACCTTACTACTACATTTTAATTAACTTTGTTACTTAGCTGTGTGTCAGCAGAAAAAATGTACTTTTCTTTCCAGTGCTTCTTCAACCCTTCTAAAGGCACTGTCAGTGACCATCCCAAATAGTTACCATAGCTGCAATCTGCAGAATGTAGCTCAGAATAAAAATATATAATTTCTAGATTTCATAACTATCTGGAATAGATGACATTCTGTCATTTTGTGCACAGTACCCCTACACAGTCTGTACATCCTTTACTTCTTTAAGTTTGTGTTTGCGGCTATAAAGCAAACCTGACAGACAAGTAAACCTAGAAACATAACACAGACATGGATGCACACAAACATGCGCACACACACACAAAACCTTATACTTTTTTAGAAAATAGATTCAACATATAAATCATAAATGAAAATAAAATTTAGTGTAAACCACAGAAGTATGGGAAAATCACTAAAGCCCTTTAACATTTCTGTGACTTCACATGCTGGATTATTATGATTTTTATCTTATACTGCACTTATAGACATTCCATTTGCATTTTAGAAATGAAATACCTTACAACACTGCAGGGATATTGTGGCTGTCATGTTTTGACCCTACTGCTGCCTTCTGCTTCCTTTTGCAAGACCCCAAACCATTCTGATTTGTACAGGTATTTTTTGGTTGCAATGCCTTGATAATGATCAGTTTGTCAATATACTTCTTGGTATCCTTTCGTATCCTTTCCAAGTCCTTTACCACGTATGCTCACTGCCTTACAAATGTATATTCAGCACCCCTGTAATGCATTTCTCATTATGTAGGCATCACTTAATTGCTCCAATAACATACTGTACAGTATTTTACAATATTAACTATAATCACAACGTTTTTATAGACAATGGTACTTATTTCTTCTTCATACATCACTATGTCAATACTTTTGAACATTGGTTATGGTTTATACTGCTTCTGTTTTATTAAGCCAGAGTATCTTTGGATGAAAAAGGGGATTCCAAGCACAGCACCATGAAGAATTAATAAATGAACAGCAAAGGTGCAGGAAAGTAACAATGTAACTATACAGTAAAGTCATGCAGTCCATAATATGGGGGTGAGGGGTTGTACCCTACAGTCCATCTTGTATTCTAAATCAGAAGACATCACCTTGCACATGGGTGTGACCATTAAGTTAAAATAAAGTGTGTGATAAAGAGTAAGAGGCTCCCCCATTACAAAAATTGTCATTGGTGTTTCATTAACATTTTATAATTTTCAGTATGTTTTTTAATATTTTGGTATTATGAGGCTGTAGAACAGTAGATTTTGGTGGTTTGTGTTTTGCAAGAAGTTACACTGGTTCTAGACTATAGCTCCATTAATGTCATAGCTGTCATCAATGTCTGTCTGCAGTTAGGCTAATTGCTTCATCAGTCACACTTATATGTGGCTTATGGGTTGCTACTTCTGTTTCTTGAGGTTCTACACTGACAAGCTTTCAATTTTATGTAATACTTTTTATTGGTAAGCAATGACACAGATGCTCTGCTGAAACTGCATTAATGTTTGCAGCCACTGATATAATATACCTCACATAGACATAGGGAGAGATTATATTGTGATGTAGGAATCCTTTTATTATTGTCAGTACAGTTATGCCCAAATTTTTCCATAATATAATATTGTTAGTGGTCAAGATTCTGAAAGACATCTGCATAAATGTTTATATTTCTCATTTCCTTTGCTACGTGTGTCTGGGGAGGTAAAATATCTGTAGCAGTGCGGTGGTGGTGCTGCAGTAGCATTGTTGCCTCACAGTAAGACGTTGTCCTGTTCGATTCTCAGCTAAAACGTCTTCTGTGTGGAAACATGCATGAATGGGCATACCTTCATTGAAGGTTGTCCACAGGGCTGGCAACTTGGTACGTAAAAATCTACTGCCAATCATTAGCAGACCGGAGTTCCGCTGTAGTGACCACTAACCGGGAAAAGCCGAAAGATACAACAACAGAGAAAGGTGTACAGAGGAATATGACAGAGTCTTCTTGTTGTTACCAAGGTTCGATCCATTACACACAGTCCACCAATGACGATCTTACTGCTGCCTAGTAGATGTGATACATCTAAATAATGCAGATATCCCTTGTGATTTTCTAAGGCTACTGCACATTTTCCTTTACCCTGATTTGCTTCAGTACTGGAAGTACTATATTTTGAGATGGTCACGTTGAAGCAGGACCCCCACATCAAGACCTATACTGCAAGAATGCTTCAAAACAGCCTTTTTATGTTCAGCTGTGGTAGTCAAATGGAGAATTATATAAAGCGGACATTGGTTAAGTCTTCAGTCAGTCTAGCTTCAATATCATTAAGCAAATCCATATAAGGATAGGTATGAACAAATGCAGTTGCTATGAACATTTCTATAGGAGGCTGTGAAGTGGATGGTGGTGCCATTTACCAATGTTATAATATACAGCACAGGACTTGCATTGTTCCTGTGGAAACAGATGCATTTGTTGATGCATGAATACCTCCAGAGAGTGATACTTGTCATATGGTTACTCACCTGCTGGGCTTATTGTACTTTTCATATAAAAAGTGTTTCTTCTCATTTTCTTATCATGTATGGTGCTGAAGTCATTACAGTTATAGGCTAGCTGATTCATAGGCAAGTACAAGGCTAGCTGCTTTTTGCCAAAATT